>NC_069382.1:606060-909090 GCF_027475565.1 Acinonyx jubatus | reverse complement strand
AAAACACCTTAAAATAATTATTTCTACGTCTCTGCTAGCACTGACTGTTCCTTCCAGGAAAACACTGCTTAGGACAAGAAATAAAGAAACCGGCTGGAGAACGCGTGCCCGGAGGCATGGGAGGAGTGGGGGCATCTTGGCAAAGCCCTGAATAAAATACAGGTGGGCTGCAAATGAGCAGCTCTTGGTCTGTGTTCCTGCAGGCAGGTGGTCAATGCTGATGCTATGTGTACCGCGGGGTGTGACCTCTTCTTGTTTACGAGATATGCAGGGCGTTTACAAAGGCGACTTGGCGAAATTCATCCCAGCGAGAGAGCTGACTCAACACCTGACTTACAGCACGTCCGGAGCCGACCGGCTCGGGAAATGCGGCATTCTGCGGAGACGCGCCCCCAGGAAGGCATCCTTCAGCCATCCCGTAAACTGCAGGACATTAAAGTAAGTCATTTCCACAGAGACAGTTGGCGGGGGCGGGCAGAAAATAAAGAGGATGCCCCTGTTCTGTGTCTCCCTCTCTCTCTGCCCTCCCCTGCTCACACTGTCTCTGTCTCTCAAGAATAATAAAACGTTAAAAAATTTAAAAAAAGAAGATGCACCTAAATAAATATTGTAAAGGGATAAAAGTTGAGCAACCCCTGAAACACACTGTATTTGCTTCACCGTGACCTCTTTCACCAAGAGGCTGGCCGGACCACAACACAGCGCTCTCGTGGTTTGTTTTCTGTGTCCCTCCTATTGGTACCCTCATGGCCACCTCCCTCCATGGGCAAGGACTCTGTGCCGCCCTGATGCAAGCAAGATTCTGACAAACCCTCAAGGACAGGCACTGGGTGAGGCTCCTGGTCTCCACAGGACGGTGTGTCCTCTGTGTGTCGCAGTCTGAGTCATCCGGACCGAGCGATGTCTGGCTCACAGAAAAGACAGATTTCTTAGCTGGCCATGGTCTGCACGCTGGGTGACAGGCACACAGAAAGAGGTCCCTGCACACCTGACTTGTGCCTCTCCCTTCTGGAGCCAGTGCCGCCGAGTTTCTGAAATGGGTCTTTATTCTGGATCTCAAGCTATCCCAGACAAACAGGTGCACGTGATAATGACTCTTCATATAGGAAAAATGCTCCCCGTGGTAGGGAGGTGCTGGATAGCATTCCAGGGGTGGACTGAATTCTGGAAATGAGACCATGTGGCCCCCTTTCTCACACGTGGATTTAGTTTTCAGACAACTGGCTGATGCTTTGCCAATAGACACAAATAAAATGTCTACCTTCGCACACCAGTGACCCCGAGAGACCAGGAGGCCATCAGAGTCAGCACTGGGACCCATGGCTGCCACTCACTGCACTCAGAGCCTTTACAATCTTAGCATGAAGACGGCCAATCTGGCTGTCTAGTTAACACAGCAAAGTGGCCACAGCGCACAGATGAATGGCTGCTCCGTGTTAGCACTCCCGGGATAGGCTGACCAGCATTTCCTGGCTTTGATTTCACTGGAAAGTGAAATCACATGGATGTTTACAACCTAATGATGGAAGGTCGTCACATGTCTGAGATGCATTTGCAAACTCGTAAATGAAAAATGTCGGCTCTTCTAGGCAACAGGTTTAAGACTTTAAGATGCTGAAAGGTCAAAAGTGTTCGTGTCTCTGCCTGAAAACACTGACATCACAATGGAAAGCAGCAGCCTTGTCACCAGGACCCTACGACTAGAGGGGAAGCCACCAATGCCCTCATTATATCATACCCGGTTCCAGAATAGTGGGGAGGACAGATGGGGAGATCACAGTCCTGGAGACCGGAGAGAAGCCTAGAGTGTGGGACAGGCTTATCAGCCAAAGAGATCGTGGATATGTTCCCAAGGGCAAGTGGAAGCCATCAGGAGCTCTTAAGAGGGAAGGGACGTATCCTGGTTACCGGGAAGGAGAGTTGACTTTGAAAATGGCATTAAGGAAACCTGCATCTGGGCAGATTCTGCATGAGCACAAGGGTTCCTGGATGAAAACTTTATCTGTCGGCTCAGGAAAGAAAGGGTGAATTGGAGAATTGTCTGGATTGTAATAAAGAGCAGCCATTCTACGGGGGCATGCCTTGCTCCCCCGGGGACATCTGGCTGCACTGGAGATGGTCTGGACTGTCATTTAGTGGGTGGGGTCCAGGCCCTCTGTCAAACAGCCAACACACCAGGCAGGACGGCCCTTCCCTCACCAACACAGAACTATCTGGTCCAAATGTTAGTGAAGCCACTGTTAAGAAGCCCTGAAATAGACCACTCAGTACCCACCAAGCCTGCTGCCAATCATTCTGAATGACAACAGTAATAGTACCAGGAGATTCTGACAAGCCCAAATGCCTTACTCTTCCATATTTGCAACAAGACCGGTCTGTCTGCATTTTGGAGAAATTATTGTGCAAAAAGGGGCTTATTTAACGAATATGCAAGCCCCGTTCAGATGCACACGTGTGTCCACTTTGACCACATCACATCAGGGACGCCCAGTGGCACCAACCGCATTCGTCCACAGTACAGAGCAGGATGCATGCAGCTCGCTTCTGTGCAATTACAGGGCCCGAGTGCAGCCTATCTCCTCAAATGGAAAGTGCTGACCAAGTCACTTGCTGAGTCCCCAGAGCTGCAGAGAAAACCTAACAGTTCATTAGCCGGGCTGTGTGACTCTCAACTCTCAATGCCACATAAGATGACAATTAAAATGCAAAGATACTATGAAAATAATCAGTCGATTTTAGGCATTCTGGGACAAGGACTATTTGCTTTCACTGCATTGCCCCCTTACATGTGGCAACAAAGCACAGGGGGATAACGCTGCTGAAGAGAAGGGCCAGACGCGGTAGGGTCAGCAGGGGGAGTCTGGATTCCCGCTACCCAACAGCAGATGGGAGCCAGTGGGGGCTCCTAGTGCCGTGAGCTGTCGCCTCCTGAGAACACAGAGGAAAAGCAGAGCCCGCAGACCTATGTCTCTACAAATCCAGTCCCAGATCTGACCGATGATGGCACGATTTGTCTCCTTGCCCCCCCCTCAAAGGCCACGGGGTCAGCAAGCCAGGTGTCCCACCGGTGGGTGCGGGCAGCCTGGCCTGGAGTCAGGAGCCTGCCTTCCAGACACTTCCACACTTCTGGTTTTAGTGCCTGTCCTGTGGAGACGCAGAGGCCTCAATAAGACTACAAGCATCACTCCTCATGCTCCCAGACCCACTGTCCGTGTTTTCCCAAAGACCTCAGTGTTGGTGCAATCTGTGAGCCATTTTCCTCACAAATACCCAGGGCTGCACTGGCCCCTCACGGCCCCCCGAGGTGGACGTGTGACGGGCGTGGAAGAGTGGGTAATGCGGCCACTGCATCTGCTGGTAGAAAGGTTACTTCCAAACTAGACCAGCTGGCTTGAGAAGGGTCTTCAGGTCAATCCAGGAAAAGAAATTCCTCTACTACGTGAGCTCCTTAAATAATGCAGTGAAAGAAAGAGCAGAAAACACGCCAGCAGAACCACCCCCAGATGCCATTTCTGACTTCATCACCTTCCCTCTTATGGGGCGTGGCGTCTGGACCTGTGGACGGCAGCGGCTCCGCGAGACGGGGCGCAGACCGTGTGCAGGGCAAGTCCTGACCGCTGGCAACGCGGGCACTGCTCCCGTGCAGGGTCAGGACCCGCACTACCACTGTCCTTTGTGCCCTTCCTTCTCCGTGCCTCTGTGACTTGTTACTCATGGTGCCTGCACTTGTATTCCACCCTGGAATCCCGGATGAAATACACATCTCTGCTCACAGGGAAACTGGCCGCCTACGTCTACACTCGCACTACCTCCAACCCTTTGTGCATTTGATGCCACGCCTAAATGTCTCTCGTTCCCTCTGCTCCAAACCTTTAATATGGTCCCACCGCCCAACCTTGAAACTCAGAGCAGACAGCCTTGGGTTCATAGTCCCAGACAACCGGTCCCCTGGACACCTCGGAGTTCGGTCCCGGACAACCGGGTCCCCCAGACACCTCAGGAGTTCGGTCCCGGACAACCGGGCCCCCCAGACATCTCTGATTTTCTCTCTCCCAGTTTCCTAACGTGAACGTTCCAATCTAGTCGGTGGAAATTCTCATTGTCCCCAGACGTTCCTGCCCTAAACGTTCTTCCTGCTCTTGGAAGGTGTTCCCTTTTATCCTGATTATGCCTAATGCAGCTGTTTTTCAAGGTCTAGTGTAAGTTGATCTGTGGGTGCTGCTCCACATACTCCCAGCTGCAGCAACCGGGGCCCTTTGGTGTCCTCTTAAACATTTGCTGCCAGTCCACCCACCACAAAGCTCCTACTATCTGCCACCTGCCTTCCTAGTTGTGTTTAAATCTGTCCCCTAGGTCCTAGCTACATTGGCCATTTATGAGGACAGGGATGTTGTCGTAGATTTCTATCTCTCTTACATAGAACAGTATGTTTACATTCACTATGGTCTCAGTCTGTTGCTGATAGCTTTGGATAATAGGTTTGTAAAAGGGGTTAGGGTTTAACCCTGCCTCTTGACTTCTAAGGCAGACCCTCAGCCAAGTGTCAACATCCCTGATCACCACATCCAGACAAGAGCCCCCAGACGTGGAGGGTGGTCACGGAGAGGAGGTGAAAAGGTGGGCAAGAATGCAATTAAAGGGCAGAAACCCAGTTCCCTCGGCCAGCGAGGGGCGGAGTGAGTCCGATGCCCGCGCAGAGGAAGGAGCACAGTTCAGACAACTCATAATCTTGTAATTGCAGTGCAGAATGCAGAGGTCCCAGGACGAACAGCAGGGTCTGAGGTGGGCTCACAAATAACAGTTTAAGTTCATGGCCAGCTGCTTCGTGGTAAGCCTCCACACAAATACATTTATTTTGTCCGGTGGATAGGATCAGAACAAATAAAACCACAATTATTCTAATAGATAAAAGGAGATTACGTGTAGGGTTTGATAAAGGAAGTGAGACGCCATCACAGCACGCAGGTGATGGCACGTCATCTGCACCTGCTGCAGGAGTGGGGGGGGGGGCAGGGGGGTTGCCTGTGTCTGGTTTGTCACCCACGTGACTACTTGTAGCACAGAGTGTTCCAGATTAAATTGGCTTACATCTCTGTAGCCCACTTACTGATTCTGGAATAGCTTTTCCTTTAAACTACATACTCCACAAAAGGTACCCTGAGCCCCGACGCAAGTGGCTGCTTATTCGTTCCTGCTTTGAAACATTTTTAGGCAAAGTCAGTCTGGGTTTGCTCTGTGCTTAGTCTCAAACGCTGTGGCTTTGTTGCCAATGCCTTAGGGCTGTCCCTGCCTTCCATGACTTAGTGCCCAATTCTGTGTGCTCCCTCACTCTCTACCTGAGTGCAAAGTGGGTTGGTGTCCTTTGGCAATTAGGATCAAGGTTCCTGGTTTCCAGAAAATGATGCCACCCAGAGGGCATAGCTGCTTTTAACCCCCAGGGGACCTCCACTCTGGTCTTGGCCTGCCCGGTAAGTGCAGACCCCCTGCTATCCTGCTGTTAACTAAAGGCAGGCTTGAAAAGCTGGCATCCACGGAGAGTGTTCTGGCAGAGAACATGTCCTTGTCTCTCTGCTGTGCCCACTCTCCACACTCTTAGGCCTCAAGGCCACACTCTGCAGTCACTTGAGGTTTCCTCTCCCAGTGGATGAGGCCAGCTCGGATAAAAGCTAATGGACCACACAGACCAGAGTCACTAGCAGTCTGAGCCTCTGAGCCCTCACCGTCCTTCATGCAGTCTCCCTGTCCATCTGTGTCCCTGCGTCCACCCTGCCTCACACACACTGAGACTCCAAGTGATGACCTCTTCCTTCTTTTTCCTTTTTTTTTTAATGATTTATTTATTTTTGAGAGACAGAGACAGAGACAGAGTTTGAGCAGGGGAGGGGCAGAGAGAGAAGGACACACAGAATCTGAGCAGGCTCCAGGCTCTGCGCTGTCAGCACAGAACCCGACGTGGGGCTGAACTCATGAACCATGAGATCATAAACTGAGCTGAAGTCGGACGCGTAAGCGACTGAGCCCCCCAGGCACCCTATGATGGCCTCTTCCTTCCGCAGTCTTCCTTCTGTGGATCCTCCCCATGCATCACCCACCAGTGCCCCTCTTCCACTGCATCCTGAGAGGAGGCCAACTTCCAACCACTGTTCTCCCCCCCAGGTCCGGCTTTCCAATAAAAATGTTCACACTCTAATCCACCATGAGAAAACCATCTCCTCCCATCACCCCTCCCTCGTGTTCCAGTGAGAGTTCTCGCCCACCGCGCACCCTGACTTCTCACAACCCTGCAACCTGGAAACCACAGACGCCCGGACCCTCTCCCCGAGGGTGCCTGCCTGGCCTCCTGAGCTCCACCATCATCTCTGGGCTGGCGGCCTCCCTTTACGTTTCTGCTCAGCTGGACTCCTAACCTGGCTGGGCCCCAGAGCTCGCGTGCAAAGCAGCCTCCTGTGCAATATGTATGGATCTGCTTGAATGTGCCCTCAGTGGCTCCTTAAAAAGCTCGCTCCCTCCCCGGGTTCTTACCGCAGCGAAAGGTCAGACCCTCTGCCCAGGTGCCCAAGGAAAAACTGGCACTCTTCCCCACCCCCACTCCCGTGCCATTTCCAGCCAGCCACCAAGCAACTCCAGCTGAAACCCACTGACTTTTGCCCTTTCTTCCTTCCTTCCGACATTCAATCAGATAGCCCGTCTTTAAAAAACAATTCTGGTAAAAGCTACCACTTGACCACTGAGCACACAGCGCAGTGGTATCAAGTACATTTGTGACGTTGCGCAACTACCACCACCGATTCTGGAACTTTCCCATCTCCCCAAACTGAAATCCTGCACCTGTTAAATCAGATATCCAGTGCTGATTTCTCTAATACATTTCTTGCAGATATTTTTAAAAAATTTAATTTTTATTTACTTTTGAGAGAGTGAGAGAGCATGAGTGGAGAGGGGCAGAAGGAAGGAGACACAGAATCCGAAGCAGGATCCAGGATCCCAGCTGTCAGCACAGAGCCCGACGCCGGGCTCGAACCCACAAACCATGAGATTATTTACTTTTGAGAGAGTGAGAGAGCATGAGCAGGGGAGAGGCAGAGAGAGGGGGAGACACAGAATCCGAAACAGGCTCCAGGCTCTGAGCTGTCAGCACAGAGCCTGACACTGGGCTCGAACCCACAAACCACGAGATCATGACCTGAGCCCAAATTGGGACACTCAACTGACTGAGCCCCCAGGAGCCCCCCAGATAGTTCAAACCCACCCCTTTCACTCTATTCCCAGTCCCACTTGCCAAGGTCTAGGTGTTCCCACTGTCTTCAAATTTATTTCAATTTTTTCTAATAAAGACTCCATCTTTATAATATCTTGATATGTAAAGTTTTATGGAAACCAAATACCAAAACTCTTACTAAGAAAATTTGCAACCCTGGGCCCTGCCCTACTCTCATTGTGAACACTCTGCCCAAAAGCAGCTACTGTCAACTCTCCCAGCTGTTTTCCTTAATATTATCCTCTTTATTTATAGCGATCATGATTAGACCACTATTTTGGTATAGTTAAATTTTAGCCTTTGAGCTACATCTGTAATACCTACTATACCTACTTTCCTCTTCGCCATTTTTCCAATATCCTAACATTTGTTAAAATCAATTTAAAAATTTTTTCATGTTTAATCATTTTTGAGAGAGGGAGAGAGACAGAGTATGAGCTGGGAGGGGGAGACATAGAATTTGAAGCAGGCTCCAGGCTCTGAGCTGTCAGCACAGAGCCCGACGCAGGGCTCAAACCCACAAATGATGAGATCGTGACCTGAGCCAGAGTCAGGTGCTTAACTGAGCCACCCAGGTGCCCCCAAATCAATATTTAGTATAAACATTATTTCTAGGTAAACACTGTTCACAGATAACTTGTATAATAAGTTAACATGACATTTCCTTTGTTAAGAAACTTTTTGCTTTCCCTGGAGTTATTAATTACTTTTCAATGTGTGGAATTTCTAGGTTCCTCTTATTAACACAGTCCCAAATTCTCAACATAATCATAATTTCCTCTCCATGAATATGGTCAAACCAATCTAACACCCACCAGATGTTTCTCTTTATCTCTTTAGATCCCACCTTCTTGCTTTCTCTGCATCAGATGCTGTGTGAACTTTCTTCCACTATCCTGAGCATCACCTTTGCCCTTGCCCATGTGGAATCTTGTCTCTAGGGTTCCCAGACTTGCCTGTTCATTGCTTTCCTGTCCCATTTTTGGATCATCACATGTTCTGACTCTTCTTCAGAGCCTGTACAACAGAAAAGACACTTTGGAAGTTTTGCATGGCTGACTGTTTTATTCTGCTCTTACACCGGGCAGGTAGTTGTTCTGGGTATAGAATTCTGGACTTGATCTCCTTCTCCTCAGAACATGGAAAGCAATTGTGCATATTCTTCCAGCTGCTAGTGTCACCCTTGAGGAGCATGCTGTCATTTTGTGTATTCACCTGTCTTTTTTTTGCCAAAACCACGTGGGCCCCTCTGTTTATGCCCAGTGCACAGAAATCTCTTGGTTGGCATAGGTCTGTATTTCTTTCATTGTTCAGGAAAGCTGATATGCCATTTACATCTGGAAACACATATATTTTGGGTCTGGTCATTTTTCTAGAATTTTTTTTGGGGGGTGGGTATAAGTTCCTGCTCTGTTTTCTCCATAGTCCCTTAAGAACTTTCTGGTCATATATTGGAGTTGCTGGAAAGATACTGTAGGCATGTTGTCTTTTTATTCTTCAATTATTTTGTCTTATCCTACTTTTCAGGAATTTAATTTCAATTTTATCTTCCAAATCTTATGTAGATTAAACCATATTTTCTGCAATCGTATATTTAATTCATAGGAGTTCTTGCACATTCATGAATATTCCTTTTTCATAGCATCCTGTTCATGTTTGAGGATTTTTCCATCATTCTGAGATGTGGTGTTTGTTAGTGTTGCTCTGCAATTTTCAGTTACTCTTAATTGTTTTAGTTTCTGTTTCAGGCTCACTCAGTTCATTAGAGGCTTTTCTCAAATGTGTGGTGGGAGCTACAAGCTGACTTCAGTAAGCATTGGAGCCACAGGCACCGAGCAGTTTCCACCGGGTCTGCAGCCGGTCAGTCGGGAGTCCCTGGAACCTCAACTGAGGATGGGAAGGTGCTGGCCTGCTTGTGTGCCAGGAGAAGGGGGCTGGGCAAGGCTGGCTCACAGCACAGCTCTTCTCCTGATTCCTTTTGTTACCATGGAATGCTCTGCTCCTCCTGCCCCAACCCTGCTCGTCTGCAGAACCCGGCTCTCGGGCAGATTATTCAGCCGCTGCAGGCCGGGCAGGGCCTCGCTCCTGAGCGAGCTGGGATGTGGGGTCCAGCTGCTGTTTGCCAACATCCCCATCCTCCTGGCTGCCTGCTATCTTCCATTCTGGAATCTTCCGAGGGAGAACGTCCCCCAGGTTTGAATCCCTGGCTTCTTGTCCATTTCCCTCTGCTGGCTTAGCATTGATCCTGCCGCCCACATCTGCTGATTCCCACTGACCTGCTTCCCTCCTTCCAAACTGCCGTCATCCCCACGGATGGAGTAGGGATCCATGTGTGTATGAAAGGCACACATTTGGCCCCCTTGCACACCTGAGCTACATCACTTGCAGCCAAACTCATTTTCTCATGGGTCGGTTTAAAATGCAAATCAAGGAGCTTCTCATTTTCGGGTCAGAATCCTCTAAAAATGCCCCATGTGTTCAGGATACACCTGAACCTTCCTCGCATCAGCCCCTGTGCCCTGCTCCGCACACCCTCACCCTGCCTGAAACTCTCTCCTCTCCTCTCTCACCCCTGGGTGGGGGCTACGGTCTCCCACTTCCCTCCCTGAGCAGCATGAATGTCTTCTCCTGGGAACCCTTCCCCGACCTCCGTCCAGCTTGGAAATCCCTCTGGGCCCCATAGCGGAGACCCTTCCTTCTATTTCCCGGGGCCCTCAGGAGACCACAGCTCTTGGACAAGCAGGCCAGGGGAGCATTTACTGTCTGGTACTTTCAGTTTCCACCATAACGTCAGATGTACAGGAAGCCTCACTACAGTGTTTTGAATGAATAGATGAAGTTTTTAGTTGCTGTTGGCTTTGCTCCTTCTTTAGTCCCACTGATGTGGCCTCCTGCAAAGATGGCTTTTGAGGATTTGCATTTGGACATCCTACTCTTGCTGGGAATCGAGGGCAGGGGCTGTAAGAACCTTCCCCCAAACCAGCTGCAGTGTTTATTCTAAGAACAGATGGAGGGGGTTTCTGATAACATGGTGCTGTTTCTCTCACATGAATTCTGTGTAGGAAATTTCCTTATGCCTCAGAGTCAAGAAAACCTCTGCTTCCGTTGAAGAACTGCCATGCTTTTTATGAGAAGGGGCCGTAAACAGTTTGTGATTGAGGGTCGGGCCGCCCCTCTCCTGCGCCCTCAGACTGAACAGCTGTCATATCCGGTTAAACCCTCCTGCCCTGTCCACATACCCACTTCCTCTCTCCCAACTCTATCCTTTGTATTGTATCAGTCCCATGACCAGTGAGAATGTTCTTCCTCTACACTGCCTCAAGTGGTCTGTGTGATGAGGTAGACAGGAGGCGTTGCAAATGCTGAGGCAGGCCTCCCTCCAGGGCCTCCAAAGCCAAGTCTGGTGGGACCCCAGCCTCTGTTAAGGGTTGGGGTCTCACGTGATGACACACGATGTGGATTCCTGTCGGGGTCTGATGCTTCTGAACTTGAATGTGAAATAGCAAAACAAAAGCAAGGTTGCAAACCTCACCCCTTCCCAAGGACAGGGCTGTGGGCACTGGTTCTCACGGCTCTGGTGTGGGGAGCGGGCCCCCGCACGCAGTCTTCGTGGGGGACAGGGGCAGATGAGGACCCCAGCCCCAGCCCTGCCATCCACACTCACACAGCCGGGCTTGTAGCCACGAACCCTACTCTTCCCCAAACAATGAGACCCAGGAAAGGCCACTTCATCTGACGTTCACGGGTCCATAGGTGGTGGTAGTCATGGTCACGTGTCCCTTTTCACAAATACAGACTTGGAACACTAGTTTAAGGATTCTGATCTAGTCCTTTTATTAATTAACACCTGGATCAGAGTATTTTCTTTCCCAACATCTGAAAGCGCCAGCGAATGGCAAAGACCCTTTACCCTCTGTTCACACATCTCCTCACCACGTGCAGACGCTGGGTCTCAACACAGACTGGGCCCCTCTTGTGTTATGAACATGTTACATCAGAACCACCTCCTGTCCATCAGAATCTGTCGCCAGAGGCAGCAGCTGCTAATGGGCTCTGTCATCCGTGAAGAATAAGTAGATTTATTAGTTTACTCAGCTGGAAAATGCTTGCCGGGAACTGCCAATGGCCATCTGACCACGAATTTAACTCCTACTTCCTGCCGCCACGAAGCCAATATGGGTTCAGAGACTGAGTAGCACCCAGCACAAAGGGGTGGGAGAGAGCACTATTTTTTTTTTTTAAAGGAAAACATTTGGCAATTACTGTAATATAATTTGATATAAAGCTATTTAATTTCCTCTGGAAAATCAAACCTCCCAGACATCAACCTGAGGAAGGCTACCAGAGCCTGGGGACCAAGGTAGACAGCGGGGACCCAGGTCCAGGGGGAAAGGCCCGCGGACCCCACGTGGAGCAGACCCACACCCGTGTGACACCCGCACCTTCATGACGGAGGGGCGGGGCGAGGCCCATCCCATTGTCTAGAGCAGCACTAGTGTTTGAATACTTTTTCCACATTTGAGAGTTTTAAGTACTTTATTCCCTAAACCACTCAGTAAGCACTTCATTATTTTTTCAAAATAAAAATAGTCTATTTTTATGGCTACAAAATCCATGAGTATACATGATAAAATAACTAAGTTTGCTAAAATACCAAAAACATGTCACAATCTTACAAACTAAATATGGCATGGCTCATGCTGCGATTAACACTGTTCTGTTTTATGTACATATAGATATTTAGATTCATGTTTTACATAAACAACACCACATATGCTTTTCTATCAGATTAACATAATATCATGAGTGTAATTTCTTATCGATTAGAGTCTCCCTCGTGTCTCCACACAAACACACGTGTGAACACACACATCCCACATACATATGTCCCTCCATAATTTCAACTGCCCACAAAGAAGCTTTACTTTTTTGGAAAAACTGAAGTTTATTTAGTTAATCCTCTTTGACGGGACATCCACAATGCCATCTAATTTTTTGCTATTATAAAAATAAACTTGGGGTGCCTGGGTGGCTCAGTCGGTTGAGCGTCCAACTTCGGCTCAGGTCATGATCTCACAGTTCGTGAGTTCCAGCCCTGTGTGGAGCTCTGTGTTGACAGCTCAGAGCCCGGAGCCTGCTTCGGATTCTGTGTCTCCCTCTCTCTCTGCCCCTCCCCCTCTCATTCTCTCTCTCTCTCTCTCTCTCTGAAAAATAAATGTTAAAAAATAAAAAATAAACTCGGGGCGCCCAGTTGGTTGGGCAGCTCACTACAGCTCAGGTCATGATCTCGTGGTCTGTGAGTTCGAGCCCCACGTCGGACTCTGTCCTCAGAGCTCAGAGCCTGGAGCCTGCTTCCGATTCTGTGTCTCCCTCTCTCTCTGCCCCTTCCCTGCTTGCTCTCTGTCTCTGTCTCTGTCTCAAAAATAATAAAGAATAAGAAAGCTAAAAAAAAACCCTCTGCCTATTTCTGTACATGCATCTATGTATTTGTTTTTTCCAGATTCCATAAATACATATGTGATGCTTCTTTGTATTTTACTATTCTAAGAGTTGGACTGCAGAGGCGAACAAGAAATTTATATTTTGCATTTCCTCATCATACATTTTTTAATGTTTATCTATTTACTTTGATATATATAGAGACAGTGTGAGAGCAGGGGAGGGGCACAGAGAGAGGGAGAGACAAGCAGGCTCCACACTGTCAGCGCAGAGCCCGACGCAGGGCTCCCTGCCCCATCTAAACCTGGTCTCCTCTCACAGCCCCCCTCCAGGACCATCACACTGGGGGTTACAGGCATGTTCAGGGCACACACGTTCAGTATATCACAAATAAGATCACTGAATATGGACAAAGTCACATCTTGGTAAGGTGGATGTGGGCAGATGTGTCTCCAAAGGGAACACAAACTTGCCGCAGACACCCAGGCTGCACATGATCCCCGACGGGGTCTCCGGACGAGGCCCTGAGACAATGGATGCTGTTTGCTGGGCTGCAGGCTGGGATCTGAGAGCCACAGGCGCCCCGAGCCCCCCACCCTGCAGCCAGCGGACGCGTCGGTGCATGGACCTCTCCAGGAGCGGGTAAGCCCCCCAGCCCCCACTGTGCCCCACCTTCATTACCGCAAGCTTGCTCTGTGGGATGTACTCAGACTGCGTGATTGCTAAATCAAATGGAAGTCACTGCTGACGCTCAGACGGGCACAGCAAACTGTCTCCTCAAAGGGTGTCTGTGTGCAGACCACGTCCCCTGATGCGTCACGGGAAGCCCTCCCATAGCACAGAGGAAAATCTCCAGGAAAACCACAAGGACAAACACAAATCTGGTCCTAAAATACAATTAAAATCTGCACCCCACTATTACCATGCATGCATTACCATTTCAGTTCACGGGTAACTGCGTGCTTCTTCCACAGAAACGTTTAATAGCCTACTCAGAATAGCCGGGAAGAATGTTTCCATTAGGCTCCTATGGTTCCACACCAAAGAAGAAAACACACATCAAGGAATTCCTGTCCTGGAACAGATTCTGACTCGGTCATCTCGACCTCCATGTTCACTTGGGACAAAGTACGGTCTCTACTGCGATGCAATAAATACGAACTGCATCATAAAAATATAAGAAATACTGTCCTCTACCTCCTCCCACCTGCCCCACCCGTAGTCCGTGAAAGCGTTCAGACACTTAGAAGGTAAAGACGTCTGGCTTCAACACTAGCCCTCCACTAACAGCTCTGGGACTTGAAACCTACAGAACTTCTCTCTCTCTCTCTCTCTCTTTTTTTTTTTTTTTTTTTACAAAGTGCTTCTGGGATGTCACGGGCAGAAGCCAGGGAGGCTCCTGGACATGCTCCAGGGCGTGGACAGCCGCCACACGGAGCACTCGCCACCCCGTGTCAGAGCACGGAGCTGACAGCCCGTTCCAGAGTGGCCCACCGTCCGTCCCCCCACCGCCAGGAGAGGGCCGTGCACGGGGCAGGGGTGCGTCGGCTTTGCTCACCTGCAGAGACGGCACCAAACCGATGCGTATAGAATGGCCAGGGCTCCCCCAGTGGTCCTCCTGTCCAGACTTTCTCTCTGGAAAACCTATCTTCAACAGGGAAAACGGACTGTTTCAAGTGCAAAACGAACCCCATCACTCTGTTACTTAACCCTCGGTGCTCACTGCCGGGAGTGCCGTTTGCAAAGTGGGGTCCCCGGACCAGCAGCACCAGCATCAGCGGGGAACGAGCTGGCCGCTGAGGCCCCTCCCCTGAAGCACAGGGTCTGGAGACAAGGGCAGGGCCAGCCGTGTGCCACACCACGCCCTTCCAGTGATTCTGATGCTCACGGAAGTCTGAGAACCTCTCACTGGAGGCAGGGGCTAGACCCCGATGTCTGTCTCCTCCCTGCCACCGTGTGGTTCCCACCACGTGTTCTAACGTCAAGGGCCCACGTAGCACGATGCCTTTCTGCCCTGCGTGTGCTGTGCTCTCTGCCTGAAATAATCCTGCTTTTTTCCTTCTTAGGGAATCCCACCTTTCTTTAAAGAGTCACCCCAAAAAACGATTGCTCTTTCTCCTAATTTCTTGTATTTTGCTTTGCTCTAACATGCTAAAGTGAAGGCACAAAGGAAAACCACCTAGGGTCAAAATTATTTTTATAAGTCCTCTGTCCTGGCACCCGACACGCAGGCTCCCAATGTAATTCAGGCAGTCAGATGACAGACATGCATCTACAGGTAAATATTTAGATTTAGAGGCGGATACACAGACATGACAGGTACGGACACACACGTGCTGCTCTCTGTGAGTCTGCCTCTCTGGGAAGGGCGGACACAGGAAAGGATGAAGGGAAGGACAGAAGAAGACTTCCATAAGTATCAAATTTAATTGGGCGGCTTTTCCTATTTAGCAGCTATAGCTATTCACGATCTATTGTGCACAAAAAATATTAAAAAGAACCACTCACCTGAAGTATTTAGGAAACGCACAGCAAAGGAGCCCTAGCAGATGGTTATTATAATTTTCAGTTGGAAGAAGGGACGGTGGAGGCTGCTGGCAGGGGGCCAGGTCCTGGAGCTCCCGCAGCTGTGGCCAGGTCACCCAGCAGCTCCCCTCCTCACCAGGGGTCACACTGCCTCACCTTCAGGGTCAAGAGGCTGCACCAGCGGGCTTACTTGTAGGTTACACGCCAAGTCTATGTTTGCAAGAAACTCTTCCCTTCCCTGCTGTCACCTGCTTCCTTTTCAGAGCTAAGTGGCACTTTCGAGGCAATACTGTGCTCTGTCACCAAGCTGTGCGATTCTCTGGGGCTTGGTTTTCTCAAACAGAAATGCAGAATGTCTTATGAGTTGGTGTGACGATGGCATGATCCACAATAAAGCATTCAGAGTATTGGAAATAAAGTCTAGAGAGTAAGAACAAACACCCGCTTCCCTTTTCCTAACCTGGTGGTGATCCATCAGCTGCGGACTCCACATGCAGTTGCATTCTTCCCGCGGGGAGCCCTGAGACCGCCTGTTGGCAATGATTTATTCACCTCAAATTTCAACATCCAATCTTATTACCATCAAATTTAAGAAAACACACAAGATCTTTAAACTCCTCCTTTTCCGAGCAAGCCACACTAAGTGGAAGAATAATGGAGTTCGGCTGAAGAGATTTCCAATTAGGAAACCAAACTCCCGCTGAATCTTAACCCTGTGGTGGCCGGGCAGCGGACGTTTGGGCAGAACATCAGCCTGAACCATCTCGCCCGTGCTTTCCGGGTTTCTGCTGTGAGTCCAGGAAATGCACAGCCGGACCCGGCCAGCATTTCAGGCCGGGGACAGGAGGTCAATGAGCAGTCCCCAGGGGCTGCTGCAAAAGCAAGAATTAAGTCAGTTCCGCTTGGTGCCTAAAGGTCACCTGGTAGATGTTGCAGCGCTCTGGGCACAGGACAGACAGAGAGAAAAGTACGCCTTCGCTCTCCCTCAGGAGCTGATGCGCACAGTAGGGAGACAGGAAATGCACGTACAACAACTAGAAATAAGGTAAGTCAGTGTGTAAGCCAACTTTGCTTCAGATGACAACTGTGGCAATAATCAAGTGAGAGACGGGGCTGATGTGCGGTGCTCGCCCCTGGCAGCGTGCATGAGCACTTAGACTAATTCGCTTAATCTCAGAACAATCCCATGTCCTGGGTCACTCACCTCAGCCCCATTGTGAAGCCGGGGAAACCGAGGAAAGGAGCGCTTCGGTAGCTCGCAAAGGCCAAGCGGCTGCTGGCGGGCAGAGCCTGGGTGCCAGCTCTGTGCGCCTAGCTTACGACTGTGCGTCAAAGACACAAGAACAGACGGAGACAGAGGTATTCTGCGGGAACGACCCAGGGACAGATGCGCTCCAGACGGCGTCCACGCCTCGCTCCACGCGCCTGCTGTCTGCGTCCCTTCTGCCACGGCCACCAGCGATGGCCCGAGGCCGCTTTTCCTCTTTTTAATCTTTACCGTTCATATTTTTAGCCAAGCCAAGAGGAATAAACATGTGGCTTATTCCTTGAATAAAGACATCTACTGTTACTAGAAGGGGAAGGAGAATTCCTCAGCACCACAAGTTTGTGACTGTATGAAGGGGAAGGTCCCTGGGGAGGGGGTTCTGCAAGGCCCAGCTGGTGGCAAGCCCCGGGGAGCCCACCCACCCATAGCGTTGGGGTGACCCGTGTGCGCTGACTAGGGAGGGCCTGTCAGGGCCGGCTCGCCTAGAGGCCTCACCTGTTTTCTGGTAAGGGACCAAACTCGCTGGCTATGCTCTGGATGGCAGTACTGAGAATGGGAGGGGGAATTCAGGGCAAGTTTGGGGTCAGCTCCAGGCAAAGCTTTCCACTCGGACAGCCCGGAGAGGGGCTGCTCCAGGACTGTGCTCATCACCCTGGAAACGGCCAACAGGCCCGGACCCGGATTTGGAAAGGATGTTGCCCAACTGGCAAACCCAAGGGGAAAACTGGGCGCAGAGAGCTCTACGGCCCCTCCACCCTGAGGGCCAGGGTCTCATTCTCCACGTCTGGTCCTTCGCTCCCCCTCCCATTGCCATCTTTGGTCTATGATGTGTGTGCACCTTTCTCCCTGTTCTGTTCTGCCTTATGATTTCACTTCTGTCCTGTTTGTTTCTCTCGTGCTTCTTCACTTTGGGAAGTCAGGTCTTACACCTTCCTCCGGGCACAGAGTCCCCGAGCGTGGATCACGTGTCCTGTGAGAGCGCGTCACTCAGTAAATGGGGTTAAAGGGATGCGGCGGGTCGAGTGTCAAGTTCCCTCCGCAGACCTGTGGTCGGCTGTGTGCTGGGTCTGAGCCTCGGGACCTGGTCTCCCCTCTGGCTCGTGTCTTGACCTCGTCCAACCGCCCGTTGTGGACACCTAAATGTCTGGACGACCAGGGCACTTTCCTCCGTCACTGCCTGATCCGTGCAGATGCCAGCGTTAGAGGGGCTCAGAGAATGCCGGACTTTGTGTGGCCGGGGAGAGGCTGGGAAAGGCGTTATGACATAACGGCGCAGAGACGGGAGCGGGCCTGAGGGAGGGCAGGGCTCAGATAAGGGAACAGGTGCTGCACACAGTCCGCCCAAGAAGAACACGCCAGCGCGATGTGGCTCCATGCGGTGTGGGCACTCCTGCAGGGAAGCCCGATGCCAGACAGAACAGACGGGGGGAGAAAAGACACCACAGCCTTAACCAGCTGCCATGGACTGGACCGAGTCCCCACCATCCACAAGTCAGGGTCCCAACCCCCAGGACCTCAGAATGTGACTATATTTGGCTTTTAAAGAGGCGATTCAGGAAAAATGAGGTCACTAGAGTGGTCCTAATCCATTAGGACTGGTGTCCTCATCCAAGAGATGGTGAACAAACAGACATGCCCAGGAAGACTACCGTGTGAGGAGACGAGGAGTGAGGGCGTCTACATGGCAAGGAGGGAGGACTCGGGAGAAGCTGGCCCCGCCCACACCTGGGTCCCAGACTTCCCGCCTCTAAGACGTGAGAGATGAGGGCCTGTGGTAGGTCCTGCACAGCCAGCCCCTCAGGCAAAGTAATACACCACCTAGAACACTTGGATGAGAATCCATGTTACTTTTTGGGTGTTGGAGGTGGGATGCCGGATCGTCAACGAGCCTTCCTAGCAATCAGCCAGTTTCCACTGTCCATGCAGGCAGGGGCTCCGTGTGTAGGACCCACCTCAGTACCTATCACAGGTTCCCTGTGCTGGGTTCTCTGTGCACGTGGCTCCGTGTTCGGATGCCCCTAGGATGTCTCAGGGGCCAGTGCCCAGGGAATGAGTGGGTAAAGCACCTGTAGAAGCCACATGAAAGGGAAGGGCAGCTGGAGCCTTTGTAGGAAATAAGAAAGAAGACACAGAAGGAGCAGATGCGTCCTGGCCAAGGGAAGTTTATCCAAACGCTGAAAAGGAGCCTCGGGCCCCAGGGCCGGACACACCAGCACGGGCTGCCAGGGGCGTTGATTTGGACTCCCTAAATAATATGTAGTCACGCCACAGCTTCTCACGTGGTTTATGCGACATTAAAAAGAAAGGTACGTGTGAGCTCACAGGAAAGGTGAATAGGTTAATGAACATTGCCTTCATCTTGAAAGGTTTACCTGTTTTCAATCATTAACTGTCCCCCAAACAGGCCCATGCTTACTACAGGGAGGGCTAGAGTGGATGCCATGTGTCACATCCTCCTTGGCCGTTCACAAAGGACGCCTCGGGAGAGATGGCGGGATTCAGGTGCGAGCACGTGGACGCTGGTCTGCAGTCCCGCCCCAAACCTGCCCGACCAGAACTTCAGTTGGACCGGAGCCTGAGGTGAGGTCTGCACACGGAAACGGCAGGGAAATAACCAGTAACACAGAACACTGCCACCCCCTCCCGACGGCCCCCACCCTGGGCTCCAGGCTGCTCACGCTCCTGGTGGAAGAAACCAGAGAGCATCGGGATGCACACATCTCCTTCCTGCACCTGGCTTCTCTGCCTCCTCCCTCTCCTCCGAGTACTTTATAAATAATTTACGTATAGACGTGGGCCCAGTAACTTGGCATTTCTGATGGAAACTTGACATTTAATCTCGATATGCTGTAAATACTTGCACAAGTGAGCGGTCATCTGAATCACAGTGAAGAATGCATAAATCACGGCCCATGTTTTTTCTTTTTTTTGAATTGGTGTTGAATGAGATATTCATTAAACCCTCTTTGCTACAGGACTAAGGTTTAGCATAGTTTCCAAGCACAGCAACAAAAAACCTACCTTCCAAAATGCTTTTTATTAGCAATGTGTGAGTTACCTACACCTTTCTGGACTGTTTCCTAAAAAATGCTTATTTATTCATTTGAGAGAGAGAGAAAGCAGGAGAAAGGCAGAGAGAGGGGCGGAGAGAGAATCCCAAACAGGCTCTACATGGTCAGCACGGAGCCCAGCATGGGGCTCGATCCCACAACTGTGAGATGGTGACCTGAGCCGAAATCAAGAGTCACCCAGGCGCCCCACCTTTCTGGACATTTTAAGACTGCAAGAGCAGCTGGGGGAGGGGAAGAGAGGCAGTGATCCCACCATCCCGGGTCACTCCCTGCCTGCAGGTGGGCCTGGACGTTGGGGACCCAGGCTGTGGCCCAGGCTGGCCGGGGCTCTGAGCCTGACGTGAGGTTCAGTGAGTCTCGAAGCCCCAGAACAAGCATGCTGATTTTTTGTGTTACTGGTTGATCTGCGAATTTTCCCAGGCAGTAACATGTTTTCAACAGATTCTTAAAGAAGCGTGGGATCCAGTAGAGAATCCAAGAGAACAGTCTTTAGACTTGAGCTCCTGGAGGGAACGTCTGAGCTCACGCACTCTGTGTGGCACTGGTGACGGAGTCTCACACACGAGGACCCCACAGCGGCCGCATCCTCACACATCGGCTGTACAGCCACCCCCTCGTTCCTTAGGAAACCGTTTATCAAAGTGTGGCTCACAGTTAATCAATCCCACTGGTAACTAGGTTCCACGGTCCAGCGAGCATGTGGGGGATTAAGTTACATAAATTTCAGTGATTTACTATCGAATCTCGTCCATCTCGAAGACTCAACCCAAACCTGATTATTTTGTTCCTATTCACAGGTGTGTGCTACAGGAACCTGGGAGGAAGTGGGAGCCTCGGGTGAACGTCGGACTGCCCTCCAGGCTGTCGGGAACCCAGGGCCCTTCCCTCCTAACTTCTTGCCTCCCTGGTCTTCAGTCCCGTTTTGGCTGAATCCAGTGGTCCCCAACTCCCTGCACATGCCACTGGGTCACTGCTCTTGCCCCGTCCTGTGCCTGGAGCGTCTCTATGCCCACACACACACCTCACCGGCCCATTCTCTTCACCTCCTCCAGGCAGCCTTCCCTGATTTATCCTCCTGCAGGCTGGGTTCTGTCTACCTGCAGAACACCGTGGGCACTGTTCCACCACGACAGGCCCTCGCCAATGCCTACTGACCAGTCGCCGGGCACACAGCCCCCTCGGGAGTGTGAGTCCCTGAGGACAGGACACGCGGCTCACATCTCTATCCCATGGCACTGACCCTGCTACACATTAGGTGGCAAATATTTTATGAAGAAATAAACATGTGAATATTGACAATTCAGGAAATGACTTTTTTAAAAAAGAAAAGAAAACAGGAAACTTCTAAACAGTGTGCGAGCTTCATGAATTCCCGGAGCGGGATGCCCTGGTCAGGCCAGCCCTCAGGCGGACTCGAGTTCACGGGCCGCTCTCACGCGGACGCAGGCACACAGCTGCTGCACGATGTCTCGGCCGCATCCCACACGAAGCTCTCGTCCCGCGTCGGGCGCGTGGGGCTCCTGCAGCCCATTCCTCCTCCTGGACAAACATCTATCCCGGGCGGTGAGGGGAAGGGGCCCACATTTCCATCCGAGCCCCCGCCCCGCGTGCGGTCTCCTGGGCATTCCGGCGGAGTGTGCACCTGTCCCCGTGTGCCCGACCGTGGCTCTTCCTCCCGTGGCCTCCTGCAGTCTGTGCTAATTCAGGAACGCTGGTGGCAGTGGCTCTGGCTGCGGGGACTGGAGGGTGATTCTGCTGGTGTGGCTGGGGGTGTGTGCACGCTCAGTGTTCAGGTCAGCGCTGTTCATCGACAGAACGCTCAGGTGGCGGGCTAGGATTGGCCATGGTTGTTTCAGCGGGGGCGGGCCTCCTGCACACGCACGGGCGCCTGTTCGGTGGTGTGCACTTTCTCCCCGAAGACGGGGAATGCATGCGGCCCGCCCCTTCCTGGTCCCCAGGGCCCCCCACCAGTGCCTGGATGAAGAGGCAGGACTTCTGTCTGTGCAGGGAAGGGTCTCATCTATCAGACCCCAGGCTGTGGACCAGAAGGAGCTATCCAAGCCAGCGGTCATCTCCCCTCAGCTTGACCAACCTCTAGACAGGCGTCTTCCTGACACCGGCCCCCGACTCCCAGTTCTCAGAACCTTCACTTTACACACTTGTCATTGGCGACCTCTCCCCTGTGACATGGGACGGCCATCCCTCAGAAAGGCGCCCCTCGCAGAGATGGGGGCGGCAAGCAGCCCAGTCTCGGCCGACACCTGCCATCCTGCAGGGACCAGAAAGCCCACTTCCCTCGGCTACAGCCAGCGGTGGGGGCAGGAGGCGCCTGTGTCCCTGTGCGGCCCACTCCCTCCCAGCCTGTGGCACAGCCTCGCCCAGTCTGCCTCTGACAGCTCCTGCCGGCCTCATGCAGCTGCCTGCACGACTCTAGGGGGCAGTGCAGTGGCCGTGACGCAGAGAGGGAAGTTCCCTGGCAGGCGCCTGAGCTCCGTGGCCGTGGCCTTCCTGCCAATCCCCGCCTGCGGAGCTTCTCGGGGTGATGTGCTCGGTGCCACAATCCCACGGTGAAACCCACCCACGTCTCCCGCTAAGATTTGTTCCCGTGAAAAGAGGCATCACTGGGGAAAATATCTGGGAGGGCAAGACAGCACTCGGTCCCCTTTCCCACCCTTTCCCGCAGGTCCAGAGAGGGCAGCTGTGAGGGACAGAGGGAGGCCCGCTGTCCGAGGATGGTGAGGCTGTGGCCCGGGGCCCAGGCCCCCTGCCCTGTCACCTAGCCTGCTTTCCTCCCTGTGGGGAAGGCTGGAAACCGGTGGGCTGGCAGCAAGCCGCACCTGCTGATGGGATGTGTTCAGCTCCCACAGCATTTCTTCTAATGAAATTCTTGCCAACATCTAAAAATGAGAAGATTTCAGACAGAAACCAGATTTCTGGCTTCTCCAATGCTTACAGGATCTGGCAGCGTGGAGCCTGAATCTGGGTGGGGCCCGGGCCATCCCTCTGGGTGCCGGCCCATCCGCTGGGCCTCTGCGGTCCCCCCTCCCCAGATGCGAGAAGGTGGCACCATAAAGAGAGTTTGGAGATGAGAAGAAAAGGGAGACTCCTTATGTATACTTTCAAATTTCACACTGAATTATCAGAAATTTAGAAACTCACGGGATCATGTTTCTGAGACTAAAATGAATACTATTGAAAGAGCTCATTGCTTTGCTCAAGATGAAGGTTTTAGCTTCTGGACTGGAGAAACAAACCGGCAGAGGACAGACTTGAATTATTTCAGCATTGGGCGGCACCGTGAGGAAGCAGGTTCCCCGAAAGCCAAGGCCGCACCTGTGCTAGGCTGATGTTAGACCCACCATCAAGGGACGCACCCACCGTAAGGGCGCACTGGCCAGACTGGCTGCCACCCATCTGCGGGGATTCCGACATGGAACGGGGATGACCAGGAGCCCAGCGCACTGATGGGGCAGCTCCCGAGGTCCGCGCTATCCCCGCCACGCGGTCTTCCCACGGAACTCCAGACCCTGCAATGCCACAGTGACTGTCTGCACTCACACTCTGACAAAGCTGAGCTCAGAGACATTGGGAGCTTTGCCTCAGGTCGTGGGGCACAGCTGGAGCGTCAAACCCAGGTCACCTGCTTTGAGGGCAGGACACCGCCTTCTCTGTGCAGCCTGGCCCACGGACGCACACGCAGCCACGGTCTGCAGCCTCGGGCCGGCCTCACGCCTGTCACCGTGCACGGTCTGGTGGTGGGTCTTCTTCCCAATTCTTCCAAACTTCAGCTGGGACGCTGAACTTGGCCACAGAAGCCAAGAACAGCCCACCCACCCGCTTCCTACCTGCGCCTCCCTACGGAGCACGAAGGAGGCAGGAAGAACAAGAAACCTCCAAAAAGGCGAAGGAGGAGTTGCCTGCCTTCACACTCACGTGTCAAGAAACTACTCCTTGGAAAAACAGTGCACTTTTAAGAATTTTATTTGAAGAGGCAAATTCTGGCAGAATACTCCGTCTTGCATTAGATTTTTTGATACGAGTTCAGTCACAAACTAAGTTGGCTCCCACCCGTGCCTTCCACAGAGAAGATGCTTAACGCATATCGATTAACCCGAGAAATCTGAGAAGCGGATGCAGGCAGCCTCTAGACTTATTTCCAGTTCTGTGTATTGAGTCAAGAATACGAAGCCAAGGAACGAAGTTCGTTGGATACCATTTACCTGAAACAATGGTGACCACACAGTAGCTGCAGGATGTTTGCGTGTCACAGCACCAGGCGGGCGTCAACGGAGCTGTGCACTAAACAAATCCTGACGATCACAGCAGAAGAAACATCGGGAGAAATACAATCTTCAAAGACAACGCATAGGTTTCTTATTGTTTCACCTTTAGAAACTGAAGAAAATCTGTGTCCTTTCATGTAATCTGAAGTAAAGGCACGGACAGGTCTTGGCACTCGGAAGCCTGCCTGGGGACAGTGGGATCCACCAACATCAGCCCAGAGAGTCAGCCACCTGTCCTTCAGACGCCGCCCCCTCAGAACAGCCACTCCCGGGCAGTCGGCGGGTCGACGCGTCGGAGTGCGCGTGAGGCGCCGGCAGGACCTGTCAACAATCTTGCTTAGCGTGTCCCCGGAGGACTTTTCTGCCCCATTACTAGTATGAACCCGGGTTCCGGCCCAAGACACAGGGGACCACGCATGCTGACTGACGGAGGGGCAGACGGACGGCCTCCTGCCTGTTCTCAGGGTGAGGTTTTCAATCTGCCCGTTTCTTTTTCTTTTTTTTAATTTTTTTGAACGTTTTATTTATTTTTGAGACCGAGAGAGACAGAGCATGAACGGGGGAGGGTCAGAGAGAGGGAGACACAGAATCGGAAACAGGCTCCAGGCTCTGAGCCATCAGCCCAGGGCCTGACGCGGGGCTCGAACTCACGGACCGCGAGATCATGACCTGAGCCGAAGTCGGACGCTTAACCGACCGAGCCACCCAGGCGCCCCTCAATCTGCCGGTTTCTCGTTGCTGCACGTGCCCGCCGCCCTTCGAGGCACAGCTTGTGCGCGTGCAACACGTGCGATTGGTGGGAGACAAGAGGACACCCTCCCATCCGCTGGGGCCGGCCCGCGCCGCGCCAGACTCGCACAGGAGTATGGGCTGTGAGGCTGAGAGCGGTGCCAAAGCCGTCCTCTCTGCCAGTCACCGGCCGTGTGTCACGGACCTGCATGCACGGTTCCACACTGACAGCACGTCTCTGTCCGGCCCCCACACAGAAGAGAAACTAGTCAGCTACGCTCCAGGAACTGTCTAAGCAGGAGAAGGTCATCTGGGTCCCCTTCCTGACACACACACCTGCACACCTGGCAGAGTCCTTGCCATCGGCAGCGGTGGGAGTTGCAGGGATGGCCTGGAGCCCTGCTGGGTCCTCAGCCCTGCCCTCCACGGCCTCTGCCACACCAGACCCCCTGGGAAGCGCCAGCTTCGCCCCCCAGCCATGCCCTTGAACGGCACACACCCCCCCCCGCCACGCCCTCGAACGGCACACTCCCCCCTTACCCCCCCCCCCCCGCCATTCACTGAACGGCACGCCCCCCCACCCAGGGATCTCCAGAACCTCCCCTCCCACCCTCTGCCTATGCTTCCTGCCTCCCGGTGGGGAACCTCTCAGCAAGGGTGACTAACAGTAATGTGTATGCTGGATGGAGGTGGATGGGAGGGGGTTGGGGAGACAGGAGGATGGGCAGGACGGACAGGCTGGGGGAGGACAGGAGGGCAAGGAGGGAGGGCCAGCGGGCTCCCTCACACTGAGCAGTGCACAGTATTAGGAAGCCACTGAAGTCACTGATAAAAACGGGATCAAGTCATTTAAATCACGATCACAGAGGCAAAGCCCAAAGGCATTTTCAGTAACAAACTGGGGGGGGGGGCACTTTATCTTCATGCAGCACTCCCCAGACTTTTGCTAGGAATGCAGATTCCTGGCCCGCCCCAGACCCACCGAGGGGAAGTTCTGCGGGGCCCTGCATGCAATGCCACAGCACCAGGAAAGCCAGGGTCCCGCTGGCCCGGCTCTGCCCTCTCATGTGCACTGAGGAGGAACCCCGTCTCCGCTTGAATCTGGTGCCTGCGTGGGACCCCCCTCACCGCCGGCCCGCCAGCCCCCCCAGGCGGCCTCGTCACTCAGGTGCGTGGCCATGAGCACACGGGCCTGACGGGAGTCTGCACGCGGACCCCCAGCCCTGCACGTTGAGGGGAGCATGAGCCTTTCCTGGGGACACACTGCCCGTCACCACTTCCTGCACAGCTACGACCTTCGGGTTGGACCTCTAGCCCCCACCGCAGAGACACCCAAGGGCTTTTCTGGCTCCGGCGCCGCATCAGACATACTCCCAACAGAGGCTGCTTCTGGGGAAGGAGGAGCTGGACGGATTTAATGAAAGCGCGAGATCTTCGTGGAATTCTCAACAAACCCTCCGAAGCATTCCTTCACACTCCATTTTACTGCACCTGTCTCCGTTCTTCTATCTTGTATTTGAAAAGCGACTTAAAAAACAGGTCAGTGTGTGTTGTACATGTGTGTAAGTTATGCGTGTGCAGTCATGTGCGTGTTTATATGCACACGTGTGCACGGGTGCACTTGTGCGTAGCCGTGTGCACACGTGTGTGTGCATGTGTTCTCC
This sequence comes from Acinonyx jubatus, assembly GCF_027475565.1. Classification (NCBI taxonomy): domain Eukaryota; kingdom Metazoa; phylum Chordata; class Mammalia; order Carnivora; family Felidae; genus Acinonyx; species Acinonyx jubatus. The sequence goes on along the minus strand of NC_069382.1, from coordinate 882,853 downwards.
CTCTCTTATTTGGGCTGTGGTCTCCACTACGTTTGAGTGACCCCCCTCCCCAGAGGGTCAGCATCCCGGGCCCGCACACACTGCCCGTCTTCTCCCTCCCCCACTGACTGGCCGTGCCCTAGGGTTTTAACCACGGAGCAGAACCACACGGCTGACACGAGTCGCCCCGAAGCCGCGACCCGGTTTGCACCCAGGTCCCGTGTGCAGGGGCGTGCGCTCCCTTCGGAGAGGCACCTGAGTGTCTCCTGGTGCTTCTGAGTCCAAGAACCTGAACTGCAAAGTTCCCACGCGCCGTGCTGGGCAAACAGCTGCCACGGGCGGCTGCGAGCACGGCGTGTGGGCGCCAGGCCGGTGCTAGGAAGCTGTCCTCGAACAGACAGAGGTCGGGGCCAGGAAGCGTCAGGCTCTACCACTCGGGAGCTGGGGCGGGAGCTGAGGACTGGCTCACATCTTCTCCGTGAGACCTAAAGACAGTCAAAGACCAGAGTTGGTCTTTTCTTGCAGCTATGTGAGAGTTTATCAGGTGTGCTCTCAGGGGGGACATAGGACGCTTTCTCCACTCACTCAACAGCAAGGCCGCTGAGAGGTGGAGCCTCTGCTGTGACTGATACTCGGCTATGATCACTCTTGCCAGTAGCTGGAACAGTGAAGGTGACCAGGCCGTGAAGGACTAATGACAATCACTGTGACCACTGTGACAGCAGCAAGCTCAGAAGGTCTGACCCCAGCAGATCCCCCAGGAAGGGGCTGCGTGATTCCGTGGGTGCACGGTGGGCACGGCCACGACCCTCCGGTCCACGAGCCCGACTGCTCTCACCCCAGGAGAATGTCTGCCAAAGCTCGCTCCTTCTCAGAGGACCACTCACACCCCACACCCCACACCCCAGAGAACATGCGAGGCCACGCCCAGACTGATAGGCCCAGGGGCTCCAATGGGGACAATGCGTCTGCTTGTCCCCCAGGCCACCGGTCGGGGCACATCTCATTCCCCTCAGACGACATTCCCCTATATACTTGTTTGGATTGCCCATTTTTGTTAATGCCACGAATCAAACTCAGGTTGTACAGGAAGCTCTCACTGTGAGATACCAAAAGGAATGACTACGTCCTTCATCAGATATGGGCTCAGGACCCTGTCGCCCCACTGGCTCCCAGCCCCGGCACGTCCCACTGGCGTTCGCTCCGTGCGTGTCTGCCGCAGAGGCTGGGGAGGGTTACAGGCGGCACCTCTGTTTGGACGTCCCTTACTGTTACCCGTTCTCAGCCATTCCAGTCCGCCTCTCACCTTCTGTTTCCAGCACTCGCCGTGTTCACGGGGCTGACGCCTGGGCCCTCCACGCCCTGCCCGGCCTGCCTGGTGCCACATGCCCTGTGCGGGGCCGTGAGGACTGACGCCCCGCTGCAGGTTTCGGGCCCTTCATGAGGCCACGCCAGGAGCCGGAGGCATAGATGCAGCTGGAACCTGGAGCCCTGGGGAGACGGTCCCTGCTGACTGCTCAGCTACGATCCCCCTGAAACCTTCTCTCTCAGTTTCAGACGCCTTTTTTTCTCTCTTTTTATATTGATATTCTGAACTTAATAGGTTTCAAAATCTAGAAAAAGAGACTTTGTTTCACTGCCTGTGAACATCCAGTCTCTGAGGCAAGCAGATGAACATGCCTGTGTCACCTAAAATAATTTTTTCATCTTAAACTACACACATGGGCTTGGACGGACAGACAGATCACCTCCTCCAACCTCCCTGGGGACAACCTCTGTGAGGGCTGGTGCTGCGTTACAACATGGGTTCTCTCTGCACAAACCACACGCGGTTTCACACAAATGCGATCATACGGTCATAATTCTTTCTACTAAAAACTTCAATGTACATGTTTCCACCCTATTCCGCGTCCATCTACAACATCATCATGGTGGCTGTGCTGGATTTCATAATATTTTCTTTTACTTTGTGTGCTGAGAGAACTTCCTTTTATGGAAGATTTTTAGAACTAGAATTTGGGGGTCAAGTCAAATGAACATTTATAGGGCTTCTGATACCTAAGTTTCCTCCAGAAGACAGCATCAATATTCATCCTCCATAAAAACTGATGGCCGTTGTCATGCAAAAACCTAACAGTATGATAAGTAGCAACAAAAACTTTTTTTCTAATTTTTTTTTCAATTTCTACTTATTTTGTTGCTAAGAATACTGACATTTTTTTCATGAGCTTATTAAAGCTGTACTTTGTGAAATAATTGTTCATTCCTTTGTTGATAATATTACCTCGTGTTTCCCAAACTGAACTGAGATATTGTTTCCTAAAGTTTTTATGAAAATACGTTGCAAATATTTTTCCCATTGTGTTTCTGCCTTTTAATCTTGTTTATGATTTTTTTGATCTATAGAAATTCGATTCTCATGTTAAGTCAATTATTTGTATTCATTAAAACCCCAGTGTTCAGTTTCATGTTCATAAAGGCTAACCCCAAGAGTTGCCTCAAATTTATCATAGTGCTTCTGTGTGCGCGTGCCTAACAGAAACCTCTCCGCGTGCCAAAGGTAGGCGATAACTACGGAAGCCAGATTGTGCGTGAAGCTCACAGACACACTGGGGACACATGGCCTCTTTGTCCCTGACACGAGGGTGCTGGGCAGCACCACACACTTCCCAAGGCAGTTCACACCACAATGGGACAACGGCAGAGGCCAGGAGGCTCCCTGTCCACAGGGCAATTCCCACACCCTGCTCCAGGTCAGAGCTCTCCACCACGCAGGGTCTCCCAGCCCTGCTGGGGGTTGGGCAGGATGCGGGACAGTGTTCCGCCATGCAGCTGAGATCCCATCCCCGGGGTATCCTAGCCCTCCACGTCCTCCTCTCCCCGAGACCCTGTCCACCTCTCCGCGGAACTGGTTCCTAAGGTAGGGAGATGGAAAGGTGCACAGACGGTAACATGTCAGGGCCAGGGTGTGGCAGGTGGGGCGTGCGGGGGAACTTGCGTCCAGGGTCCAGCGAGGGGACCACAGACTGGGCAGAGGACTCCTACAGGAAGGACCTGCAGAGAAGGTCGCTGGACCAGGGTCAGGGTTTGGATCCTTATCCCAGCCACAGAACAGAGAGCGGTGGAAACTTCTATCTTCCTGGAGCGACAGAATTGTTACAACATGCGTGAGTCCGAATTAGATACTCCGACAAACATTTAAGAACATTAACATCTCAGTGGAGGTACCGGGATCCATCTGGGTGGAGGACCTTCAGGAAGAAAGGGAAACAGGGCACCAGGAGCATAGCCCCCTGCGGAGAGACCATCCTAGGCTGGGAAGCCGTTTGCACCAGGTACGGGGATCACAGGCGCATACTTGGAGAATTTCCCGTCTGTTCCCTCACTCGCAGCTCTGCTGTGAACGTGCGTGCTCGAAGGAAAGCCACTTCCCTGGGACGTCACACCAGCTGCTCTGATGGCAGATGCATGTCCAGTAAACCCGGACAGATGGTGGGGAAGGTGGAGACGGGGTGGCGAGATGGGGCAAGAATAACCACCCTGCCCTCCAGCCCTCACAAAGCCTCCTTTACTAACAGACAAATGGCCCAGAAAGAGCTTACAGTTTCAGTGAGAACCTGAGTCAAGCTGCGTCGGGAGGGCCAAGGAACCACAGAGCAGAGCAGAAAGGGCCAGGCACAGGGCACCCTCCAGAGAGGAGCCGCGGCAGAAAGCACAGCCTCCGGGAGCCGAGTCCTGGTCCTTGACCACACATCACAAGAGCACAAGGAGGCTGCGGGTGCCGTTGATTTCTCCCTGTGTTTTAAGAATCAGCTGGGTTTACACATTCAAAGCAATCGTTGCCACTTTACAAAGGACCGTTTTCGATACGAAAGCCACATTTTTCCCATTTATATTCACTTTAAGATAATATGTGTTTTGGTTGCTGGCAAAAAAAAAAATACAACATCTATAGGCAATTGTGTTTGGAATAGTATATGACAACTATGTAAAGAATTACAATTTAATGGGTCTATGGAATTTATAATAGAGCGATACAAAGTTTTGAAATGGTCAAGGTGTGTCCTGAGTTTATGCTCCTGTCTACGGCATCTGTGGAGCCACGGCCCAGGGTACTCCGCGTGAATGCAGACGTGGGCAAGAGGCTGAGCACGCGGTCCCTACAGCAGCCCTATTTCCTTAACTTCTGGTTCACAAACCCCAACTATCTTAGGGTTGAGGTTTAATATTTAAAGGCACAGCATACAGTGTCGTCACATTCTGCGGATGCCACATCTGTGTGAGGTGACTGGACGGAAGAGGGCACTACTGGACCCGTCAGCCCTTAAAAATGGTAACTCTAGGGGTGCCTGGGGGCTCAGTCGATTGAGCGTCCGGCTTCGGCCCAGGTCATGATCTCACACTTCGTGGGCTCGAGCTCCACGTCAGGCTCTGTTGCAGACAGCTCAGAGCCTAGAGCCTGCTTCCGATTCTGTGTCTCCCTCTCTCAGCCCCTCCCTCATTCATGCTCTGTCTCTCTCTCTTTCAAAAGTAAATACATATTAAAATTTTTTTAACTAAATAAAAATAAAAACGGCTACTCTGGTCAGAGTGGTGCTTCCTTCAGGTGGCCTCACGGGAGTGAAGCATCACATAACTGCTTTCCGTTACATCTCATTACAGGTTCCAGAAAGAGTAAATGAACACCAATGATATGTCTCCTATTTCCACCTATTCCTAAGCCAGGTGACAGACCTTGGCAGTCATTTTCCAGGGAAATTCGGGGTAAATGCAGAGGCTCACCCAGAGATGGCTCCACAGATTCTGGAAGAAGGGGCAGGGGGCCAGGGGGCACCAGCAGAGAGGCGGTGTAGGGAGAAGTTGGCACGTGTCCGTGGGACAGAAACCAGCAGCGCCCATGGGCTGTGCTCAGAGTCTCTCAGGTCCTCCTGCAGCCACTGTGTGTGCATGGCGGCCGAGACCGTGGACCTGGCCCGTCTGCAGGACGCACGACGGGAGCAAGGACGGCCCAGGCTGGAAGCTGCCCCCAGAGGTGGCCCACGTGTGCATGCGGTCGGGAGCACGTGCCCTCTCCACACCCAGCTTCCTTCCTGGAGGGCTGTAACTGCCACGATGCCAAGTGCACTGTGAACATGCTCTCTTAATTTCACTGCAGCTCTGGGGTAGGGATTACAGCATCATTATACCAGCAATAACCAAGAGGCTCAGGAAAGTCAAATACTTTTCATTTGAGGCATCTGTCTGGTTCCAAGGCCTATGGCCCTAACCATCACGCTGTCTGCCTCTTTATGAAATGGAAATTATCATCTGTCCATTCTACTTCCCAGGATTATTGTGCACAGATCAAATGAGCTAATGCACATGGAGAGCTATGAAAGCCACAAATTATATAAATGCAAAGTGCTATGTTTTAGCTACAATTCTACCACTAAGGGAAAATATGCATTTATTATGTTTTTATAATGTTTATCTATTTTGAGAAGAGTGAGCGGGCACGTGAGTCAGGGAGGGGCAGAGAGAGAGAGGAGAGAGAGAGAATCCCATGACCTGGGGATCAAGAGTCAGATGCTCAACTGACTGAGCCATCCAGGTGCCCTGGAAAATATACACTGAAAAATAATCAGGTTAAAAATGCATAATCTATTTTCTTGAAATAGTTGAGAGAGCTTATCATGTCAAAATGTATAAAACAGGAGACTTCATATAAAAAAATGGAAGTACTGACAGAAACTATTTTCAAGGAACGGAGAGATACTTTGATCTGGGTGAAATGTTTTTTATAATTTTGAACTAAATGTAACCTCTTTAGATTTTAGCAGCCCAAAGTAGGGGAAACTATATAATGTAGTTTTCTGTGGCTGATGAAAGAAATCTAACAAGTGTATCTGTAGAAGAAAAACAACAAGCTGACAGTCGGCTCGGGAGGAATCGTACCTGCATGCCCAAGGAAGGGGTGCCAAGCATTCCTCCAAATTCCATTTCATATAAAGCACACTGAACCCCAGTGAGTTCCCTTGGTGTAAACATGGCATCAAAACTCAATCACTCGGGGCAACTGGGGGCTCAGTCAGTTGAACGTCCGACTTCGGCTCAGGCCATGATCTAGTGGTTGGTTTCTGAGTTCGAGCCCCACGTCGAGCTCTGTGCCGACAGCTCAGAGCCTGGAGCCCGCTTTGGATTCTGTGTCTCCCTCTCTCTCTGCCCCTGCCCCGCTCATGCTCTGTCTCTGTCTCTCTCTCTCTCAACATGAGAAAACAATATAAAAAAACTTAACGGCTCATTTTCAGGGGCAGCTAAGCTAAGTTCTCCACAGCGAGGATCTCTTCAAAGAGCTACGTAAAATGTGCCTCTAAATTGTTCTCTGCAAATCAAATCGGGAAGCCGCTAAATGTGATTACTTAGAGCTGAGCCCTCTTAGGATGTCTGATGTGCTGAGTCATCTGAACCAAGAACACATCCTCGACAACAACATGTATCCCAACAGAGAGCCCAGCCTTCATTCTTTGGTCTCTTCTTTATTCATTCAACAAATGTTTGCCCTGCACCTGCTTTGAACCAGATGGCAAGCTGTGCAGAGATGCACACGGACCCAGGAGCCCTCAAGATGGATGGCTGTGACAGCCCAGCCAAGGTCACGGTGTGGAGGGAAGAAGAGTCGCTAACAGGTACCAAGCAGACACTCGGTCTCTGGCATGCGCTGCCTCCCTGCATCCTCAGGACAGCCTCATGAAGGAAGCGTGAGTGTTTCCATCCCACAAATGAGGAAACTGAGGCACAGCATGGTTTGGTAAGTTGCTCAAGGTCCAGCAGGTCAGTAACGTGCTCAGGGTCCAGCCACTAGTGGGTCCTGAAAGTCTGAGGGCAGAATGCAGACTTTGAGCTGCACTGGAGCCCAGTAGAGAGGGCGGGCTCAGCTCTGTCTCTGTGGTGACAGGAAGAGCTTCCCGGAGAGGATGTCAGCTGTCCCTGAAGGACAGATAGCTGCGCCCCAGGCATTCACACAACGTGAGGGGAATGTGGGCTGGCACATGGGGAGAGTAGATATCAGAACGGAGCACAAGGTGTGAAGGGCTGAAAACGTCAGGAGCCCCCATGGTGAGGGGGAGGTGGCTGGGCCGCGCTGAGGCCAGATTTGTGCATTTCAGGAGCAGCCCATCAAAGTCCCCTATGTAACGGGAGCCAACGTAGGGTTATCAATGTCTTATTTTGTTAAGGAATAAAATAAAAACAAAACCACCATTTTTATATTAATATTATAAAATAATATAAAAATGTGGAAAGGAAATAATCTCAAAATAAAGACCAATCCTTTAACATGAATGCATTGAGCATTTTGTTTTTTAAATCTTACCACACGATTGCATCAAAGAGAACGAAATACTTGTGAATAAGTTTTACCAAGGAGGTGGAAGACTTGTATTCTGAAAACTGTAAGACTTTGAAATAAATTGAAGACAACACAAATAAATGGAAAGATATTCCATGCTCATGGTCTGGAAGAATTAATATTGTGGAAGTGTCAATACTACCCAAGACAGTCTACAGATTCAATGTAATTACTTTGAAAATATCAAGTAGTTTTCACTGAATTAAAACAAAGAATCCATAAAAGACCCTGAAGAGCCAAAACAATCTTGAGAATTAAAAACAAAACTGGAGGCGTCACAATTCCGGACTTCAAGCTGTGTGACAAAGCTGCAGTGATCAAAACAGTATGGAACTGGCACAAAAACAGATACCTAGATCAATGGGACAGAATACAGAGCCCAGAAAGAAACCCATATTTATATGGTCAATTAATCTGACAAAGGAGCAAAGAATATCCAATGGGAAAGACTCTCTTCAATGACCGGTGTTGGGAGAACCAGACAGCAATGTGCCAGAGAATGACCCTGGAGCAGTCAAGGTCCACCACCCACAAGAACAAACTTGAAGTGGATTAAAGACATGAATGTAAGACCCGAAACTATTAAAGTCCTAGAAGAAAACACAGGCAATAAGCTCTGTGACTTCAGTTTCAGCAACATGCTTCTGGACCAGTCTCCTCAGGCAGAGGCAAGTGAATCTCAAATCAACAAGTGGGACCTCTCCAAACTCAAAGCTTCTGCCCAGCAGGGGAACCATCAACAAAGGGAAAATAATGAGAGAAGATAATTGCAAAACATACATCCAAATAAAGATAAATAATCAAAATATGTAAAGAACTTAGAACACTTACTAGACAAAAATCAGTCCAATTTAAAAATGGGCAGACGACACGAACAGACACTTTTCCAAAGAAGACATCCAGATGCAACAGACCCATGACAAGATACTCAACATCACTCATCATCAGGGAAACACAAATCAAAACCACACTGAGATACCACCTCACACCTGTCAGAGTGGCTACAATTAACAACTCAGGAAACAACAGATGCTAGCGAGGGAGTGGAGAAAGGGGAACCCTCTTGCACTGTTGGTGGGAATGCAAACTGGTGCGGCCGCTCTGGAGAACAGCATGGAGGTTTCTCAAAAAGTTAAAAATAGAGCTACCAGTATGATCCAGTAATTCTACTTCTGGGTATTTATTTGAAGAAAATGAAAGCACCAATTTGAAAAGGAACATGCACCCCTATGTATAGTACAGCAGTATCTACAATATCAAAGCTGTGGAAGCAGCCTGAGTGCCCACCAGCAGATGAATGGGTAAAGGAGATGTGTGTGTGCAGTGGAATCTTGTCCAGTCATGAGGAAGAGACCAATCCTGCCATTGTGACAACACGGATGGACATAGTGGCTATGGTGCTCAGAGAAAGACAAAGACCATCTGTTGCCATTTGCATACGGAATCCAAAAAAACAAAGGAACAAACAAAACAGACACAAAAAGTAATGCAAACACAGGGAGCAAACTGGTGGTTCCCAGAGGGGAGGCGGGCGCAGAGGGGGTGAAATCAGTGACGGGGATGAAGAGCTACAAAGTTCCAGCTACGACATAAGCAAATCATGGGGGAGGAAAGTGCAGCACAGGGAACACGGTCAGCAATACTGTAATCACCTCGTGTGGTGACAAGACAGTGACGGAACTTTCTCTGGGCATAATTTCATAAAGTACATGAGTCCTGAACCACTGTGATGTGCACCTGAAACTACCAGGATATCCTGGTTTCTGCATCTGCTACAGGCCGGTGAAGGCTTTGTTACAGGTGGCCCAGGTCCTGACCGGGGCCGGACGCTGCTGCTGGAAGCAATGTGCCGTGCCGGGGAGTGAGGGGCTCATCAAAAGTGGATTGCTGTCGTGGGCTGGACTGTGGCCCCTGAACTCATGTGTGGAAGCTCTCACCGCAGGACCTCGGAACGAGACTGTACTTGCAGACGGAGACTTGACAGAGGTGACTTAGGTCAGAGGAGGCTGTTCACGTGGCCCCAGTCCAACTGCTGTCCTTCTGTGAAGAGGAGGAGGCTCAGCACACTGAGAGACCAAGGACACACGAGGATGAAGGAAAGACCAAGTGAGGACACAGGGCAGGAGGTGTCCACTCGCCCAGGAGAGAGGCCCCAGGAGGACTCAAGCCTGCCCACGTCAGGATCCCCAACTTCCTGCCATGGGAGTAAATGTCTGTTGTCTAAACCACCCAGTCCATTGTCTTAGCCCATTCAGGTGGCCAGACACACACCACAAAGCGGGGGGCTCATAAACAGGGGCATCACAGGGCTGGAGGCTGGGAATCCCACGTCAGGTGCTGGCACGTTCCCTGTCTGCTGAGACTTGCTTTCCGGGTCATAGACAGGGTCTCCTCCTTGTCTGCAAGTGGGGCGGGGGTGGGGGGCGGCTGAGGGAGCTCCGTGGGGCTCTTACAAAAGCACTAAACCCACCATGAGGGCTCCACTCTCATGATGTTATCATGTCCCAGAGGCCCGAGCTCCTTTGACCATCACATTGGGGTTAGATTCTAACATACGAATGGGGGGCCACGGGGTCAGTTCACGGCATGTGGCACTTCATCATGACAGCCTGGAAACTAACGTGGTCAACCCACGTAACGTGAGTAACTGCAGCTGTGACAAGAGGAGAGCACATGTGGTCCCAACGAGCTCCCTTGTTCCTTGTTCCTATGGTCACCACCGCCAGACACAGGAGCCGGCACCTCTAACACCCCACGACTAGTGCTTCCTCATTCACGTGACTTTTGCAGGAACTGAGTGGCATAAAAATGGACATGTGCTGAAACACGCGGGAAACGTTTCTAAATACAAGGTTTCTTGTCCCTACTGTATTGCCCTCACTCCGGCCATGGCCTGCAGGGAGCTACGGACGCTGACCGGCTGGGAAACGGTACTTGTGCCAAGCAGAGTGAGGCATGTGAACACACGTGGAGCTGGAACCCAGTCCCTTGGCCATGAGCTTGAGGACGAAGCACACGATTTTGTGCCCAGTGCACAGAGAGACCTCAAACAGCAGTGCCCCTCTCCCCCACAGCATCCAACACCCCTCTTAGGGCACAGCTGCTCATAAAACATAGATGTGCCGAAATCCTTGCCTTGGGATAAGCCGGGCATGTGGTGGGTGTTCAGTAAGGGGTTGATTTGGCAGGTCCGGGAGCTCCAGCCCCACATGCTCCAGAGAAAGGGGTGGCCCTTTAAGGCTCCTGGGAGTCAGCCTCTGAGCCCTTGAAACGTCCTGCCCGGTCAGAGCATCTGTGTTTATCTGGGACCGGGCTGCACTAGATCCTTGATGCTGACAGTGTGATTTCTGGTGAATGCCTATCTTTGTTTGCCTGGGCCCCGGGCCACGCGGCGCCTGTTTGACCTCTGGGGCTGGAGGTGGGGTATCTGGGTCAGTCACATGAGTGCCCCACGCCTTCGTGACCGGCCCCCCAGCAAAGCCCCGCACACGAGCCGGGTGAGCCCCCATGGGCAGTACGCTGTACGTGTCCCTCAGGGCTGGTGCTGGACAGTTACGTGCCGTGGCTGCACCGGCCCCCCGGGTCATCTGGACTCTGCCCTGTGCAGAGTTTAACGGTTACCCTTTTGCTGATAAAACGTAACTATGCACCTAACAGTTTTTCTGGGTCCTTCTAGAGAATCATTGAGCCTGAGGGTGGTCCTAGGACACGTGAATAATAAATACGCTATCATCTACCAAGAACTGGTCAAGGTCTATGTCTCAGTTCAAGGAACATGAGGAAAAAGTAGAAAAGCGAATGTGGTAAGAACAGATTTCTCAATACCCTGTGAGCTCCTCAGTGTGAATGCGTGCCAAAACCTGACATTTAAAGGAAAAGAAGGAGCAGCTGGGCCCTCAGCACCTGTTTTCCCATCTCAATTTCAGAGCTAAGGTGGCACTTAGGAAATAGCTCAGGATAAATGCGTACAGGAGGAAAGAGTCGCGAACGGTATTTACACTATTGCTGTCCCTTCATCCACGGAAGAGAAATGCCACATACAGAGTGGATGACACTAGCTGGCATTTCAACAAATATGATGTGTTTTACAGGCTCGCTAATTTCCACCGTGAAGCTCCATTTGGTCACTTCGGCTAATGAGAGGACAGGGAAATAAAGCTAGAGAGGAGCGACCTCATCTCAAAGTTCAGCGTTCCTCAGTGATGAGGCGCTGGCTGAAATTCTAGCACAGCCTGGAATCCACCTTTCTGTACTTGTACATATCAGGAAGCAAACCTCATGCTGAAGCTCCAAACATGCCAGCCTATCTGAAAAAAAAAAAATGCAACACAAAACCACAATAGAAAAAACAAAAAACCAACCCCTGAAAACTCAATTTCCTTTCACTCATCAACGCCTGAAAATCACATACCAGATAGTGTGGTCCTCAGTCACAGTCCCAACTTCCGAGCAGGATTATCTTTTATCTTTTTTTTTTTTTAATGTTTATTTATTTTTGAGACAGAGAGAGACAGAGCATGAATGGGGGAGGGGCAGAGAGAGAGGGAGACACAGAATCGGAAGCAGGCTCCAGGCTCCGAGCTGTCAACACAGAGCCCGACGCGGGGCTCGAACCCACGGACTGCGAGATCGTGACCTGAGCCGAAGTCAGACGCTCAACCGACTGAGCCACCCAGGCGCCCCTCTTTTATTTTTTTTAAGTGAGAATTGTGAATATGTACAGTGTACAACATGACGTTCTGAGGGCCGCACACAGAGGAATGATTCCCGCGGCCAAACGAATTCATGGCTCCCGTCCTCACGGTCAACCGCGTGCGTCCTGAGAGCACCTGAGGTCTGCTCTCCCACTAAGTTCCAGTATTCAATACAGTATCGTTCACCATGGTCACCGTGCCCTGCAGGAGGTCCGGGACTGACTCCTCCCCCACGGCTTTGTCCCCTTTGGCCAGCGCCTCCCCCCGGTCATCACTGTTCTATGCTCTGTCTCCATGTATCCGACGCTTTCAGAATCCACGTATCGGTGAGATCCTGCAGCTTTTTTCCTTCTCTGAGTGACGTATCTCACTCAGCATAAGGTCCTCCGGGTTCATCCGTATTGTTGCAAATGGCTGGATTTCTTTTTTATGGCTGGGTAATATTCCATTTTATGTAACAGTTTCTTGTCTTTGACCACTTGCTTTTCTCCATTCAGGCAGGAACGTGTTTTCTTCTGTCGATGCCCAGTCTGTGAAAGCAGGGACCACCTTGGCGGACACTTAGTGAGTTGTGGGATCCATTCGCCCCACCTCGTGTTGCCATCTTGAGTCCGTAAAGGAGCCCGATGGCTGCACGATGGGCCCACAGGACCATCCACCAAATACTCACTGAGCACCGACAACATGCCGGGTGCGTGCTGGGCTGTAGGGAAATGGGAAAAGACCCTCGTCCTCCCCCCGCCCATCCCAAGCTTGCGTCCTGTCTGAAAGAAATTGGGACGCTGATGGGGAACCAGGTAGCTAGGTGGGCGAGTGCTAATTTTTAAAATTTATATTGGGAGAGCTAGAGATCCTCGTAGTGGAGCTGAGCCACGTCTGCTCTTGACCCCATGCTTCCGCTGCCCAAAATCAACCCGTGAGTGTGAGGTCTGGCCTTCAGCGCCTGCTCTGGCTGCCCTCCTGGAGCGCCTCACTCACAATGGCTGCACTTTCTGCCGATGCTTCTCCTTTGTGGTGTCAGCTCCCTTTCACAGGCAGTGAGGTCACTGAGTAGGACCAAACAATTTTACGAAAGTTAATTAATTGCAAGGATCAGTTTGGTTAAGAGAAAATGCTCACAAAACTGTGTAACTTATCATTATTTCATTGTTGCTACTCCCAGCGCTCGCCATGCAAACGGCCACGCGTTTTCAGCCCAGCTCCCAGCACATCCGAGTCCTTCCTGCATGACGCTGGCCTTGCCACTGCCTCAGTCCACACCCGCAGCATGCAGTATTATTCCAGGACCACCTCAGTGAACAACCCCAAGGGATGATAGCCACAGCATGTTAGTAAATGGCCCCTGGTTAGCACACCTTGTTCATGTACCCTGAAGCAGTTACAAGATGAGCCACTGAGGGCCACCCTAATTCACCTTTGCTTCTCTGGGAGTTCTCCTGGTCAAGACTGGGCTATCGGATGGCCTGTGTGTCCATATTTACCTGCAAGCTTCTGGGAATGAGCACATGGCACAAATTCTTTTAAAAGGTCAGCGATACTCATTCTCCCTGTCTGCGCTTTCTGAGATACACTTTAACTAATACAGCAAGCCTATCCTGTTTGCAGAGCTGCTGACAGCAGAATCCTGTTTAATACACCTATGTGTATTGCAGAGAAGAGTGATTCAGGAAGACAGTGTTCAATTACAATTTGGCTACAAAGTATTTTTGCGTAAGAACAATCTAACAAAATTAAATGTACTGTAAAACGAAAATGTGCCAAAAGAATTAAACAGAGCTCTCCTGGAAAATGCTGGTGGATGCAAAAGGCACTTAATTTTTTACACAAAAAGGAGAATATTAAAAACTTACTTTGTAAACACCTCTGGATGTTATCGTGTCTGCACCTCAGGAGTCTGGGTGCTTTTCCATCGTTACTTTAAACCAGGTAACATGACATTGTTTATGCAGCTTCCCGCAAATACATAATCTGTCACTGAATCATGGGATCCCAGAAGATAAAAAATAGGTTCTACTTTTTATCAATTATCACAACCTCTTCTACAGAATTCCTTCCAACAGTGCTGAGAGATTAAGTTCCATATTTTCCAAAGCACTGAGCCAAAGAGGCACATGCTCGTGGGGAAGAGCACTCTGAGCTCAGGCTCACTGTATTCACAGCGTCCCCATCACCTGTGGATGGCCTTGTCACTTAACCCCCTGAGAATCAGGATTCTCATACACCAAGGGAAGGTGACAGTGTCTTCCTCCTAAGGTCATGAGAAGCATTAGATGAGATAATGCGTGTGAAGCTCCTCTTAGGGGTTCTGTATCAGTAAAACAGACAAAATTGCGTGCGCTGAGCCCTGAAGAGTACACGTGTCTTCATGAAGCCTGGCTCGTGGCAGGGGCCTCCACACAGAGCTGACATTCTAGAACTGATCCCTGAAAGACTCCTTTCACCAAAGTCTCCAGGTCCCTGGAGGCCGGTCTCCAGAGCACCCTCTTGTCCTGTTTCTGATGCGGATGGAATGGCTGCCTTGTCCTGATATCTCGGTGCCCCCCTTATCACGTCCTCGTGGGACGGACCCTGTATTGTGGTCTATTGAGGTGTCCAGGCCGCCCCGGCTGGACTGGATGCTCTTCATGCTGCACGGATGTCAGATTTTACTCCGTTCGCTTGGCCTTTGGTCTGTTTGTTTAGGTTTCTTGAATCGGGATACAATGAACATGTTACAAGGTGTGCTCCTTCAGGGTGTGCGATTCAGCAGTTTCAGTATATTCCCGAAGCTGTGCTAACGATCACTGTGTGGGTCGAGCGTGTCTGCACTGACCTAAGGTAGCTCTGCACCTGTTACCCATTACCCCTCACCCCAGCCTGCCCCAGACCCTGAGGGGTTTGTCGGTCTCATCTAAATGGAATCACACAGTTTGTAGACTCGCAGGCCTGGCTTCTTGCTCTCAGCAAAAGATTTTCAGCGTTCGTCCACGGTGTCACGTGAGTAAGAACCTCGGTCCTTCCTTGGCTGAACAGCATTTCGTTGTGTGCCTCATCTGTTCATCTGTTCGCCAGTCCATGGTGTTTGAGTGTTCCCACTTCGTGGCTACTACAAAAAACTACAAATACCGCGTTCGTGCACAGACATGTTTTCAATTCTGTTGCGTGTGTACCTAGAATTGGAGTTGCCCAGTGATAGTAACTCCATGTCTGACTTTCCGAGGAATCGTCACACTGCTCTTCAAGGTGCCTGCATCACCCTGCATTCTGGTCAGAATGTGGGCGAGGGCTCCGGTTCCTCCCCATCACTGTTTGTTGCTGTGTTTGCAATCACAGCCACGCTAGGTGAGCGTGAAACCGTGCCTCGCGGTTCTGACTTGGATCTCTCCGATGACCAATCACGCTGACCTTGTTTTCATGTGCCCACTGGTCATTTGTGTATCTTCTTTTCGAGAAATGTTTATTTCAATTCTCTGTCCACTTCTAAATTGGGCGGTCTTTCTTGCTGGGTTGTATAGCTCTTTATATATCCTAGATAAAGGGTCTCACACCATATACCGTTTGCAAATATTTCCTACATTCCGTGGGTTATCTTTTCATGTTCCTGATGGATGATGTCTTTTGAAGCACAGATTTTAATTCTGAATCTTTGGTTTTTGTGTGTCTGTGTCATTTGTCATATTTAAGAAATCATGGCCTATCCAAGGTCACAAAAGTTTACAGCTACTTTTTCTCCCAGGAGTTTTCTAGTTTTCTCTCTTAGATTTAGATCTCTGATCCATTTTGAGTTAATTCTGGCATACAGTGTGAGGTAGGCCCCGTTTGCCCCCATACACCTGACAATACTTCATACAGGGCCAGCACACCGGAGTTTCTCATTCTTGTTTGCTGAATAAACGTGCATGCATGAAAACATAAAGACGCACAGAGTCAGTTTTTATGAGATCTGTGATATGTTTTAAATAGCTTAACTGACTTAGGTTTTTGAGAGTTTAGAACAGAAAGCACACGTATCCAAATTTACTATTGATGCACAATTGCGTTTCCTCCCGGTAAGCCGGTCCATAAGTGAACCGACACTGATGAGACGCTTGCTTAGTACCGGACAGAAGAAGCTTCCTCTGATGATTCAGCCTCACAGACGCCCTTGAGGGAGGTGATGTCACTCCCATTTTCTGAGTGGCGGTGAAGGGAAGTTGGAGTACTTCCTCCGTGCCTTAAAAGTCGAACACATACCCAGGCATCTCTGGCAACAAGGGCAGGAACAAAAGGCTGCTCTTTTACTAAGCCCTTGTCATCTTCTCAAATCCCTTCGTCTTAAAGCTGAGGGCGAGGGTTCGCAACCTCATGCCAGGAATCAGGGAAACCCAGGTTCACCACAGGCACGTGACTGTACGGCCTTGAACACACGGACGGCAGGAAAAAGGAGTCTGAAAGGCGATCGGCCTAAACACCAGCGATGCTTGGGATGGTGGCCTGCGCCAGGCAGGGGGCTGTCCCCTCCCGTGGGCATCGGTCACAGCACCGTCATCTGTGAGCACAGCTCCCCCCAGGGTGTGCACTGGGCACGTGGCAGCCCCAGGGCCCGAGACACACGGAGTGACCCCGGTGCTCGTTCTAGGGGGCGGCGTCACGGGGGAGGGTCTGGGCACACAGCAGCTAGAAGTGGAAGTGTCAAAATCAAGTGGTCCGAAGGCATTTTTATCCTGGAAGGAGTTCGCACTGAGAATCCTTCGCATCTCTGCTGCTTTCGGTCTACACGTTTCAGTTTAATGGTGTATCGTCTCCCGGAGAACAAGCCAACGGCGCCTTTCAGTTTGTTGTGAGGTAGGAGGGGGCCTGTGAGACGGGAGGTGACCTGAGAGACAGGAGGTGACCTGAGAGGTAGGAGGTGACCTGTGAAATGGGAGGTGACCTGAGAGACAGGAGGTGACCTGTGAGGTAGGAGGTGACCTGAGAGACGGGAGGTGACCTGTGAGATGGGAGGTGACCTGAGAGACAGGAGGTGACCTGAGAGGTAGGAGGTGACCTGTGAAATGGGAGGTGACCTGAGAGACAGGAGGTGACCTGTGAGGTAGGAGGTGACCTGAGAGACGGGAGGTGACCTGTGAGATGGGAGGTGACCTGAGAGACAGGAGGTGACCTGTTAGGTAGGAGGTGACCTGAGAGACAGGAGGTGACCTGTGAAATGGGAGGTGACCTGAGAGACAGGAGGTGACCTGTTAGGTAGGAGGTGACCTGAGAGACAGGAGGTGACCTGTGAGATGGGAGGTGACCCGAGAGACAGGAGGTGACCTGAGAGACAGGAGGTGACCTGAGAGACAGGAGGTGACCTGTGAGATGGGAGGTGACCTGAGAGACAGGAGGTGACCTGTGAGATGGGAGGTGACCTGAGAGACAGGAGGTGATCTGTGAGATGGGAGGTGACCCATGAGACAGGAGGTGACCTGAGAGGTAGGAGGTGACCTGAGAGACAGGAGGTGACCTGTGGCTTCCTCCTGGTGCAGTTCCCTCCAGAAAGGGGGTGAGACGGCGCAGCCCAGCGAGCTCCCGTCGCAGCAGGGTGAGGACGGCAGGGGACGGGAGGGGCAGGGAGCCTCTCCAGCTCCACCCAGGCCTACCTCCCCTGCCCACCTGCTCGTACTCACCACCCTGGCCCCGCATTTTGCCTTCAGCTCTTCTCTGCAACTTCTGTCTCCACTCACACGGGTGGAAACCGGACCCGCCTCTCAAGCCACAGCGGCCGCCCAGACGGGACCTGCAGCCCGCCCGGCCGCCTGGACCGCTGGTGCGGAACCCCGGAGGCCCGCCGTTATGTACGATGACGAGGATCCCTTCAAATCAGAGGAACCCGTCCCCCTTGTCTGGGGTTCACGCCCTGGGAGTTATCCCCGGGACTCCCTCGTTGGCCGCGAAGAGCTCCCTCTGAGCGACAGACGAGTCACCTGCTGCGGTTTCACCTACGACTCACCAAGGAGACAGCACACGCCTGGGCGCGTCACCCGAAAATGCCGGGGGCTATTGGAAATGATGCCTCTCCCTGCACCCACGCCAGCCGGGTGCCGTGGCTCTGCTGACCGCCACCAGGGCTGCAGGCTTTGCGGGTCTCTAACCCTGTCGTGGAGCGGGCCCAGCCGTGCTCCCAGGGCGTCGCACCAAAACTACTGACACCAAAAACACTTTTTTTCGTGACGAACGAACGAGTGAATAGACGGGGAACTCAACGTGCCTCCTGGGTCAGACTGACTCCCGTTTCTTCCGCAGTGAGGTGTCGCGACAGCAACAGACCACGCCCTCCCCTTCCTGCTGCGGTGACTGTCAGGACCAGGTAGGTCTCTGGTTTCCCACGAGGCTGCTGGCCTTTGTCATAAAGTCCCCCCCCTCCATGTTACGTTGGGCGCACGATGGAAACGTGGTGGTTTCTGAAAATCGTTGTTCTCTAGGAGAGCTTTCAACATTTAAGTGCAAATAATATTTAAAAGGAAGGGAGAGCAAAATTTACATTCCCATTCGGGAGAGGCCGTGCTATTTTCCCCATTTCCGCTATGTTTCTGGAACTAAGGCAAGGCAAAGACAAGGAAAACAGAAATAAAAAGAAAACAAAGCAAACCGAAGAAAGCAGCGGTGAGGCGCATTACTGGCCAGGTGGCCGTGGCTTTGTCACTCCCGGGGCCTGTTAAAAAGGGGACCGCAGGCCCCAAGCAGTGCTACGTACCCCGAGTTTCCAAACCAGGGGGGGATGCTCCATTCCTGTTCTACGTGCAGCTTCAGCCCCTCCCCAACCCCTCGCCCAAGCACAGTCTTCCCGGGTCGGTCGGGACCCTTACTCGGCCCACTAGTCTGCCCGTGGGTCCCCACCGTCCTCCAAAGCTTGGTGAGGTCACCACAGGGCAAGACCCCTTGCTCCTCCCCCGAGGGGCAGCATGCGAGCCCGGAACATTTTCTCTTGCTAATGACTTTCCTGCACCCCCCGCCACTGCCCCGGCCCCCGGCCCCGTAAAAGCCTTCCACTTGGTAGTCCCGGAGCCCCTCACATGTTGGCCGGGGGCTGCCAATTCATGAACCACGTATAAAGCCGGCTCTGTTTGTGAGGTTTTTTGTAATTTCATGACTGGAGGGTGAAGGGCACTCCTGACATGGCTGCAGACAGGAGTCAAAGCTTCTTCACCTCCCGGGCATGTCCCTGAATTTTCTAGCAATTGCACATTACTCGCATTTTACACACTTGAGAGAAGAGCTCAGAGTGCTGGTGGGCCCCAATCCTAGGTCCCCACACTTCTTCCCAAGGGCCGGGTGCAAGAAAGCACTTAGTGCGCAGCGTCGGGAACACTGTGGCCCCGCCCATCAACCCTCCCCTGGGGCTCAGGAAGCGCGGCCACCACCACTGTCACCATCTCCCTCCTCTGCCACCAGCCCTTGACCCCAGCAGCCACCGGCTACCACGCCCTGACCCCTGAGGACTGGCCGGGACCCCCATGAACAGCTCGTTCTCAGCACAGCCCCATCAGTGCTGGGCGGTCAGTGACCCCCTCCATGTCGGGATGGCCGCACGAGGCTCTGGAAAGCTTCAGTGAGTTGCTCAGGGTCATTTTTTTTTTTTTAGTTAAAACCATGTTTTTCTGACTGTACAATCTACACTTTTTAATGACACTACACATTTTGACCCTGCAAGAAGATAAGAGAGACAGTATCCTTACGAAGCGAGCGGATGCCAGCACCTAGTGGCGCATAAAGAAGAGTGAGAGCCCGTCACCCTCCACATCAGCTTTGAGGCCACCGTGGCCATCACCTCCTTCGGGGGCTGGCTCAGAGGTCTCCGTGTCATGCCTGCAGGGTCCCAGGCTGCTCCCGACCCTGAGAGGTGCAGAAGCGGGGGGCGGGGAACGGTGGTGGGGTAGCTGCTGGGTGCACAGGGCCCCATGGGGACGGTCAGCCAGTGACAGGATGGGCTGGACCGAGTGCAATCTCCCCTCCCTGGGCATACTTGGCCTGGAGAAGCGTCCAGAATAAAGACATCCAACAGGAAGCTGTCCACACAGCAGACGTCTGCCTGACTCTGCACCTGTCGCTGGAAACTGTGTGTTCCCACTGTCTTCCTTCTCGCACCTCCCTCTCCCCAGAGGGACGAGCACCTCAGAGCTCAGCTGATTCTCTGTTCCCACACCAACACTGAGCCGGTGTCTTCAAAAGAAGTCTGGATAATAAGAACAGCAGTGACATGCTTGGAGTCTGTCCTTTGATGCTGGGAACACGTCCTCCAAGAGGAGCGGGAGTCAGCCCGACTTTATCCCCCGGGCACAGAGGCAGAAGGGTTCGGTGCCCTCAGGATCTGGGATCTGGCTTCTGGAATCGTCCCGGAGCACAGGGGCAGAAGAGCCGGATCGCAGGACAGAAGACCGGCAGCATCGCTCGGGGTTCAGGGGTCACTCTATCAGGTGACGTTTCTTCCCCAGAGGCTTGTTCATCCGGAGCTCGTGTGGGACTCTCCCGGCAGCTACACTCCTGCTCCTGACGATGCTCTGTGTGCATCAGTCACTTGAGGTTCCCTCCTTCTGGGAGCCTGAGTAAGAAATCATGTTCTCTGGGTCACCTTTGACTTTCAGGAGTACTGGGTTTTCCTTCTCTCTCTAGTCTACTTTCTGCTGAGCACTTACCCTAATTTCTGTAACACCGGCACGGTCTTCTCCAGGGCCCTGGGCCCCATCGGCAGCAAGCACACAGAGTTCGTCTCACCGTGTACGTGTTTACGTGTGCTCGGTCCACTCTGGGCTCTCCCTCAGGGGCCTGGGGTGACGTTGCGGGAAAAAGACCAAGCCTCGTCCTCAGAGGAGCGTGACCCACGGCCTGGCTCCCTCCTATTTCCTTTCTTGTCTTTCCGTTGCTCCAGTTTTCTGATCTGAAACTGGTTTTATTTCACCGTAAGAAATCCTTTCTGGAACAAGACAGGATGAAAACAAAGGGGGCAACAGAGCACACAAGGAACCCCGGGGCTCGCGAGCATGGCGCGTGCCCCCCTCGGGCATTGCGTCTCCCTCCTGTTGCCCGGCAACTGCTCCTTCTACTCCGTCTACCAGGTTCCTGCTCATCCACCGAGACACGCCGTGAGCGTCTCGCTCTGCCACACCTTCTGTCCCCGGAGGTCAGGTCTCGCCTTCTGGGTTCTTATGGCCCCGGGCACACCTCTCTGTGACAGCACATTTTAGGCGGCATCATGACGGTTCACTGACCACCTGTGTCTCCAGGTGAAGCACGACATCCTCTCCGCTCTGGCCCTCCGGGTGTCCCGTTAAGGTGGGTCAGAGGGGCCACACGCCACACTACAACTGCTTGTCCGTGCCCGAGAAATCCACAAGTCCTCTGGGCGAGGGGCTCCCACGCACAGACACGTCATTCTGTGGTCCCGAGGACTGGCTGTTCCTTCAGATTTGCCCCACGTGGGAGACACCTCAGCACTAGCCAGAATCTACCCGGAAGCTCAGAAGATTTCTGCCTTTTCAAAGTTTAGTGAAGAATCTGCGAAGTCTGGGTCCTGGGACTCCGTCTGATGGGGACGTGGGGGTGGGAGGGGCAAGCCAATGCCCTACAGCAAAGCGGGGAGAAGGCTGAGGGCACAGGAGACACAGGGAGGCACAGGACAGGAAGGGACATGGGACGGGGGGGACACAGGGAGGCACAAGAGTAGACAAGATGGGACAGCGAATCAAGGAGGAGAAGGCAGAGAAGCAGGAAGGGGACGCAGTTCACGAGGCATCTTTAGTGCCCTTTTTCTCTACAACCTGTGAACACACGGTCCGTTTCAGACCACTGCTCCCCGGCAGTGAGGGCATCGGCTCTGGTCCGGAGACAGAACAGGCAGCAAGCAAGGGCGCCGAGGAAGCCACGAATTTCAGACTGCACATGACATGGACGAGTCTGTAGGAAGCAGCATAGGGGACTCGGCACAATGTCTCACACACACGTGTCTGCACGCTTTCTCACCGGAAAGCCACTTCCTGGCCATACTTTTAAAGACTGAGCACGGCAATCAAGTAAAAATGGCGAACTCACGGCAGGCCTGTGTGCCATGTCCTCAGAGAATATGTGATTTTATCCCCGGAAAGTCTCCACATTTGGAGGCAGAGTTTGCAGATGTGGTCGAGGGGGCGAGAGGTGAAGGAAGGGCGCCTGGTGAGTCCTGAGTCCTGCCGGTGTGAGCGGCTCGGCAGCTCCGCGGCTTTCTTAGCAGAAACAACGTGGGTTTGCAGCTGGAAAGCTGCCGGCTTTTCTCATGGGCAAACTCTTCCTTTGGTTCAGCTTGGTGGCTTGTAAGGCAGCCCGTGGGAATTTGCAGCGCAACACCACGGAGCCCTGTGCCTCTGACCCTGGCACCATGCTCAGCGAAGTCACCTCCCGCAGGTGCGGCTCCCGAGGCGGGCACGGGCCACAGGTGCCTGGGGCCGGCGTGGTGCACAGGACACCCATGCCGAAGGTGCCTCGGGACGCGGCCTCAACCCACGGGCCCCCGGGCCCCCTTCACAGAAGGAACCGTTTCCGGCGGTCGTGCTGACCGCTCACTGACAGCATGGCAGCCTCTGCAGCTTCCACAGCCCCAGGGGGCCAAGTTCGCGGACGGGAGGCAGGAGGACTGGGTCCTGCGTCGCCCGCGTGGCTGTGGAGTCTGGGCTGGGAGGTCCTCACTCTGGTCTCCCCTGCTCTCAAAGGGAGTCCAGGCTGACCTCGGCTGGGGCAGGAGGGGCGCCCGAGACTGGATTTATGCCCAAGGGCCACAGACGCGGTTCACATTCCCCTGTAGTGCCGTGAACACGCCCGCTCTCCAGCCTGACAGCCTCGCCTCCTGCCTGTTCCACCTCACGACGTCACGATGTCCACTCCGTGGCGGGTCCCCGACGGGGCTGATGACACATCTGGACGGCAGGTAGGCCGTGGGGGCATCACGCGGGGAGGAAGAGAGGCCCCACCCATGGCTGGAAGACGAGGCAGACGGGAAACCCCAGGCGCACAGACGATGCCCTGCGCGCTCGGGGACCCCAGTGCACACGCCTGGCTCCCTTCTGACACCCGGGCCAGGCGGTGAAGCCACAGGTGGCCGTGCCGTATCGGGGAGGTCAGCCTGGCTGTGCTTTCCTGGTCCAAGCAGAGACATGTGAGCACGCGTGTTCACGTGTGGACGTGCTCGTGCCCTGACACACGCACACGCTCCTACATGCATCTAAGTAGCGCCATGCCCGCCAGTCATGTTTCCACATGCCGCGCCAGCATGCCCACGAAACAGTCTCTCCTGGTGAATGATTACTGAAGCCACGATGTTTTATCTGCTGGGAAGCCTTCCTGTGGCTTTTACAGCAATTCTTTCCGTATGGCGGCACGTGTCCAGGGCTCACCGCCCTTTCTCTGTCCCCGTAAAAACCTGAGCGCCCTGTCCTGACCCCAACCCTGTCTTCCCTGATGCAATGCCTTCCTCTTTCTGAGGCCACCAGGAAAAATACACAAAAAGGCTTTCTTTGTTGGGTGGCTCCGGGGTCCTGGGCAGAGGGAGGGAGCTTCTAGCACGTTCCTGCCCCCATGAAAGTTCTCCGTAACAGTGCACTGACTGACTGAGGGTCTTCTCCACCCACGCTCACTGGTTCTGCAAGGGCTGAATACTGTGTGTGGACAGCACCACGAGGATGCCGGGTCTGCTGGGATTCGGGAGGCCAGGCCCCCCGCGATTCCAGGGCTCTGTGTCCTGGGTCTGCACAGTCCGCATCTTAAACACACACCTTTGTCCCGTGAGGTTAGCCAGAGTTTTGTTCCAACACAAATGCAACTGCATGACCCTTCCCCCACCTCCCGCTGGGTCCCCCTCCTTGGCTGTGTGTGTCCCTGCCCTTCCCATCTGGGCCGCAGGGCACGCTCCCGGCAGCCCCTACTGGTCAGCCTAGCTGTCCCCTCATGTGGCTGTGACTTTCCTAGAACACACACTCTATGCAGGAATTTGGATGAAGGCCCGCCGCTCTCTCAGGCAGGAGCCTCCACGGGCAGGCACCACGGCTCCTGTGCATCCCGTGTCCTCGGGACCTCCCGGGATGCATCTGCTCAAGAGCAGGATGGGAACACTCACTGCAGCACGAGCTCGGCGCACATGATCTGCAGGCACTGCCGTGAGCCATGGCCTTCAGGAGCCCCGGCCAGGGACCTGCTTCATGAATCCGTGGCAGTGGACACCCCTTATTTATATAAAGTGGCCATGCATGGAGTGATCGTGGGGAGCACAGCCGTGCTTAGATTGTGTGTGAAGTGCCCACTGCCTGGACCCTCATCACGGACTCACTCTGAGTGGCTCCCTTTACCACCTCTCGCCTTCTCCCCAGAGACCTCACCACTCTGTGCAGCCAAAATGGACATTTTCCCCCAGATTCAGCCCTGAGTCTGCACACCCTTCTCATCTCCAACAGTTGAGGATTTGTCCAAAGAATGCGGCACTGCCGTGACTTTGCCCAATACCCTATGGGAGCCCCTGCCGGTCCCCAGAGTCTGGCCGCACCCCTAGCGGGTCCACACCTGTGCCTCAGGCCAGCCTCAGAGGCCCCTGGGGCCCACACACAAAGGCTGGGTTCTTGGAATTGATTTTGACTCTTTGTTTCTTATTTCCAAGCAATTTCATCAAGTTCAACAGATTTAACCCAAAATTAATACCTCAACTTTTTAAATTACTTTTAAAACATTTATTTAGCTTCGACAGGGAGAGAAACAGAGCATGAGCCGGGGAGGGGCAAAGAGAGAGAGGGAGACACAGAATCCAAAGCAGGCATGGGGCTCAAACTCATGAATCTGTGATCATGACCTGAGCCGAAGTCAGATACTTAACCACCCAGGTGCCCCAATACCTCAACTTATTCACAAAATTGATTTAAATATTCCACGTTCCTTTCCATTGCAACCCAGATTACTGCATTCTGCTTTTTAAAAATAGCTCATCGGGGTGCGGCTGATCTATGCAAGACTGTGCATATTTAATACACCCACTGTGATGAGTTTGGTCACAGGTGTCTGCCCGTGAAGGCATCGCAGCAACTGAGGGAACAGACAACCCCCCATCACCTCCTCAAGTCTCCTCGTGTCCCTGTGCTTCGCAAGAGTGTGTGCGCATGCGTGTGCACACGCCTGTGTGCAGTAAGAGATGCTCACATGACACCCGCCCTCCTAATGAGAGTTAAGTGCCCAACATGACACTGTTGCCCACAGGCTCCACGCTGTGCGGCCAGCCCGGAGCCCCTTCGTCCTGCGTGACTAATGTCCAGCTCACTAGCTTTTCGTGCATCGCCCCCCGCCCCTGTGACATCCAAACTTAGTCTCTTGTTCAGATCCAGTCATATGTGGCTCGGAGCCAGGGCTACCGATGGTGATTGTGGGGAGGGCAGGGCCTGTGGGGACAGGCATCTGGGGCACAGACACACGCAGATCCCCTCCTGCTCAAGGAGGCAGGGGAGAGCCCGGGATATGCGCAAGGAGGGCTCGGGATGAGGCTAAATAAAAGCTACCAGGAAACACTGGCGGCTCTTAGGCCCTGCGTGGTCCGACCCCCTCTCCCAGAGGGCACTGCGGTGGCCCAGGAACGCAGCTGCAGATCCCTGCATCTGCCAGGATGTGATCTGGAAGGTTCCAGAATATTCTGTGACTTCTTTCACGTTAGTTCTGCGTATGGAGACCTGTCTGCTTAAGAGGAGCAGACACCCACTCCTTGAAGGGGTCTCTGTCTACACAGGAGGCATGCTGGGGAATGACCTCAGAGGTGCCTTTGCGCCGTGTAAGATGTGACACAACAGCCCCCACGTTCCTGCAGCTGCACTTGACTCAAAGGGCAGTGGGTGTTGCTGCTGGGTGACGGGTGCTTTGGGAAGGAAGGCACTGCTGGGGGTCCTTTTAGGAAAACAGCAACAAGGCTGCCTGATCTCGCCCACGTCTGGCAATTTTCTCCAACCCCAGCCGCTGCCTGCACCAGGCACGGAGCTGGCGTCTTTCTGCAGCCACGGATTCACGCCTGGCCACGAATAGCCCTGGGCTGTGGCGAGCCCTGAGACAGTCACTGGTCCGTGCTGCTCAGGGCGTGACAGTGAACAGACTGTCTTACCGAGCACCGCCGGTGTTGTGACAGCAAGCACTTTAAATGCTAGCAGGGTTCACGAACGTGGCAGGACCACGGACATCCCCAGCCACCAGAAAAGGCTGCAGGGGGAAAGAGGAATTGAGCGTTCACTGAGAACGTCGAGGGACGAAGGCAAACTCAACGTGGGGAGAGGAGGAGCAAATACACTGCGGGCTGCAAGCTTACAGAAAGCACCGCTGTGCCTGTCACTGGGTTATGAACAAGTGTGTGATTATCCATCAAGTGGTGAGCCAGCCACGGTGAAGACCAGCTATTCCAGCAGGGGCTCCCTGCAAACGGGCTCCCATCCTGATTCCCAAGTCCCAGGGGTCAGTGTTGTGCACTGGTGCCCGCTGGCTGCCCAAGCACGACCGTGTCCCTAACTAGTCAGAGACGCATCTCCCCCTGGAGACACATCACTTCACAAGCCAACTGTGGCCGCAAATGGCCACAAGGACCTCCAGACATGACGTGGAATAAAGTCACTTCAGGGGAGCCTGTTCTGGCCACGGGAGAACCAGTTGGGCACCAGATGGATTAGACCAAGAGGGGAGGTGGCCATGTTCTAGAGCAAGATCACCTCCTTTCTCAAACTCACAAGAAAACGGTCCTTGGGGAGAATACATTTGCTCGGCAGAAGCCTTTGTAATCTGGGGGAAAATAATGAGGATGAGACAACATACCCACGTTCTCCAGGCACTGGTGGGTGCCTCCTAAGTTCCAGACATCGTTTCGGGTGCTGAGAACACGGCAGCAGAAAAAGTAACACCTGCCCTTTCATGAAACTACCATTCCAATAAGGAATTTAGAAAATTAGCTATGCACCTGCTTGAATATGTGTATGTGTGTGTACACACGCCTGTGTGTACAGGTGACCCCGGAATAACCAACCGCCCCCACCGTGCACTCAAAAATCCACGTACAACTTCCGACTCCCCCCAGACTCAACCACTAATAGCCTACTGTTGACTGGAAGCCTTACCAGTCGATAACAAAGTTGATTAACACAAACGTTGTGTGTCGCATGTATCACATATCATACTCTCACAATAAAGTAAGAGAGACAGAGGAAAATGTTACTAAGACAACCCTATTAAGGAAGAGAAAATGCATTCATAGTACTGAACTGCATTTATCAAAAAAAAAAAAAAAAACCTGGATGTAACCGGACCCGCATACTTCAAACCCGTGTTGTTCAAGGGTGAATTGATCCCATTTGCAAGATGGGATTGTTTCCACAAAGGCAAATAAGGCAGAGTGGCTTCACTGCCCTCAAAATCGCCAACACTCTGCCAGTTCCTCCTTTCCCCCCACACCAGGGGCATCACTGATGTTCTCGCTGCCTCCATAGTTTTATTTTCTCCAGGATGTCATGGGGTTGCAATCATACAGTATGTGGCCTTCTCAGAGTGGCTTTTTTCACTCAGTGATACACATTTAAGTTTCCTTCATGTCTTTTCATGGCTTGATGGCTCGCTTCGTTTTAGCTCTGAATGATGTTCTACCGTCTGGACAAAACAGTTTATTTACCACTCACTTACTGAAGGGCATCCTGGTTGCTTCCAAATTTTGGAGTTCTGGATAAAGCTGCAGGTTTTGTTTGGACATGGGTTTCGGCTCCTTTGGGTAAACACCAAGGCACATGCTCCTGAGTCACTGGTAAGACTATTTCAGCTTTGTGAGAAACCACCCAGTGCCTTCTCAAGTGGCCGCGCCGTTCTGTGACCCCGCCAGCGGTGGGAGTCCCTGTTGCCCCACATCCCGGCCAGCACTTCATGGGTTCCGGATACTGTTTGCTTTGACGCGTGCGAGCTCTGAGAGGCATGCTGACATCAAGCAAAGACCTGGGGTAGACTGCAGGATGTACGTGCTTGGGGCTCGAGGGGACATTTAAGAATCAGTTGAAGAATCATCAACGTATACCCTTCGTTTAAGACTACGAGAAGGATGGGGTGGCCTGGAAAATAAGTGCAAATCCAGGAAGGTCCAAGGATGCAGCTCTGGGCACCAACACATTTAGAAGCTGCAAAGACAAAGAGGCCCTAGGAAGGAAACTACAAATATGCAGCCGGTGATGTGAGAAGGGAAGAGACCACCATGCAGGTGGTGGTCCCACTGCG
Organism: Acinonyx jubatus; assembly: GCF_027475565.1. Lineage (NCBI taxonomy): Eukaryota > Metazoa > Chordata > Mammalia > Carnivora > Felidae > Acinonyx > Acinonyx jubatus. Next base: position 854,572 of record NC_069382.1, on the reverse strand, counting down.
GTCTGGCTGTGACCACCGAGCGACTGCTCGCGGGGAGGCAAGGGGCAGGTCAGTGGCAGTGGGGAGGGAGGCCCCGAGGGCCGCATCACTGCAGAGAGAGGGCCAGTACACCAGGCGCTAATCTCTGCACGGAGAGGGCGGGCCTACAACATCAGCCACATGCTGTGGCCACTGAGGCAGGTCCCAGCCTCGAGGGGCTGGGGCTTTGTGTTGTTATCTGCTTTAAGAGGGGCTGTGATATTCGGAGGGACTCTGCCATCTTCCAGGCCTCCTTGGTAGGAGACACACGGGAGAAAAGACAGCCTCAAGTTAACAGGGCTCACGGGGGTGCTAACTCGGGTTCCAGGAGGTGCCAGCAGCCGCTTGGCTGGTGCAGGATCTACACTCTGCCTACGACCCCCAAATCCTCTCTGTTGCTCAAAAGTGACCCCCTCTCCTTACTCCCCTGATGTCCCCAGGACCTGGCACAGAACTGGCCTAGAGGAGACACTCAGTGAACACCTGCTCAACTGGCATTCCCTGGAGCCCCAGAGTAGACCCTGCTAGGTCTTCAATACATGCGCACATACGTACACTTTTAGGAAGGACAGAAACGTAAGGTTTCATAATCGTTATACGTTGGTCTAAAATGAACTTTCAAAAATAGAGCTGGCTTAATCCAACTGATTTATAAGACATTCAAAAGAGAGTATTGATTCTAAAATGAAATACCATTTAATCTCAATTGGCAAGGATTTTTGGAGACTGGGGCATTCTGGCATACTTCCGTGACTAGTTAAGAGCTAACTTCTTAAGGGAATTCCAGAAATTAAAAGTATCTTCAAAGACTGACTAGAAGAACCTTCTTCTTCATTCTCTTTTCTTCCATAATCTGCAAAGGTTTCTCTATCCCTTGAGCCCTTGGGGCTGATCTGGGCTCACTCTGGGCTGGAGACTGGCAATCCAACTTCATCACATCACTAGAGTCCCACTTCTTCACCCTTCTCGGGACTTTTCCTCTGGCCTTCTTGCTTGCGTATTTAGGCACGTCACCACAGACGTGGGTTTTCTAGCTGTCCCGCTGTGCTGCCTCTAAGCCTGAGAGGCCACCTTTCATGCAAAATCTGCAGCAAACCTACCAAGCTACTCCAAGTATTAATGTTTAGATAACCAGACACTTCATCCTTTATTGTATCTAATTTCCCAAAAGCCTCCAGGAGGCTTCTCAGCCAAATCACTCAAGTGTTCACGGCAAATATCTATTTTCTGTTTCCAAGAAATGTCTCGAGAACACGAAAATCCAAATATTCAACTAGTATTCTGACATTTCCATTGTGTTTTCCATTATCATGGGACATTTATTTTATTTTGTTGTTGTTCTGTCTTTTCTAATAGTTTTTAAGAAGACGGAACGATAATGATCATTCAAGTTACAAAGGAAATATGCTAATTATAAAAGATTGTCATAGCAAAAGAGTCTCCTGTTCCCCCATAAAAGTCTGAAGGGTCTGCTATATCCTATGCAGACCTCAGGTTCCTAACCAGAAATCCCTGTATTTATGTATAGTCTAGGTAAGGACACCCACAATTAAGAAAAATCTGCAGAATGGATGTTTGCAATTTTAACAACCAAATAGCATCTTAAAAATCTTGCATTCATGCAAACAGGCATGAATATAAGGTGTGATCACACTAAAAAAATACATAAAAAATTATCTTGTACAGAATGCACCATTCTTACCAGGCCATAATTTGCAGGGCTAAGAGCAGAATGAAAACGGAGGTCCCCTTGCTCAAACGGCAAGAGTGCAGCCTTAAACCAAGCACAGAGCCCTCCGGAGTGTGAGGCCCTTTGCACCGATGGAATGCCAATGACTGTGGGCCAGTGTCCTGGGGATTGGGGCATGTCCTAAAGGAAGATGCCGCCTCCAGCATAAGACACCCCACCAAAGAGATAAACTTCACCTCCTGCAGGTAGTCTGATTCAAAATGATCAAGCCAGAAGTCTTAGGCTGGTCGGCAGCAAATTTGTTATTATTCTACTAACTAAAGTCATAAAAATTTATTACTAGTTCTAACCTATGCTCAAAAACAATGGATATATGACTTTCAAATAAGGTTCAAGATAATTTCTACTGGAATTCAGTGATTTTTCTGTTGCTAACAATGGTGAGGTCCCACGGTGAGGGGAATGTTTCCTTTTACTTCAAACACGAGCATGGCCATCTCTCCTCATCCAGATTATTTTTATGTATGCATAAGAGCAGTTTATACTGAAATATCTCATTTCCTATAATCATGTATTATAGCTACTTTGTAAACACATTCATTCAAATTTGTTGTATTTTTTCTTTTTATTTTCTCGGGTTTTTTTTTAACTGATGAATTTGCTTTGCCTAAAGCTTTTATATCAAATTAATTCAATTTTATGATATATTTCGTTTGCCTTTTAGTTACCAGAATTTACTGAAAAACACTTTCAGATTTTGCTTACCTAGTACTGCTATTATGTTAGAGGGTGTCATGTACCATTGTATTTCTTGTCTTTGTGGCCAATATTTCCCGGTTGGTATACACTGAATGTTTGCGTCTCCCTGCAAATTCATACGTTGAAACCGAACCCCCAAGGTGATAGGCGATTTGGGAAGAGATGAGGTCATGAGGGTGGAGTCCCATGATGGATTTGTACCCTTGTCAGAGACCCCAGAGAGCTCCCAGCCCCTCCCAGAGGACACAGCAAGAGGACACCATCCGTGACCCAGGAAGAGGTCCTCACCAGACCCTGGATCCCCTGAGCCTTGATCTCAGACATCCAGCCCCCAGAACCAGGAGAAGTAAATGTCTGTGGGATACAAGCCACACAGTGTGTGATATTCTGTTATGGCAGCTCACATGGATTGAAACCAGTGTTTCGGGATTTTTATTTTTTTCTCTGCGTGAATAGACAATTAGTGTCTTAAGTCCAGGTGGTCCTCCTGAACTTCAGCTACCTCAAACAACACGTAAGTGAGGAAAGCACGTCTATCCACAACACGTCTCGAGACCCACTTCCAGTATGGGTGATGGAAATTATCCTCTCCAGACAGGGATGTGTCTGAGGTGGCACCCAGAGGCTGTGCCGTCGCTACGGAAACCAGCAGCCCCCCCCTCCCCCCGCTGGGCGCCAGCCAGCCTCCAACAGGCTTAAGTTGCTGAACATCCTATGGATGCAAACCTTTCCAGGGGACTTAGCGACAGTCCGTTCGATGTTCTCATGTTTTCCTCCGCTTCATTTATTTACCCACCCCTGCGAATATTTAAATTTTTCAAGAAGGTCAAGTTCAGTTGCTCTGATCGATTTTTCACAAACTATAAGCTGGTGATAAGCAAGTGAATTGGTGCTATTCAGCCAGTAAGACAAGAGAATAAATGGTGACTTTTGCATAAATAGGGATTTTGCACTGGAGGCAGCATCGCACCACGTAAAGTTAAAGAAACCGAGTCGGTTTGGGGCAACGTTTCCACTATTCTGGCAGAAAGAAAACACACAGGCGTATATTGTAAAATTTCAGTCATTCTGCACTGAAGTTAAATGCTCTCTTATTTCCATGTAAAACTGTGATGTACGGCGTAAAGCAGGGTTGGTAAAATTCATGCTGATGGTTACAATTTACATTTTTCTTTACTCGGGATGACATTACAGAGCAAATAAACAAAACCACGACCGAGGAGACGGGGAGGAAATGGAAGCCTTCATATTTTAATAGCACTTCTTCCCGATTATTGAACAAGGGCTCGTATTTTCGTCCTGCACCAGGCCCTGCAGATGAGGTCTCTGGCCCAGGGAGCAGCTGACATTCTCATGGGCCTACAGCTCCCTGGGAAGACGGGGATCTGCCTGTAATTTGTACTGGTGGGTGTTACAAAATGGCAGCATTGGGCTTTTGTGGCGGAATGTGTCTGGGCAGCTGAGTCTACAGGGAATCTTTGGAGAAAACTGCAGGAGCCCGGGAAAACCCCAGCACGGTAATCTCTCACTTCACCTTTGCCAAGGGAACAGATCTGAGTTTGGCCATGTTTCGAGGGCAAGGCGGACCTCCCTAGACTGCTACCCACTTTGCAGATGCCACTGCCCACAAGCACAACGAGCAGCAGGTGCAAACCCTTGGTGGAGGGGCTCTGTGTAGGTTCCCTTTCTGTCTTCTTAACCCATGTGGGGAGAGGCCCCTGTTTTATCCCAAATTTGAACGAAATGTCAATAAGATTTAACTTATAGCTGGGCTACCAATTTACATATGAAGTCTGTAAAATACAATAAATTCATCAAGCATCCCACATCTTGAAACCGCAGAAGATCATGAAAGCTCACGTAAATAACAGCTCCCGCATTTCCCGCAGCAGCCTGGCTGCGGTGTGGCAGGGCCCACACCAAGGACCAGTACCGCTGGAGGCTGGAGAATGCCCACTGTGAGGCAGAAGGCTGCATAAAGGATGGTCCCCTCTGTAAGTGCCTGGGCCCTGCCCTGGGAAGGAAGTCAGCTCCTCACTGTGCTGGGCTGTTGGGCAAGGTTTTGTTTTAGGTACTGAAGTGCCTTCTTCCCTCTTCATTGGTATCTATGGGAGAAAGACAGGGAAAGAGCAGTGCGCCTGCCCCAGCATCTGGTCCCTGTCGGCTCTCAATGAGTAAAGGGCCAACACTTGACTAAGACTCATGCAGCACAAAGAAGGAGGAATTAACCTCCAAAAAGGAAGTTTTGATTGGGTGACACTTTTTGTTCCCCTTATCAGACGATTTGGGGAAAAAAGCTTTTATGGAAAATGTACATAACACGGTGCCTCAGACAACTGTACATTTGGAGCCATATGTTAATGACCTAAGATCATCTCAGAAGAGCCTCCTCGCTGTGGACACTGAATTATGCAAATGTGAGTTGTGGAATAATTGCCGACAGTGATGGAGACATAAAATCATATTCAGCTTGAAAAGGGCAAATGTACCAGCAATCCAGTTTGCTTCCAATTTTGTAAAGTCGGAGCAGGGCTGGGTTTATAATCCATACAAACAACACGGGACAGAACCCACGTGTGCTCTTGGGGATAAGCAGTCGGTGGATGCACCGAGACTCTGCTGTTACTGACTTACAAACATCGACTGGGTGTTATTGAGCCCAGATAGTGGCTTGTTCTAATTTAGAAAACAATAAATAATGCTCAAAAGCAGTTCAAGAGCAAAGGATACATATTCAAAGTACAGAGAAGACCACAGTCATGTCTTGCCTCCCTCAATTAACACTTCTCATTTGATGAACACAAGAACCCCAAAGATTAGACATCATTTCCAATCTCTCCTGTCGGATATTATGGCAAATATGTACTTTACTTGATAAATAAAACTGAATCCATCCACCTTAAGGAAACATCAAGTCCTTACTCTACTGAAACCACCCTCCAGTGCTTTCTAGAAAGATGCACAGCAGAAATAATAAAATAATTATGAAAATCATCATCATCATCATCATCATCATCATCATCATCATGAAAAGCTGTCTGCTCAAGATAGGTGTGATCAGGAAATGAACCAGGACGTGAAACCTCTTTCTCCCTGAGGAGCTCTAAGGCATCCGAGATGTCAGACAGCAGCCTGATCATCACAGCAGACGTGGTGTGCTGGGTTTCATGGACAACTTTGTGATTGCTCTAGGAAGCGAATGAAGATGAAAATATGATAGTCCAAACCCTTTGGGATGCAGCAAAGGCAGTCCTAAGAGGAAAATACATTGCAATCGAAACCCATCTCAAGAAACAAGAAAAATTCCAAATAAAAAATCTAACAGCACACCTAAAGGAACTAGAAGCACAACATCAAAGAAACACCAAAGCCAGCAGAAGAAAAGAATAAATATTAGAGCAGAAATAAACAGCACAGAATAAAAAAAAAAAACAGTAGAACAGATCAATGAATCTAAGAGCTGGTTTTATGAAAAAAATAAAATTGATAACCCCCTAGCCAGACTTCTCAAAAAGAAAAACCCAAAGAGATAAAATCACAAATGAAAGAAGAGAAACCAACATCACAGAAACATGAACAATTATTGGAGAACACTATGAAAAATTATATGCCAGCAATCTGGACAACCTGGAAGAAATGGACAAATTCCTAGACACCCACAGACTACCAAAACTCAAACAGGAAGAAATAGAAAATTTGAACAGACCCATAACCAGCGAAGAAACTGAATCAGTTACAAAAATCTCCCAACAAATAAAGAATCCTGGGCCAGATACCTTCCCGGGGGAATTCTACCAAACATTTAAAGCAGAGTTAATACCTATCCTTCTCAAGCGTTTCCAAAAAAAGAGAAACAGAAGGAAAGCTTCCAGACTCATTCTATGAAGCCAGAATTACCTTGATTCCAAAACCAGACAGAGACCCCACTAAAAAGGAGAACTACAAGCCAATATCCCTGATGAACATGGATGCAAAAATTCTCAACAAGACACAAGCAAATCGAATTCAACAGTATATCAAAAGAATTATTCACCATGATCAAATGGGATTCGCTCCTGGGCTACAGGGCTGGTTCGATATTTGCAAATCAAACAATGTGATACATCACATTAATAAAAGAGAGGATAAGAACCATATGATCCGGTCAATAGATGCAGAAAAAGCATTTGACAAAATTCAGCATCCTTTCTTAATAAAAACCCTCAAGAAAGTCGGGATAGAAGGAACATACTTAAACATCATAAAAGCCATTTATGAAAAGCCCACAGCTAATATCATCCTCAATGGGGAAAACTGAGAGCTTTCCCCCTGAGATCAGGAACACGACAGGGATGTCCATTCTCACTGCTGCTGTTTCACATAGTATTGGAAGTACTAGCCTCAGCAATCAGACAACAAAATGAAATAAAACACATCCAGATTGGCAAATAAGAAGTGAAACTTTCAGTTTTCACAGACGACACAATACTCTACATGGAAAACCCGAAAGACTCCACCAAAAGGTTGCTAGAACTGATACGTGAATTCAGCAACCTCTCCGGGTACAAAATCAATGTACAGAAATCAGTTGCATTTCTATACACCAATAATGAAGCAACAGAAAGAGAAATCAAGAAATTGATTCCATTTACAATTGTACCAAAAACCGTAAAATATCTAGGAATAAACCTAACCAAAGATGTAAAAGATCTGTATGCTGAAAACTACATAAAACTTATGAGAGAAATTAAAAAAGACAGAAAGAAATGGAAAAACATTACATGCTCATAGATTGGAAGAACAAATATTGTTAAAATGTCAATACTACCCGAAACAATCCACCATTCAATGCAATCCCAATCAAAATTGCACTGGCATTCTTCTCAAAGCTAGAACAAACTATCCTAAAGTTTGAATGGAACCACAAATAAAGACCCCGAATGGCCAAAGTTATGTTGAGAAAGGAAACCAAAGCAGGAGGCATCACATTCCCAGACCTACTACAAAGTTGTAATCATCAAGACAGTTATGGTATCGGCACAAAAACAGACATACAGACCAATGGGATAGAATGAATTGGACCCACAAATGTATGGCCAATTAATCTTTGACAAGGCAGGAAAGATTATCTGATGGAAAATTGAGAGTCTCTTTAGCAAATGGCACTGAGAGAACTGGACAGCCACATGCAGAAGAATGAAACTAGACCACTTTCTTACACCATTCACAAAAATAAACCCAAAATGGATGAAGGACCTGAATGTGAGACAGGAAACCATCAAAACCCTAGAGGAGAAAGCAGGAAAAAACCTCTTTGACCTCAGCCACAGCAATTTCTTGCTCAACATGTCTCAACAAGGGAAATAAAAGCAAAAATGAACTATTGGGGCTCCGTCAAGATAAAAAGCTTCTGTACTGCAAAGGAAATAATCAACAAAACTAAAAGGCAACGGACAGAATGGGAGAAGATATTTTTAAATAATGTATCAGATAAAGGATAAGTATCCAAAATCTATAAAGAACTTACCAAACTCAACACCCAAAAATCAAATAATCCAGTGAAGAAAGGGGCAGAAGACATGAATAGACACTTCTCTAAAGAAGACATCCAGATGGCTAACAGACACATGAAAAGGTGCTCAATGTCACTCCTCATCAGGGAAATACAAATCAAAACCACACTGAGATACCACCTCACACCAGTCAGAGTGACTAAAATTAATAACTCAGGAAACAACAGATGTTGGCAAGGATGGGGAGATATGGGAACCCTCTTGCATTGTTGGTTGGAATGCAAACTGGTGCAGCCACTCTGGAAAACAGTGTGGAGGTTCCTCAGAAAATTAAAAAAATAGAACTTCCCTGTGACCCAGCAATAGCATTGCTAGGTATTTATCCAAGGGATACAGGAGTGCTGATTCATAGGGGCACTTGTACCCCAATGTTAATAGCAGCACTCTCAACAATAGCCAAATTATGGAAAGAGCCTAAATGTCCATCAACTGAGGAATGGATAAAGTAGATGTGGTTTACATACACAATGGAATACTACTTGGCAGTGAGAAAGAATGAAATCCTGCCATTTGCAGCAATGTGGATGGAACAGGAGGGTATTATGCTGAATGACATAAGTCAGTCAGAGAAGGACAGGTACCATATGTTTTCACTCATATGTGTAACAGAAGACCAGGGGAAGGGGGAAAAACAGTTACAAACAGAGAGGGAGGGAGGCAAACCATAAAAGACTCTTAAATACAGAGAACACACTGAGGGCTGATGCCGGGAGGTGGGCAGGGGAAGGGCTAAATGGATGATGGGCACTGAGGAGGGCACTTGTTGGGATGAGCACTGAATGTTGTATGTAAGTGATGAATCATGGGAATCTACTCCCAAAGCCAAGAGCATACTGTCTACACTGTGCGTTAGCTACCTTGATGACAATAAATTTCACACAAAAAAGAAAGACAATGGCACCCAGAAGACAGTTTCAGGAAAAGAACATCAGGGTGGCATGATAGCACCCCTACCCCCAGCCCACACTGCATCTGTGTCCTCGGCATAGCCGATGCGGTACTGAGGCTCACCTGCCCCATGCAGATGGACCAGGACAGTCAAAAGGGGCACAGAGCACAGGTGTATGGGTCTCACCCCCTGAGGGATGAAGCTGTGTTCAAGAGTCTAAAAGGGGGGTCCTGGGTGGCTCAAAGCATCCAACTTCGGCTCAGGTCATGATCCCACGGTTTGTGAGTGTGAGTTCCACACTGGGCTCTTTGCTGACAGCTCAGAGCCTGGAGTCTAAAATGTTTTTAGTTTAACACAAGCAATATTTAACAAGTACCTATTGTGTGCAGCATGGAGGGGACAATGTTTTTTTCATATTTGTTTTTTTAAGAATGCTACATTGCAACATTCAAGGAATTCCCAGTCTCCAGGGAGCTCTCCCCGTGAGGCCCCACGTGGCTGCTTTTCCGGCATGAAAAGCAGATCCTCCCTCCAGATCACATGTTACTGGCTTTCCAGTTGCCTGGGTCTCCAGTTCTCATGTTTGTACAGACAATTAAACTGGAGTAAACTGGGGCGCTTGGGTGGCTCAGTCGGTTGAGAGTCTGACTTTGGCTCAGGTCATGATCTCACGGTGGTGAGTTCGAGTCCCACATCGGGCTCTGTGCTGACAGCTCAGAGCCTGGAGCCTGCTTCAGATTCTGTGTCTCCCTCTCTCCCTGCCCCTCTCCTGCTTGTGCGCACATGCTCTCTCTCTCTCTCTGTGTCTCTCTCTCAAAAATAAATAAACATTAAAAAAAATAAATAAAATTGACTAAAGTTACATTTAAGGCAAGCCATTTGGTTTTCCTTTAAAAAGTGATAAATGTTGACATTAATTGCTAGATGGAGTGGCCTTGCGGGCTCAGGCTGCATTTTGGTGACAGGAGAGCCACTTCCCGCAGGAGAGGCTCCGGAAGAACGAGGTCACGGGCAGCTCTCACGCACTGGATGAGTATGGTGGGTGACAGGACTGGAGAATCAGCCAAGTGCCGTTGACAGCAAACCCAGAAAAGTGAGAGCAAAGTGATAACCCCATGTTCCTGGTCCGTCTACACCCCAAACCGCTGTCAGGTGGTTGCTCTGGTTTCCAGAAATCAAAGGCTGACAGGAGACTGACCACGAGTTACCGGAAAACAAACAGTAGAAAGGATGGGCACTTCCAGCCTCCTGTGTGGAGGCCCCAGTTTTAAAGGGGTGGCTTTCTCTGGTGCTGGCGGTGACCCCGGCTACTTCCCGACTTGCTTCAGGGAGTTCCGCTCATCTCCAAACGTTACCCACCACAGGTGCTGCGTTTCCGACACACAGCTCACAGGATTTGGAAAATGGCCGGGGGAAGCCATATTCCGCAGCAGTGCAGGAAAGCATCGCTGCTGCCTGCAGCTGCCCCGGGAAGCCCGCCTTCCACGTGGCGCGCCTCGTCCTTGGCAGGATCCACAGGAGACAAGAAAGTAACAGTCTTTTTCTTCAACAGGCTTGGAATTTACCTGGAGAAGTCCAGGGGACACTTGGAAGTGGACGGCAAGTTCAGCCATCACCGGAACCATGATGTTTTTCCCCAGAAATACAGGGCATGGTGGTCGGAGTCAGGGGCAGAGGCAGGCTGGACCCTGACCGCCGAGCGTCGGCTGCTCTCCTGAGCTGTGCTAGGTGCCCTGAGGGATGCTGTTCACTCCCTCAACACAGAGTAAAATCAGGAGGCGGTCTTGGAGGATTCAAGCCAGCAAAGGGAAATTATGAAAAGACAGTAAAGCAGCCGAGATCTCCCCGAATGTGCAAAAAGATGTGATTTTTGAAGGAGAATCCCTCAAATTATCAGACAATGGAAGGATCTACAGCGTCCTGATTTTGACAGATTAAAAAAATGTATGACTCGCGAGTTTCTACCACTCCAAAATGTAACACTTGAAGGCAAAAAGCTGCATGATACGGTCACTTCCAGGCTGAAAAATGAACTTGGCCTTCAGTGTGAGGAGAAGGTCTCTACTTCCTAAGGGTTATTCAGCAAACATATCGCACATGGTTAACTTACTAAGAATCACATTACAATAGGTGATCAAAAAGCTTGTGTTGCTACAAATTCTAAAATAAATATGTTTCTTACATTACATTTCTTGGTTATTATTTAATTTTTAAAGTCTGTAAACAAATAGCTAAGTTTTACCATCTGATGTGGGAAAGCTACATTTCGGCAGTTTCAGGAAATGAGGTGGATTAGGAGCCCTTCTCTGATGTAACTAATGAACCGGAGGGAACAAATCATTATTTGAGCTTAAACTTCAGCGCCGACTGACCCCGGGCTTTGCCCTCTGTGTTCCCATCCTCTGATCGGAAAATACTTTGCCTCTTGGGGGACTGGCCAGTCAGGCCAAGCCGCCACACTGCGGGAGGGACCAGGTGCACCCGTGACCCCTCCCTGAGGGCCTGTCTGCCCAGGTTCCCCCCGCCTCCCCACTGTAACCCGACGGCTTTACTCAATTCCATCTTCCTTCAATTCTAGTAATGTTTTGCTTTATATGTGTTAAGACTGTTTGGTGCACATATTTTTTAAATTATTATAATTTCCTGGTAAATTGACACTCTCATCAGTATATAAATACCCTTTGTTCCTCATTTCCTCCATTACTGTGTTTTGTGTTTATTTCATTTTTTTTTTTTGTAGTGAATCATTTTGATTTCTCTTTAATTTTCTTTTGTGTATATATTTTTAGATATTTTCTTTGTGGATATATGTAGGGTGTTAGGGCTATATTTACCATCTTAAAAGGTAATAACAGTCCAGGTCAAATTGATACAAAATTGACTTCGATGGCATGCCAGAAAGTTCTCGTCTCCTTCTTGTTGGTTTTCACAAACTAGACCTTCAATGAGATCGATTTGTAATTAGCTTTCATGTAACGGTCTTTAATCACTGTAGGAGACAAAAAATGGAGTTACGAGCCATCCGTATGATCAGGTCAGCTTTCATATTTACTTGACATTCCCTGGTGGTCTGTTTCTTCATATGCTTTGAGTTACGGTCCCCACCCTTACGTCTACTGGATCTCCCGCAGTATTTCTTGTAGGACAGGTCTTGCGGTATCAAACTCTCTCATCTGTTGCTTGTATGCAACTGCTTCATTTTGTCCTCCTTTTGGAGGGCAGGTTTGGTGGATACAGACTTTCCGTGTGACTTCTCCCAGCACTTTACATATCATCCCCTGCTCTTCTGCCACACGGTCTCTGATTAGAAGGCGGGTGGTGAGCTCTTACAAGTCCTTTGCAGGCGATGAGTCGCTCCTCTTCTGTTTTCAGCATTTTATTTTATTTTTTTGTCTTTCAGCGGTTTAATTGTAGTGTGTGTCTGCATGGGTCTCTTTGTGTTTAACCTACTTGGAGTTCATTAATCTTAGGTTTGTAGATTTTTTTCCCTCCAGAATTTATTATAACTTCTATCCATTAATATTCTCGTTGTGTTCATATACTATCTTGCCAATTGTCTTTAGCTCTTTGAGAATATTTAAGACAATTGTTTTAAAAATCTTTGTCAGTAACTCCAATGTCGGGGCTTTCTAAGGATCTTTTCTTTCCATTTACTCTGGGGCTTTGAATGGGTAATACGTTGCTGGTTCTTTGTATGCGTGTTGATTTTTTGTTGAAAACTGGACAGTTGAAGGCTATGATGTAACTCTGAAAAGCTTTCTCCAGGGTTGGCTGCTTTTTCTTTCTTTTGAAGGCTACAGTAGTCTAGTTGGTAACTTTAACAACTTTTATAAGGACTGTCTTCTTTGTGGTGTGTGGTCACTAGAGTCTCTGCTTCAGTTTTGTGTTCAGCTAGTATTTGACAGACACTTCCTGGAGTGACAGGAGCTAACAAACAAAAAACCAAAATGCTAACAAACAAAAGCACTTTCCCCAGCCTTTGCAGGTGTTCTGTGTGCTAGGGCACCCTTCATCTCTTGGACAGGGTTGCCATGAGCCTGAAGTGAACATTTATAGTCTCCGTAGGTCTTTCATGAACATATGTATTGATCTGAGTACACATGGGGCTTTCTAAAGTCTCCATTAAAGATGGGTGCCGTGTGTGTGTGTGTGTGTGTGTGTGTGTGTGTGTGTGTGTGGTGGTAAAATACACATAGTGTAAGGTTTGGTGAGCGCGTGGGGTGAGGACAAATAACACTTCCACAAATATTTTTTTTAATTGAATTAAATTAGTAATAATTGTTTTTAAATTAATTAAATTTAATTTTTTTCCATTTTAAAGGTTAAATTAAATTAAATTAAATTAAATTTTTTACCGTTTTAAAGTCGCCCTCTGCTTGATTCAGCTTGCCTGATAAGCACTAAGCTTGCTGTAAAATTCTGACTATTTTGTAAGGTTCCATTTACTTTGCTGTTTCCACAGGTAGGCGGGCGCTAGGAGCTGTCACCAGTTCCTGTCACCAGTGTGCATCTTACACTTCCCTTCAGAGAAACTATATCAGCCATGGGGGAAAGTATCTCAGGCCTTCAGCCTGGTGCCTTAGAAATATTTAGATCTTTGCCAATTGGATGGGGGGGAAAGCACCTCATAAAAACTTTTCTTTCATCGTTAAAAAGCCGGAGTATCTTTTCATATGTAGAAATCGTGGCTATAAATCAATACAGTGAGATATGCACCATTCAGCAACCTAGCTAAGCACAGTGAATGTACAAAGACAATCACGGAGCCTGGGGCAGGGTGTGCTGTCGCACCTGCCTCATACACCGGTGACTCTAACGTGGGCAGGGGGTGTGGGCACAGGAGGGAGAGCCAGGGGCAGGAAAGGGCTCTCGCGGGCACTGGGCACAGCCTACACAGAACGGGAGAAGTCCCCCTGAGGCAGGGGCACGTGAGGAGCCGGGTGAGTATTATTTAGACTCACAGCTCGTTCTTTCAGCCCTGTTTCATCTGACTTCTACTGACTTCCTTCACTAGAAATTTTAAAGGGTGGATTAGGGCCGAGTCACTGTCTGTGGCAACTGCCTCCCACTCCAGCTGAGAACCAGTGTGCAGAGTCATAACATGAGGTAAGGGGGTGTCCTTACCGCAGAGGCTACTTTCTCCGAGATACAGAAAGGAAGGTCTCAGTGTCTCTTGAGACAGCAGGGGACGCACCCGCAGGACACGGTCCCCTATGTCCTCTGGCAAACTGGACTTCCAGTGTCTGAGGTCAAACCAGTGACCTCTTCAGGCCCGTTGCTGCAGCCTCGAGTGTGCATGCCGTCGCCCTCATGAAGGGTCTGAGCTGCCACCTGAGTGCTTTAAAACTGCAATTATCCTTGGAAGTAACTTGTAAATGCTCATGACATGACTCACCAGCAAACAGTTTGATCTAATGACTGTGCCCCAGTGACACGGCAGCTATTGGCCATAGAAGCGAGAAAACACAGAGAACGATCTCTGAGCCAGTGAAGAAGACCAAATTCCGGGATAATTTGCTAACTTCCTGGTCATGATCAAGAAAACTGAATTTAGAAGTTAAAAACTCTATTAAATAGCAGTTTTGAACACCACTTAATTGCACGCTGCTTCGCCAGGATCTGGGAAGAGTGCTGAGGAAAACAACACACTCTCTTTAGAGGAACACAAGCAGAGTTTGCGACGTGCTCACAGAGAACCCCACGTGACAGCGCTGCCCGCGGCCAGTTACTCGGGCCACGGTACGCGCCAGACACACGGACGTTCTTTCATGCAAATCTTGTATGGTACCCATTTCCGGAGAGGAAGCTGAGGCCTAGGGAGGTGAAGGGCCAGCAGAACTTGTCAAGGGCACAGACGGAATCTTGGCTGGTTCTTGCTGAGGCCCCTGCCGCCATTTCAAACAAAGTTATACGGTTATATTATAGGCTTACCCACCAGGAAAATCTTGAGGGCCCGCTATTTTAAGTAAAGCATGAAATAAACATACGATTTGCATGAACTCACAGGGCAACGCTGAAAGGCTGAGCCTCACGACATCAGAGAAGCAACGGCTACTGTGTCCTGAGACCGCCGAAGCCTGGGCCCCTCACACTTCCTCAGATACACACATTCTGTTTTCATTTTTTTTAAATTTTTTTAAGGTTTATTCATTTTTCAGAGACAGAGAGTGAGCACGGTAGGGGCAGAGAGAGAGGGAGGCACAGAGTCTGAAACAGGCTCCAGGCTCTGAGCTGTCCGCACAGAGCCCGACGTGGGGCTCGAACCCATGAACAGTGAGATCAAGACCGGAGCTGAAGTCGGACGCTTCACCGACTGAGCCACCCGGGCGCCCCTCTTGTCCTTTTTAAGGAATGACACTAAGTGCAGGGTCGTTAGATCCCTTGCCGTGGCGAGCCGCAGGGCAAGCTTAAACCCCAGGATGTCTGGCTCCAGAGTCCAGGCACTTCCACCTGGCGGGCGCCCCACGGCGTCAGCCTGGCTGGGACCAGAAAGGACACGGTGTACCCTTGGGCTCACCCCTATGGCAGAGCGCCTGCCACGTTCTACCCTCTGTCTCACCGCTGAAATGGAGGAAACCGCTGAGGACCCCCCACATACGTGTTCTGTCATAACTGCCCGGCTCACACGCGTCTTCCTTCAGGTGGGTCTGTGTGTGACTGTCACCTCGCGCCCATCTCTGCGTGAACGACATACGACTGCATCAAATGTGATTCCAGGGGTGTGACTTTCCAGCGTGTGCTTGTGGTGCTGGGGGTGCTCCGTGTCTGTTGGTTAGTACCGACGTGATCCACAGAATACTGGTGCACACATATAGGCCCCAGCGTTACGTGGCTTTCAGTAGCTCATTCCCCTTGAATTGACGTAACATCTCGCTTCCTTATCTCTCCTGAAGCTCTGTTGCTCTGTTAGAATTATTTAAAGACTTAAAAAAGATTTAAAGTATAGTCATACGAAGTTAAATTACTTTATTGAATTAAGAAAAGAACATGTGCCACTGGTCCCTTCCCTTGCTCTATTTTATTCTTCCTTTTTTTTTTCTTTAACATTTTTTAAGTTTATTTATTCATTTTGAGAGAAAAAGCACGTGCAGGGGGGCGGAGAGAGAGAGAGGGAGAGACAGAGAATCCCAAGCGGGCTCTGTGCCATCAGCACAGAGCCCAACGTGGGGCTCGATCCCACAAACTGTGAGATCATGACCTGAGCCGAGTCAAGAGTCAGACATTTCACCGACTGAGCCCCCCAGGCGGCCCCTTTCCTTCTTCTTTAAAGCAAAAGCGGGCCATTAACGTTCTCGGTTGTTAGTGAACTACCACTGTGCTCGTCTTCCTCAGATGTCCTACTTCGGCCACGAGCTCTTCGTTGTTTGGTTTCGGTGCAGATGTGTTGTCGTTATTTTAAAAACCTCATTTACTACCTTCTCTGTGAGGAAAAGCCCAGGAACCTCAAATTTCTCCCCTGTTGCATCACGAACAAAGGTCTGCCTACGGGAGTGACCCTTATCCCTGCCCAGTCCTGACACGCACCTGCCACGGCGGGTGGGGCCCGCGGGAGCCAGCGCTGTGTGATCCGCCAGCCCGAGTCCCCGCTGACCCCTCTGGCAGAGCCCAATGGCCGACCCTGCACAGACACATCCTCCTTCCTGTCTCGGATACACTGACGCCACAGAGGTGGCCTTTCTCTGGGCTTCAGCTACAATTTCAGGAACGTGAAAACGGCCTCTGCACTGGAAAACACACACGAAAACTTCTCTCCATTCCACCTGCTGAACTTTGATAAGTTGCTGCGCAGTCTGAGCGGTGAAGGCATCCGCTGGGAGTCGTCTCTCTCCTCACAAAGGGCTAATGGCCACTTTCTTTCAGAGTGCGTTAGCTCTTGTCTCTATTTAGTGGGCTCACAGACATGCCTTGGAATCCCATCCTCTCAACTTCTATGTGGTTCTAGTGAAGGAAAGAGGCCACTGGGGAGGGTCAGCAGACATGCCTTACGGGACAGTCGGGGCAGACCATGCGCGCCAGAGATAGTGCTTAAGGAGCCCATGGAAGAAACAATCCCACACCCCGGAGACTGGGCAGGGGAGCAGAGTGGCCTGGCCCTGGGGGTCTCCCTTCTCCTGGGGTTCCTGCCTGTGCTGGGAGTCACCACTATGTGCTGTCTGTGGCCGTCTGTGTCTAAAAGCAGAGAGGAGCACTTTACTCACTCCCCGTTAAGAAAAAGTTGGACCTTGTAAAGGGAAAAATAAATCCCTAAAGCTAATGAATCCTACGAGGGACTAAACACCAAGCATAAAGATCTAGACTTAGCCTTTGAACACACTTTGCTGTTCAGGTCACGGGTCCTTCCCCTTCACGTGAAATCCTGACCTTCCTTTTCATTCCACGGGCTGCCCCCTCTTCCAGGGACGCGTGCTCCCCGCTGAAGGTAGAGCCAACTGACCGTCATTTAGTTACAAGAGGAACATTCTCTAGCCCAGCACAGAGACAGCAATGACAGAATTCAAAGGACATGGATACCTTATGTTGAGTTTACTAAAAGCATGGCAGAAATGAACTAACTATAGTCAGAAGGTCTGGGGACAGATGATAAGGAGTATAGTCTATGAAGGTGGGTCGATGTCAGTGGGGTTTCCTGGGGTGTGCGGCCCTGGGGATGGTTGGGAAGAGCACAGGCTTTGTGGTGACACCTGCCCGGGGCCCCGGGACCCCGGGACCCACAGCCACTGGTGCCTTTGGAACGGGACGGCGTCACTGTGTACTTTTGTAGGACTGTGATGAGCAGAGGAGGAGCTCACTCATGGAAAATGTTTAATCCAGGCTCTGGCAAGTGCCCCACCAGGAGAGCTGTGCCCCCTGCTCTCTCCCCTGCGTGCACACACACATCGGTGTAAGCTGTGGGAGACAGTGTTGAAGAAAGACTACCTGGCCGTTACTTAACAAAAGGAATTGTTTAGCTTTGGTGAGGTGTAACTGAAACACACAACACTGTACGTGCGAAACGTGGGCATTCCGATGAGTGTGGGTATGTCTACACCCCTCCAGAAATGTCCTTGTGTTTTTGTAAGTTTGTGTTTGTCTTGGTGACAGCACATAAGGAGATCTGTCCTGCTAATGTATTTTATTGACAGTGCGCGGGACAGTGTCGTCGGCTGCAGGTGCTCTGCTGCTCAGCCGGCCCCTCAAGGACCCACCCATCTCGCCAACAGAGCTTTGGACCATGGAGCTGCCCCTTCCCCTCCACCAGCCCCCAGCAGCCACCCTAGTTGTCATTAATTCCTTGCAAACTATGGTTTAATGATTACCTAACTGTTTGGACCAACGCAGGAGGCTTTGCTAAAACACCCTTTCCGTTCCTTCCCAGCCCTCCCCGGGGCAGCGCCGTAGCCATTCAGCAGACGGGTGTCTGAGCAAGACTGGCTTCTGTGGGGCCAGACGCACCGATCCAGGAAGGACACAGCTCTGGCTCTCTGCTGATGCGGGAAGGGACCAGGCGAAATGGGAACGCACACAGTGCGATATCCCAATCAGACGGCTCTTTCTGCCTCCTCTGTAGTCCGTGGCATTCGTTTGTGATAAGGGGGCATCTTCCAGGTCCTGGCTTACACTCCACATGCTCCCCGGCATAGGCAGAGGTGCGTGGACCAGGATAGAAGGCAGATCGCTGTGACAGCGGCACAAACAGAAAGCCAGCACCGCTGTCAAGCATGGGACTCCCCTGGTGGCTCTGCAGACATCTGGACTGTCACTTTCAGTGACGGCTTTGATGAGAAAGAAAGGTGGAAAGAAAGAAAGATTGCAAAGCTTGCTCATCTGCATAAGAGCACAGCCTGGAGAAGAGAGCAGGGTCTACTGGGAAAAAATGCAGAGGCTTTCCAGCCTGAGAGAGCAGTGGGGAGGTGGGGACCCCCGTGGGAGGGGGTGCGGAGCTGCATTCAGTGGGGGGGCAGCATGGCCGGGGGCTGTGGGCCCCCTCCTGGAACTGGAGCACATCAGGGGCAGGACCAAGCCCAGGAAAGCCACTGAGCTGGGTCCACGTCGCAAGTACACCTGTCCCGTCTCCCCTAACACCTCGATGGGGATGAAATCACGTGGGAAACAAAACCGCACCAGATTCTACTGCTGGAGTTGTAGGGCCCCCTCCCCTCGTCACCTTTTGTTTCCCCAAATTTGAGGCCTGTGCTGTCCATGGTGTGGCCCCAGAACAGAGCAGACTCTCCTGGTCAGCGCTCAGTAAATATCTGTTGTATAAATGAGTGGTGGTCACCTTTCTTGTACCCTGGGCCAGTGCTGGCAGCTAGGGTTCTGGACACCAGGCAGAACCGTCCAGAGACAGCTCCCTTTTCTTACAAAAATTTACGCTGCTCCCCACTCTTACATTTAGTGAGCAAATATGTGTTGTGTGCTGACAACGTGACAGACTGAACAGGATGGAG
Source organism: Acinonyx jubatus (assembly GCF_027475565.1). Lineage (NCBI taxonomy): Eukaryota > Metazoa > Chordata > Mammalia > Carnivora > Felidae > Acinonyx > Acinonyx jubatus. Next base: position 835,237 of record NC_069382.1, on the reverse strand, counting down.
GTACCTCCACCTGTCAGTCAGTCTCTGGTGCAGCTGGAACAGGGCTCTGTGTTTTCCAGACATTTGGTGGTGGCAAGGCACGGTGAAGACCCTGTGAGTCATGTGGCAGGTGCGGAGCCCTGTCTCAGCAAATGCCAGTGGAGGGGGAGCACTCTCAGTGGCAGGAGTCCAACACAAGGTCCTGACTACCTTCAAAGGCCCAGATGTTGCCCACGCAGGGGCCAACTCGTGTACAGGTTATGGAGGTATCGCTATTGAAGGTTGCAAGGGACTCTTCATATATTGATGACTAACCTCAGTGTAACCGGTGTGGAGACGGGGGTTTTGAGGGGTAATTGGGGTTAAGGGAAGCCAGGAGCGTGGGGTCCTAATCAGATTAGCATTGGTGCCCCATAGGAAGAGGCACAAACCACCAATCTCTCTCTGTCTCCGCCTGGTGAGGACACAGACAAGGTGCCCTCTGCAAACCAGGAAGAGTCCCCACCAGGAACTGAGTCAGCCGACTCCGGGATCGCTGGCTCCGGGATCTCTGGTTCCGGGATGGCCGGCTCTGGGATCTCGGACGCCCAGCCCCTGAGCTGTGAGGAATATGGGTCCCTCTCTGGTGTTGTGTTAGGGCAGCTGAGCGAAGACCAAAGTCATCTGAACAGCCAGGACATTTTTACTTACACAAGAAGGTCTCTCTAGACCAATTCTTGACCTACTTTCACAGCGCAGCCCAGCGGGAAATGCAGATCATTGTAATTATGATGTCATTCTGGTTCCATAAGGACTTTTCTTCTGAGGGGCTTACATAATTTAAAAAAATATTAGGTAGGAAATAGCGTTATTACTCCTAATTCACAACCAGCATCGGAAGACAGGCTTTCAAGTAAACATCCCAGTAGGAACAAAGCTGTTGGTCGCTGAGGGAAAGGTAAAACCTAATCCTTAGAACGGCGGTTTTGTTATTATGGAGTACTTCCCCATATGCTTTTTTAGGCTAAACTGGGGTAGTTTTGTGTTCCGCCAGTGGGGTCAGATGCAGGCTAAGCATGTCTGAGCCCCAACACCCTGTGGGGCCCATGGTGGCACACAGCCTCCCACTCTGCACTTTGCAGCCACCAGGCCATCTACCCCACACCACGGGAGGGATCACGGGACGCATCCTTTGGATGAATCCAAAGGGTGCTGATTCATCAGGTGCTTTCTTTTTAAAGCAGGAGTGAAAAGGCTGTTCTTTGTTCATAGGATTTGTCGGAGTTAAGCATTCAGTAAGACTTCACACAGACTGGGAGACCAGCCTGCATGCTGCTCCCGGCATATGTTTACTTATGTAGAATCTCAAAAAGAATTGAATAAAACGCACGCTTGGCAAGAGAGGCCATGGCGAAGATTAGCAGACGTTCAGATGTGCACATAGATAGAGGCTGAGAAACGTCCGATGAGGACGCCTGCCTCTGACCTTGACCATCACTGAGGAAATGTTCCTGGAAGGTACAGAGTGCGTGCAATCAGAATTCCACAGGAGGTTGCGGGTGCCTGGGAAATCTCTCCCAAGCACACGCTGGGACGCATTCGTATTTGTAACGCTGCAGCTGAGGCTCTTGGAAAGGACTCAAGGTAGCCCAAGACCACAAAGCTAATGTGCGTCCAGGAGAAGCGTCGGATGTCACGGACGTTTTCCCTCAGGCTCTCGCTCATTGAGGGTCCCAGCCCACCTGCAGTGTAGGACAGAAGCCACAGGTCCATGGCCAGCTTGTGTTGGCCAGAACCCCATGCCCTAGGCGTATCCTTGGGGAAACTGATACTTACAGGAAAGGTGTAAAACCCTTGTGCTAACAGCAGACGAAAAAAACCCCAAAAACCAAAAAATCCCACAAAAGGCAGATACGTTTCCAAGGATTTCGTTAAGTCACGGGGTAACCTTCAAAAGGTTGGGCCCACTCCTCTGCAGGGCTCTGCCTACCAGCCAAATTGGGATATTTCTCAGCTAGCCCACAGGCACATTGTGATGCGTCCTTAATTAAGGCTCCTAAAATGGTTTTAACTTCCCAGGTGGGTACGTGGAAAAGGTGTGTAACTGATGGATTTTGCTTTAAGCAAAACGGCACACCTCTCTTCTCGTCCTTGGAATAAAGGCGTCAGCACACGGAGGTGCCAGGACAGCCCTTCTGCAGAGTCACCTGCCATCAGATCGATGCCTGCGCCAGAATAAAGGCGGTGCGCCGTGACAAGGCTTTTTCCCCACTATTTTCAACAGACTTAACTGCCTTTTGCAAAAACATTTCAGTCCTTGGGAGATGTGTATGTGTGCGTGTATTAAATATGTGCATGTATACATATATATGAATATCGATCTATGTCATACACACACACAGATGTGTACAGAGGTCACTTTTAAACACAGTAAACAGGCAAAGCAAAACACATGTGGTCTGCACCATAACGCTCCAGAAAGCACCCACAGGGTAATAAACTCTTCACCTCGGGTGTTTGGTTAAATGCAGTAATAATGGCGCCCACAGTTTCTAGGAACGGGAAGGAAAACAGGTGTTCAAGAGCTCACCCGTACAAACGACTCACACACCAAAATATCTTCTGCAAAATCAGCTAGTCCAGGGAAAGTGCCTCGGAGACTCACAGACCATGGGCGGAAGCTGACGCAGCCTGGAGGTGGCGGGTCAGCCCCTGGGGGCAGAGTGTCTGTGTGCAAGGACCGTAGGAAGGTGGCACACCGCCTCCCCTGCAGGGCCACCCTGGACCGCCATCGCCCCATTCCCTCTAGTCCCCTGGGGCCAAACCACCGGTGTTTACCAGTGCTCGGGGCACAGTGACGCGTGCCGCTTCCTGGCCGAGGTGGCCAGGACCCAGCGTGACTTTACTCCCGGGCAGAATGGTTGCCGGAGGAGAAGACCTCCAAGGCCACACGGCGGATGGCAAGGCCCCCGTGTGCCTGGCTTGGGGGCTATGTGCTCTGAGGCCCAGCAGGACCCGGGCTCTGTCATCTTCTGCACGTGGCTTCTGAGGTCACCGTGCGTGCCTCCATCTTGCCAACAGGTGGGAACCACACAGACAGAGGGTTTGTGGGAGGTCACGCGCCGGCTTGGTGGTGCTGTGTCACTGCCGTGGCTGGCTGCGGGGAGGCTGGGGACAGGGAGGACGAGAAGGGAGTCCGGCGGCCAGCTGGCCGGCCTCTGCCCGCTGTCTGACCCTCCAAATCTCTGGTTTGAGGTCTGCCTTTCCCAACCATTCCTTTCACTTGTGTGTACTAACATCTCCCTCCAGTAGCTTCGGTTGTCGGGTTCTTCCCTCTCACATGGATTAAGTTAACCGTCTCTCGGTAAAGTCTCCATGTATGTCCTACTCAATGTATACATTACGTATTGCTGCATAAACTACTCCAAAGCTTAGTGACTGAAAATAAAATGAAACTTCTATTATCTTGCACACACACATATGCACACAAGTACTTCAGTAGGGTGGCTTTGTATTTTAAAAATTTGGTGGCAGATAGTAAGCAGCTTCTCTACTCTCTTAGTTTTAAAAATTCAAGTCGACATTGACCCAGTGGCTTCTGTGTTCCGGGCACCACGCGGGCGGAGGGGACGCAGAACCACGGGTGAAATGCACATCCCTCCCAGCCACACTTACAGCCAGTACGCAACAGGTGAAAACGTCTTCGGCACAAGGTCCCATTTACTCGTCGGAAAAGTGGGGAAACAGCTCCCAGAAGGAGACGCCATAGCAACATCACGGCGGTCGTGGACGACAAAGCAGGATGGGAGACACAGCTGAGGTGAAGAGGGTGTTTCCTGCCACCAGGAGACACAGCTCACCAACCCGAGCGTGCGGTGGGCGGCCTGTGGGCCCTGCCGTGCGCGTGGCAGGAGGGGAGGGGTGCTGACCCGAGGGGTGTCCGGCTCCTCCGTGTTGCTCCGTGTGGACCCCGGGGAGCGGGACGAGGCAGGGAATTCTCCTCCTCCCCCCGGCGGGGTGGCCCTGGGGTAGCAGGCATGGGAAATTCCTCTTGTCTGAGCCGGGGTTAGCAGCCACGGAGGTGACGACAAAACAATTCAGCACAGGATAAAACGGATAAATACGTACATTATTTCGGGAAAGATTCCAGACCCGATGGGAGATAACGGGGAAAGTCCCTGCACCATCAATGCTGCTGAGATAAAAAGCACATAATGCAAGAGAAGGCAGGAAGCGAGGAAGGAAAACCAGGGAGAGGTCTGTCCTGTGGGAGAGAGGTCTGTCTGTCCTGGGAGAGTGGTCTGTCTGTCCTATGGGGGGGGGGGGGTCTGTCTGTCCCGGGGTCAATACGAGGCTGGAGGACAAGCCAGGAGGACGGGTGGTTCTCTCTGTGGCAAAGGGGCGCCCTGAATAAGTTAATGCCACTGAACTGCACACTGACAGTCAAAATGGTAAATTTCATGTCTTGTGCATTTTGTCACAATAAAAGAAACTGATGCCATTTCTCTTTGCCTGCAACTTTTTGTGTGCTGATAACAAGCCATTCAGGCCGGAGCATGAGCTCGAAATCTTGTGAGTCCACGCTATAAACTTTAATCTCAGGAAACACAGGAAAGCAGACAGGAGAGAATGACCTCCGACCCCAGAGCTCTCCAGCCTTCCCGTCTCCCACCTGCGCCCCCCTTCGTCCCGCATCAGCCCCTGCCGGTGAATGCTGGCTGCATGTGACTTTTCCCCTCCCTTAACAACTAACTGTGACCCATTATAAAGCGTTTAGAGCCTCGCATGGTTACCATATTCAGAGAGAGATGAAAAACTTTTGAAGAGAAGGAAAGTCTGGGAAGTAGTTTCGTGGGATGGAGGGAGCAGAGATTAACTGGTCAGACAGTCCTAATTCAACCGTTATCAGTAGTGACAAAAGGCGTGTGCTTGGCAAAATGTTAACTGCTTCTGAGTCTCGCTCTCCTCATCTATAAAGTGGGGACAATAATATTCAACTAGCGGTGTGTTTTTAGGTGGCAATTAAAGAATTCAAAAGCAAAAAACTGAAGACAGTACCAGATGTGGTAGACGTGAACTCTACTGTGTGAGTAATAACGTGGAACACCAGTGGTCTAAATGTACAAAGTAGAAGACAGAGGTTGTCTGAGTGGATCACGCAACAAGACCTGATCATATGCTGCCCACAAGAAACCCATTTTAAATATAAAGACACAGATAGACTCAAAGTAAACAGATGGAGAAAAATACACCATGGTAACAAAACGCAAAGAAAGCAGCCAGTCGGAGGGACTTCAGAGCAGGAAGGTCATGAGGGAAGAAGGGCATTCCAGAATTCTCCAAGAAGACACGGCGTTCCCTCACGCACACATCTAACAACAGGACTCTGTCTCTCTCTCGGAGGCAGAAACCGATGCAATTGCCAAGAAAAGTAGATCGGCCCCCGATTCTAGTGGGACGCTTCAACACCCCACTGTCAGAGACGCTCCACAGGCAGAAAATCAGTGAGGACACAGTCGACTCCACAACACCCTCCATCGAGGGGATCTCACTGGCATCTCTGGGCCACTTCACCCAAAACAGTGGAGTACACCTTCTCCCCCCCATCACACTGACCACAACCCCCATTCCGAGCCGTAAGACACATCCTGACAGGCTGAGGTGAGAAATGGAGCTGAGCACATGCAGAAGCCCACCCACAGCCTTCCTTCCAAGGCTTTCCGCAGCTTTCTTGTCTCCATGGCTTCTTTCACTAGATCCGCCTAATTAAATCTGCTCTGGGGAGGTATGTGGCCGCTCAGATTAAATAGTCGTTGTCTCCTGTTTCCCCCAGTTTCTGTATCTCAGGTAGGAGTGAGTTCCCAACATGAACCATGTCAGTGAACTATTATGATTGGGACCCTAAAATCTGGCCATAGAACACTTCCCCTGCTCCCACCCCATCTGGCTCGGTCCCTGTATTAGGTATTATTATGTCACATCTTCTCTCCCCCAGAATCTATCATGTCATCTTTCTTGGGTATCACAGATGGTCAAGAAATATGTAACTGAATAAAACCACTTTAAAACCATCTCACCTCTCTTAGGAGAGAGGCTCCCAAGTTACACTTGCTACTGAAACTGGAATATGGATTCGGAGCTCTTCCCTCGGGTCCTCGGTTAGCACACGGCACAGGTGTGATGTCCTGAAACCACCAGGGTGGGCACACTCTGCTGGGGTCTCCTGATCTCATGAAATTTTAGCTCAGGCAGGTACTTTTGTAAGAACGCTGCATGAGGGGGACTTGGAAGTCTGTCCTGAGGCATCAGGAGGCGGGGTGTATGAATAGAAATCCGGGCAAACCCCACACGAGCAGGTGCTCCCAGGGTGTACCGGGAATGGGGTAACGTGACAAAGATTGGCCGTGGACACACACTCTGACTTTAAGTCCACAGGCATAAAAATGGTGAAGTATGACCTTACGGCTCTCAAAATAAATAACTACATAAATAAATAGTTTGTATTCGATGCCGTCCCACATGCACAGGGGCCTCCAGGGTGTAAAGAGGGTAACCTTGTGAAAGAAAGAGGCAGGCTCGGCCGCTTGCAGCCGTAACAGCAGAGTTAAAATGGCAACTCCAAGTCTCAAACCCAAATCACCATTTGTCAGAAATATGACTTTTACATGTCATAATATGCTAATGACTTTTATTTCCTCCAACTCGTTAAAAAAGGAGATGTTTCCATCTTTAACAATTCTATGGCAAATGTACTGCTGTCTTCACCTCGTCCAGTCTTCCCCTGCTTTCCAACAAATCTTAGCTCCTAACACCAGTTACTAAGACACACACACACACACACTCGGATCCAGAAATGAGCTCCATTCAGGCCAGGAATGGTCGGGATCTCACCTCCAGGAGCCTGCCGAAGGGCGTTTGCATCACTTGTACCAGAGCAGAGCAAGAGCGGCTCTAGGTCAATGTCAAAGAGAGAACGATTCAAAAGGAATTTTGTTTTCCTTGGAGGCTTTTTTTTTTTAATTCAGCAACTCTAATGCATAGATGGCTAGAATTTTCTAAGTCCAGATCTTCATGTTGAAAATCTTACATGATTTTCCAAAAAAGAACCCAACAAGCAGCAAAATTCATCTGAATGTTAAAGAACAGTGAACATCCTACAAAATCTACCCCTCCCTACACTAAGAGAGCTGTATGTGCACACACACGTGCACACGCATGCATGCACACGCACATACGCACACGTGCGTGCACACGCACATGCACACACACGCACACACGCACTCACATGCACACAAGTGCACGCACACATATGCACATGCAGGAATGCACTTGTGTGCACGTGCACATTCACACACACACGTGTACACACACTCACGCAAATGCACACATAAATGCACACACATGCAGTCACACACGCATACATACACATGCACACCCACACACGTGCACACTCACAAATGCACTTGTGTACGCATGCACACTCGCACGTGCACACGTACACATTCATGTGCACACATGCACACTCACACATGTGCGTGCACACACATGTGCATACTGAACCCAAACACAGGCAAACAATGTGTCAGGCTATTAGTCCACATTTTATGACCAACGTTTCTAAGTAATTTACTGAGGTTACTAAGTGTCTCAATCAGTCACCAAGGGTTAATGGAAACACAGGCCCCCATTGTGAGCATTCGATAGTCGTGTCGGAGTGGAGAACGAATGGTTTTCCCCCAGAACGTGTTTGTGTGAACCAGGGCACCTTCATCATATTGCCTACGGCCCCTGGAGTCCACCAGAAAGGGGACAAGCCGGGAGACTCGGGGAGGTGTCACGGTGCACAGAGGATGAGCCCTGTGAGGGACGGACGTCAGGCTTCTGAGACACGGTCACGTTCGCGCAGGACTGCATGCGGCCCCTCACCCGCGAATGCAGCCCAGGACCGGTGGGCCTTCATCGGCGAGGGGATGGAAACAGAAGGCCGGTGACCCTTACTGAACACCTGCAACCACGGCCCCCCCACCCACGCGGCTGCTTTCCTCCAGCTCAGAGAAGGGGAGACAGACTGGGAGCCCAGCTCTCACAACCGATGCTGCTGGGCAGATGTTTGAGCCCTGAGCCTCTCCCTAAACCTTTTTGACTCTGACTCCTACCTACGGTTTGCTGACACATAAAAATAACATGAGCAGACAAGTAAAAAACGGGAATGTCTAGGGCACATTTATCGCATCTCACGTCTTTAAAAAAGTTCCTGTTTACAAGTTTATTCTTCTCTGTTTTAAAAAAGCAACGAATCAGAGAATTGAGTCCTCAGAAAGGTATGTCTTGTTGATGTCACGGGACACTTGGCTGTGGTTCACCAGCAGTACTGAGGTACCAGATATTTACGTCGCAAAGTCAAAGCCAGTCTCCTATCATCTCTAGGACAATTTCTACTTATAAGCGTGTTCCAGTATCTTGTTTTAAAGTTTATTTATTCATTTTGACAGAGAGTGCACAGGTGTGTGTACAAGTAGGAGAGGGGCAGAGAGACAGAATCCCAAGCATACTCCTTGGGCACAGAGCCCAACGCAGGGCTCGAACTCATGAACTGTGAGATCATGACCTGAACTGAAACAGAGAGACAACCCACTGTGCCACCCAGGCGCCCCTCAAGTATCTTCTTTAAAAAAAAAATTAATGTTTATTTTTGAGACAGAGAGAGAGAGCATGAGCAGGGGAGAGGAAGAGAGAGAGAGGGAGACACAGAATTGGAAGCAGGCTCCAGGCTCTGAGCTGTCAGCCCAGAGCCCACCATGGGCTTGAACCTACAAACCACAAGATCATGACCTGAGCCGAAGCTGGACTCTCAGCTGAGCCACCAAGGCGTCCCATCCCTCAAATATCTTCTTAAAGTGACTCTAAATGCACAATGTTACATTCATCCGTTAGTGTCGTTTTGAAATATGATTGAACTTACTGAGAAAAATGAATCATGAAACATTGTTTAAAAATACACATATCAGCTGCTTTCCAACTATGAATACTGAGACAAACCATTCAGATGGTAGACGTCAAGAAGTTTCACCTAACAATACTTCTTTCATCTATTTCTATTCTTATCCCACTATGGAAACTATTGAAAATGTGATCGATGAAACAGAACACAGACATCTACTTTGAAAACATAAGTTCTCATGACAAAATTTCAGGTGGAAACTGCCTTATCTGGTAGAATCTGTGCCATACATAACTGTAGCAAAATTTTGGCAAAACACCAAAAGCAAGATAAAGCAATCTGTAGGTCATTAAGTCCTGGGACTCTGGGCAGAGAGATGCACAGGCAGAGATTAATAGAAGCGTGGAAGGTCAGGAAGAAAAGGACAGAGTTTTCTTGAGGAAAGGAGAGGCTTTCTTGAGAGAAGGAGAGGAACGAGCAGACACAAATAGGGGTGAGTTGATATTCCTTCACTGGCATCAGGACATTATTTCATCTTGGAGCAAATCCCTTCTTTGTACTGACGCAGAGAACGGTACCAGGATGGGTTCGGTGAGCCTCATTATACCGAGAGGATCATTTTAACGGGCTTCTTTGAAGCAATTTAGAAAATCTCCCCTCGAGTGCCAGCCTAGGATGGGCTGCTCATGTGACCACTAGCAGCCATGACACCATTTGTCCTGGGGACAGGGCATTTCACGGCTTAACTGAAGAAGCCGTGTATTCACAATGCATGCAGTATCGCCTGCTGGTCTGAAGTCTAGGCAACAGCAGACTTTAAATAGTATTTCCTGTGACCAGAAAGGCCACAAACCAGTTACAGAAAGTTTAGAATATATGGAGGAGGAGGAGGAAAGCACAGGAATGCAGAGCTCTATTTTATGTTCGCATCTATGTACCTTCTCTATGGGATGGCTTTGTGGCGCTCGCAAACAGGTGCTCACTGCCGCTCTCCCCACAGGTTTCGAAATGTAACGCATTACATCACAAGGCTGCAGAGGATTTCGTCACATGGGAGATACGTGGCTCAGTAGCATCCCCTTACTGTCAGACTTAAGGCCGTTTCCAAGTGTTTGCTTGTATAAAGTAAGTTGCAAAACAAGCCGGTATGGGAGCTTTTGCTAAATTTTTACTTATTTTCACAGAGGGAGTCTCAGGATTAGAATTATAAGACCACAGTGTACAGGCATTTTCAAGATGATGGTTAGGTAATAAGAGAATTTGTTACTAAAAAAAAAAGTTGAATATTCAATAAAAGTTTTATCAGTATCATCACTATTCCTTTTTGGAATTAAAAAAGAAAAAAGAAAAAAGAAAAAAAACAAAACAAAACACAACCCCTGGGGCACCTGGGTGGCTCAGTCACGAAGTTGGTGTCCAACTTCGGCTCAGGTCATGATCTTGCAGTTCATGAATTCAGGCCTCTCATCGAGCTTTGTGCTGACAGCTGTGAGCCTGGAGCCTGCTTCGGATTCTGTGTACCTATCTCTCTCTTCCCCGCCCCCGCTTATACTCTCTTTTTCTCTTTCAAAAATAAATAAACATTTAAAACATTTTTTTAAAAACACCTAGCACAAAACCAGAAATCAGAACAAAGCAAAACAGCATCTGGGCTGAAATAAACTGCCTTTTGCGGCCACCAAATAATTCATGTTTTTAGTAGAAAGGAAGATACGCTAATATTTTATTTTAAAATAACTTGTATTCTGTAAATAAAAAAACAAACCTGTTTTACTCAAAAAAAATCATGCTTTCTCTTTTGTAAAATGAAAGGTCTGGGGCTCTGGGAAGGGAAGCAGACCAGATGATAGATCCAGGGCGACAGGTGCGGAACCCCGTGTCTGTCTGGAACCTTGTAGCCCTGGTGCGCTCACCAATGATCACCTTTAGGGACGCTCTTGTCCTTCTCAGGTTTCTCCAAGAGAAGGTCAAAGCAAAGAGTGAAGAAACAGAACCTCTTCTATGCCTCTACTACCATTTCGCCCCGTGGACTCCTGGGACAGCCTGGGGAGGGGGCTTCTCCCAGGTCGGTCTTCCTTGTGGTCTCATCTGTAGGTGGACACAAGGGATGCTCACAACTGCTCAGCCCTGGGATGTACCTCTGTTCTTGGATGCCGGTTCAGCCCTGTGGCCCACCTTGTGTGGGGGCTGATGGGTGACAGTCTGCAGCTGGGACGGGAGGGCTGGGAGGGGGTGCAGGGGGGACTGAGCATCAAGCCGGGAGCTGTCTGGGAGTCTAAAGGATGAGGAACCATTCAAGATCACGATGACGGGAAAAGCCAATGTGTATACTGCCTTTGCCATAAACTAGGGACAGACGCAGTTGGCTCAAAACCCAAATCCAAGACTTGGCAAGTGTGTGCTTTCTGGGGGTTGCTAAGTCAGCACTGCTTAGCCATTATAGTATGCAGACTAACTGGGAAAAAAAAATATTTTTTATATTTATATATATTTGGACTATTACTCTGTGTCGGGCATTATGATAAGGACTTTACACACATGATCTCATTTAACGCTGACCACACTTGGAGCTGGGGACTGTTACTGTCCCAAGTTTACAGGGAAAAGTCAGCAAGGCCAGGCCTTGCCCAAGGTCACAGAGCTATCTGTAGGCCTCCCTTCCATGTCCCAGGGAGGCTCCCCAGGCCTCCCTGCCACGTCCCACAGGCTCCAAACCTAAACTCCCCTGACAGCTTCGAAACATAAAGGCAATGGATCTGTTCCTGAGACAACCACACACAAAACTATGAACGTGATTATAGGGTAGACTTCACTTCAAGACACCCCGAGGATGTCCTCGACGGTTCACTTAAGGATCTTCAGACTACCACTGACATCTGCAGACATGAAGGTGGCACGAAGACCTGACCCCAAGCCGCCCTCTGGCCCTGTCGCCCAAACGCCCCTACGTCCAGCCAAGGACCACACCTGGGTGCTCCTTTGTCCTTGGTGTCTGTGACTCGTGGTTGACTCCGCGGTTTCTACCCCTTCTCCACTGAACAAGATCCTCATCGCTCACCACAGGCATCAAGTGTCACTTCTGCCAGGAAGTTTGTTGTTTAATCTTTCAACTGCAATCAACCCTCCTTCCTTTATATGCCTCCTAAATATCACCTTCTCTTATTAAATCCCTTCCAGTCTAAACATGTAGAATGGGTGTTTTGTTTTTTGTGCTGTTGGTTTTTTTGGTTCAGGGAAAATCAATCTATTAACTAAATGGGTATAAATAAATAAACATTGTGACACAGGCAGGTGTCTTGATTCTTCCCAGTTAAATACTAACGGGTCACTCTTGACCACAAGCAAAGAGATGGGAAGGGGACAGGAGTGTAGACAGACTGCAAGCTCAGAGCACTGTGGCTTTCAAGTCAGTAGCCGCAGACCTCACTGAGATTTGATCCAGCAAACTGGCCGACAGGGGGGAACCCCTGGAGGGGTCTAAACTGGCTGTGAGCAACTACCAGAGGTAGTCATGCACACTGTGGAATCAGAAAGAAGACTCACGTACAGAGGAATCAGAAACTGCTGAGCCCTGCGTGCCTGTCAAGGTCACTAAACCATAAGCTTCTCAAAGCAGAGAAGTTCTGTTCAGGCCGTTTCTGGACCCTGGCACGGTGGACAGAATCTAGGTGGCGCTGGGTGTCTCCACATTCTGGGGGTCATGCCTCTGTGGGACTCCCTCCTCTTGCATGCAGGCAGGACGTGGCCCTAAGCAGGGCCACGGTGTCACTCTTGTGACCGGGTCCATTAGGAGGACCGTCAGAGGCTCTAGCCTCTCTGGCCCCACTGTGGGCTTCGAGGAACACCACGGCCCCAGGAATCCTGCCACCAAGCTCAGTGACCCTGGGAGCGGGCGCCCACTAACACAAGCTGACAAGTGAGAACACTGCCCTGGCCAACATCTTTCCTGAGGTCTGGTGGAGATCCAGCTAAGCTATGCCCAGACTCCTGACTCACAGAAATTGTGACATACTAAATGTGTGTCCTTTTAAGGCATGTGTCTGCAGTAATTTTTCATGCAGCCCAAAGCTAATATTCCTAGAATTCCAATTTCCCTCCAAAAGCATGCTCTTTATATACTCATTAGGACCCTGCTTCTCTCTTGACTCAAGATTCTCAACATGTCTAACTTTTCCTATGTTTTGATCAGTTCAGTTAGGACGGGCCTCACGTTTATATGTCTACACGTTCACACAGACAAAAGCGCAGAGTAGATCTTCACCGACAGCAGGTATAAAATTTTATAAACTGAAATTGAGTTGAAGAACATTCTAGAGCACAGAATCAGTGAGTTGGCCAATCCTAGTATCCAAATAATCAAAGGACTTTCAAGTTGTTTTCACAAATCGCTTTTGAGATAGGGAATTTCTAATTAAAAATTGCTACAGTCTGGCTGTCAAACCACAGAGATGTCACACATCTCTTACTGCAATTACACGCAAGTCCCAATTAGGAAAGTATCTGCTTTTCCAGGCTTATTGAGATCTAATTGACAGGTAAGAATGTGTAAGTTTAAGCTGTGCAGACGGTGATTTGACACACGTAGGTACTGCAGCATCACCACAGCCAACATTCACCACCTCACGGTTGCCTTTTTTCCTCTTTGGGACCAGGTCTACTCTCTTAGCAACTTTCAAGTAGGTAATGCCGTATTTTAAGGCGCACTTATCAGGCTGAACACTTGAGCCCCGGGACTCGCTTGTATTATAACTGCAACATTTCCCAGCCCCTCCCCTGCAACCACCATCTACTGTTGATGAGTTAGGCTTTCTTAGATTCCAAATATAAGTGGGATCGTACAGTACTTAGCGTTCTCTGACTTACATCACTTAGTATAATGCCCTCAGGGTCAATCCATGTTGCCAAAATGGCAGGACTCCCTTCTTTTCTGTGACTGAATAATATATATAATGCATATATATAAAACAGCATCTTTATCCATTCATCTAACAGTGGACACTTAGGTTGTTTTGCTATCTTCCCTCTTGTGAATAAGGCCACAGTGATCATGGGGATGCAGGTGTCTTTTTAAGTTAGTGTTTTCATTTCCTTAGATAAATACCCAGAAGTGAATTTGCTGGATCCTATGCTAGTTCTGTTTTTGTTTTTCTGAGGAACCTCCCCACTGTTCAGAGCGGCCGCACCAGTTTGCCTCCCCACCAACAAGGCAAGAGGGTTCCCCTTTGTCCACATCCTCACCAACACCCGTTGTTTCTGGTGTTTTTGATGCTAGCCATTCTGACAGGTGTGAGGCAGAATCTCATTGTGGTTCTGATCAGTATCTCCCTGATGATCAGTGATGCTGAACATCTTTTCATGTGTCTGTTGTCCAACTGGACGTTTTCTTTGGAAAAAATGTCTGTTTAGGTCCTCTGCTCATTTTTCATTTCAACTGTTGATTTTTTTTGGCCATTGAGTTATAGAAACTCTTTACATATGCTGGATATTAGCCCCTTATCAGATATGTGGCTTGCACATACGCCCTCCTACTCTGCAGCTTGCTTCATCATTGTGCTGATGGTTTCCTTTCCTCTACAGAAGCTTTTTAGTTTGATGTGGTCCCACTCGTTGATTTTTGCTTCTGTTGCTTGTTTTGCAAATTTATGTAGTTAAAATTGATTCCCTGTGATGAACAAAGTTTACTTCTTCACAACTGTTGTTAATTTTCTAGATGTTCTTTCTCCCGGTGTGAACAGGAAGAAATCACGTCTGCACAGCGGGCATGGTTTCATCGATGTGAAGGGCACTTCTGCGTTAATAGATCTCCTCCGAGAAGACTGGAAAGTGCCCGTCTTTTACTCAAATGAATGACTGAGGCATTTTCATGGCTTTATGCCTCTCATTATCCAAGGGCTCTTCATCACATCACTTATGTATCCCATGTTATAACCACGTGTACATAAAATATAAACATAAAAATTGACTGTACCAGTGATTAGGGAGAGAGTAAGATGAAGCTTTTTCCCTTATATACAATCAGCTACACAGGGATCTCTTTTCTTCCATAAACCCATAGTTTGACTAGAGAAATATATCATCTTTATTAAAATCTGAATTTTAAAGATTCATCAAGTTACTGACAGCACTAGTAAGCAAATAAAATGGCATGAGGATCTCTCTTTTTTTTTTAAGTTAGCATAAGGATTTAATTGCATTGGAATTCATTTATTCTTCCTGGCATTTATTCCTTCTGCCAACAGCACAGAAAGTAATTGAGTATTGACCACATTCAGGATTATGTAGGTGACCTGAAGAGCAGAGTCTCAGGAGTTCAGCGCATCGCGGTCAAGGATCACACCTCTCACCTCTGCTCTCTCAGTCACACAACTATAAGGCTCCAAGGGGTCATGCTTCTTTTTTATTTCTGTACATAAATAAATTGAGAGCCCTGAGGATTAAGTGTCTTGTGCAAGGTCATCCTGCCCTTTGGTGGCAGAGAAAGAACTAGAACACAGCACCTGCTCTGCTTGAGTGTGGCTCCTGTGAGAGACCTGGTGTGGGTATCTTCCAGAATGATCATGTCTCCTGCATTCTGGAATTGAAAAAGGCCATTAAAAATGACTGTTGACTAAGACAAATTATGAATCGTCATTGGTTTGTTTGTTCTGCAAGAAGTTTGATGAGTTCCCAACCCTGTCAACCTCCCAACACCCAGTTCAGAACCACATTAAATTAACTGAGATTCAAGAGAATTTTTCCCGCACAATTTTTATAACCCACCAGACATCTCTATTTGACTTTCTTTCTGTATTATTGGCCCCGGCAGCTTGGGGAGATGCTCACCTTAAATGAATTTGAGGCAGGGGACAAGGGTTGGGAGCAAACTGACCCTGACCACTGATTTGATGTGACCCCAGTGAGTTAGCTCTGCTGGTTCCTGTCCCTGAGTATTACAATGGTACACCCTGCCTGGAAGGCCCCCACACTTGGATACCTTTCACTACTGAGTTGAAGATTCACCTCTCTTATAATAATTTTTTATGATTCACCTGCTTCCTGATAAAGCTGGCCATTCCCTTTGGGCACTAAAAATCTATAATGGTATATACTTATTTTATATATTTCTTGATATATGGATTTTTTTCCTACAAAATCTCCCTACTCCATTACTTTCTGTATCCCTAGTGCTTAGTATAAAGTCTAGTGAAAACAGGTTGTCTGGATACCTGCAAAATAATAATAACAATAATAATAATAATAATAATAATACAAATTAAAGTTCCCAAACATTTGGTGAAGTGATCATATTTGCACAGATAGGTCTTCCCCTTCAGGATGGAAAGGAAACATATGATATGAATCACTCCTGTGTTCCAAAGATTCATTAAGAAAGCAACCACACTTTGAATTAACAATTATATTTCTATGACGTCTAGAATTTACCCCAAGGAAATAATCATGAATGAGCATACAGATAAAGCTATGAATATATTCATGAAGGTATAATTTATATTCATAAAAAGATTAGAAACAGCTTAAATTTTCATTAAAAGGGAATTAATCCAATAAATCACAGTGGACCAAGACAATGGAATAATACATAACCACTAAAAATGATATTTAGAAGCATATTTAATGTTATGGAATAGAGTTCACAATTCATAGCCAAGCAAAAATGCAGATAATAAGGAAAGATGTGTGGTATGATTCAGTAAACAAATACATCCATTCCCTTGCCTAGGACATTCCTGAAAACCCTGCTACAAAGTGAAAAGCCATAAAAAGAAAACTTAATTTTATTCATTTTAATGAGCTAAAATTATATCTTCTTCCAATCCAAGGTATACAAATATTTTCACCTATAGAAAAACGTATCAATTAAAGGATCCAAACAAGTTTATGTTTGTCATAAATACTACAAAGTAAACCAACAAAATTGTGCCATAAAATGTAAGTGACACAGCTTGCTACATTCAACAATGTGGCCTTGCTATGAGGGTGTGAGGGCATGCTTCTGTGGAAGGCGAGAGAATGTCAGAGAACCAAGCATCTGATATGCAACGTTTGGGCTCCCAGTTCTCCAGCACCTAAGATGCACTTAAATTACAGCAAGAGAAACATGTTCAGGGCAAAATGAAGGACCAACATGTGTCAACAACACGGTCACACAGCAAGGTGAGGGTCGCAGCAAAGTGACCTCAGCACCCCTCCCTTCTCAGGATGCCCCAGCAAAGCTGTGCAGGCTCGCCGAGACGTGGCATGTGGGTCAGATCTGATCCACAAGCCACTGTCTGACCGTTACCGCTCCGAGTGAACCGACGTGTTAGTCCAAACTCTGATGTTGAAATATCACTTCTCTCAGTGTTTTGGGGGTGAAAAAGCAGTTGCATGATTTTTTTTTAGAAGCTGTCAGAAAGAGATGCCACATTTCAAGAGCCACGGTGGTGGATGGTTGTTAATCAGAGTGTCGAAGTAAGAAGTCTGTGAATGCACACAGAGGAGAAGCCTGCACATACCGGGTCCCGGGGGCAGTCAGATGATGGATGGTTTCTGTTTTCATTTCCCCTAGTTATATTTTATTGTTCTGTTTTGAAATAAGGCCAAAATAAAATGATGAGAAAAATTAAAAAACAGCATTTATACACGACAGATCTAAATTGATGGATGCTTCTAAAGAGTAATATTGATTTTTTACAAAAAGCATGTTTTATTTTAGTCCTTCCACAGTTCTCTAAAAATCTTTATTCTATATGGAATTTCCTTTGCTCTTCTCTTTTTGGATTGGGGGTAAAGCCCCAGAATGGCAGTCATCCACTCTGACCCTTTCCTTAGGAACTTCTCATCGGCAGAGGCTTTGCATGACCTTTCTGGCCTCATGTCTCCATAAATATCTGACAAGGAAGCGTAATTTCATCCACATGAAAATGATGCTCTGATGACTTTCACGGCGCATGGAATTTAGAGTCTCACAGAGAAGCGAATCAGCGCTACTGTCCAGGCATCTCGGTGAGCGTGATGTCCGCACGCTCCCTGCGGCATCTGGGGCACAGATCTATCACGGTGCTGCTTTTCTTGTTCCACATCTTCTGCCACAAGCTACAAAGTGTGCTTGCTTCTACCTGCTCCATGAGCTAGCACTCTGACTTGCAGCTGGCACTTTGCCTTTCGGAACCCATTTACTTACTGAAAACTGAGGGGTTTGGACCACGTGATCTTTAAGGTCCCCCCTCTCCCCCATCCTCAATACCATGACCAAATCATGTGTGTATGTACCACACCGCAGCTGCTTCTGTGTGATTCAGGAACATATCAGAGCCTGGTGTTGTAGTCAGAGGCCTCCAGATTCAGGTCTGATCTATCACAGGTCATGGAAGACTGAGCTGCCAACTTTACTGATGTATTTATGATGGCAAATAAGAAGTAAGCAGAGAGGAGCAAATCAAACAGATGGGCATTCTGACCACAATACAGCAGACAGCACCCAGTCGTGGCTGCTACAATTATCATTGCTGTAGAAGGAAGGAGTCATGGAAAATATTTAATAGAAGTTTTCTAAGGAGGAAATTAAAGAAATACAGAGAATTTTTAAGTTAGAAAATTAAGAGCAAGGGAGTTACTTCTCTGCTCTTGTCAGCAGCCTGAATATTTGGTGTAAATTCTTAGTTTTAATTGAGCTGAATCACTGTTTTAAAAAATAAAAGTGGGCGCCTAGGTGGCTCAGTCGGGTCAGCCTCCGACATCAGCTTAGGTCATGATCTCATGGTCTGTGGGTTCGAGCCCGCGTCGGGCTCTGTGCTGACAGCTCAGGGACTGGAGCCTGCTTCAGATTCTGTGTCTCCCTCTCTCTCTCTGCTCCTCCCCTGCTTTCTCTCTCTCTCTCTGTCAAAAATAAACAAACATCATAAATAAATAAATAAATAAATAAATAAATAAATAAATAAATAAATAAATGTAAAAACAACTACCTCAGAAAATAAATCCAAAGACACTTATCGTATGTTTTATGTGTTTACAGATGTTGCGCTATTCCTGTTTACATGAGCACGCGTGTGTGTGTGTGCGCGCGCGCTCACGTTCAGCACGCTGACATTTGGGGAAAGAACAGTTCACTTTTAATCTACTCTCTTACATAAATTAAAACATAATTCAGAAATGCACTCTCCATAAATGTAAAAACACACGTAACTCATGTGGAGCGGGAAGTGACAAGCAGGCCTATCATGCTGGGGCACCACAGCCTAGTACGTGACTTTGTCTCTCATACTTGAGAGCTGGCTGCTGACTGATGGGTTCCCAGCTGATTTCCAAACCAGAAGTTGTACTTGTAAGTTGCTGCCCTAAACGGGAAGTTGTACTGATAAGCATGCGCCCCAAACGGGAAGTTGTACTGATGAGTATCTGCCGCGAACCGGACATTGTACTGACTGGTGAGTACCTGCCCCAAACCGGAAGCTGTACTGATGAGTATCTGCCCCAAGCCAGAAGTTGTACTGACGAGTGCCTGCCCCGAACCGGAAGTTGCACTGATTAGTATCTGGCCCACAGTCCAAGGTCAGAGCAGCCCCTCAGTCTCACACAAAGGTATTAACAATTCATCGCAAGTTTCCCACTTGGAATCACATCCATGTCTCTCCAGCCTCATCTTTGAACAGAATCCTTTCTCCCTCACTGGGGATTCTACAGCACGTCTATCTTAATTTCACATGCGGTATACATCCCAGCTCAGTACAAACAGCTTCTGAGTGGACACCTTCACACTGGCTGGAGAACCTGGATTAAATTCACATGCAGACCGATGCCTTTGTGCAGCAGACTCCAGCGTCCACGCAAAGCTAGGGTGCCTCCGGAAAGGATGGCGGAGCCACGGCGAGGCTGCAAGGCCAGCACGTCACCACTCTCCCGCGCCACCTGCCCGCTTCCGTCTGCGCTTGCATCCACCCGTGGTGGCTGGATGGGCCGGTCCTCCACCTCAGGTGTAAACCTAGGTAAGTGGCACCAGGTATACTTAAAGCCAGAAGACCAGTCGAGCAAGATCAAGATGGGAGACCGTCCAGGACCGTGTGTCGCCACAAGCTGCGGCACAGTGTGTGAACGGGAGCCCCTGATCAGTGCCTCACGCTCCCCAAGCAAGCACTGGGCAGGTTGGTGATTGCACAATCCAGGGAGCTTCCTGTTGCTGCCTGTTAGTCCTCGCCCGATTCCTCAGAACCGGAGTTAATCAGGATTTGGTGTTAGGGTGAAGTCCTGTCTCTAAACTCACCCAACTGTACCATCCAGCCTGGCAAGTCCCTTCCACGCATGCGCTGCCCCCCTCCCCCCGCCCCCGCAGCTCTCCGGAGCTGTCATCTACTCATTCTTATCATAAGGGCTGGCCCTGAGTAGGAATCCAGAAGCAGAACCAAGGTCACTTCCCAGGGGCCAGGTGGATTTTGTCAGAGACAAAACCTGTAGCACTGAAACGTTGATAAACTGTGATTTTTCCTTCCAGGTTTCCCTGGAAAGAGCAAGAGAGCTGTTCTTTTTACCTTTTCATGGTCCTAAATCTCCATGAGATATTGACAAAAATGATGTATCCTTTTGTCCCTAAGGAATTTACAGACACTTCCAAAAGTTCTGCATATAGTTGTGGGCTTGTGATAGGCCTATGGCTCCTGGTCTGTCTTCAAGAGATGCAGGAAAAAAAATCTGCAGGGTGACATGGAAAGTCGCCCCCCCCCCAAACCTGAGTCCCACAGACCCGTCAAACCTCAACACCATGCTTCCCAAGCCTTGTCTTCTTCTGGGGTCCAGCTCATCATTTATTTCAGACACTTTTCCCACATCCAGTGCTCATCATTTGATGACTCCTTCCCACAGTGACATTATTTACTTCTTCTCCGACATTACTATAACACAATGTTTAAAATGTTATGGGATTTATACGATGCGCATGCCTTTCTTTCTCCACTAGACGTCATTGGTCTGAAGCCCTCGTCACCTGGCTCACCTCCCTCACACATCAGACACTCTCCATATATTGATCTACGTGAACTTAGCGCTTCAATGGCAAAACCTGGGAGGAAATGCTAATTGCACACATATGATACATCTTACATTGTATCTTAAACTGGGGTGTTTCAGTAGCATCTGTCATCACATTAACTTTCCTTTTTTCGCCTTGCAATACCTAAGTAACTATTTTAGAATTTGGGAAAATGGAGAATACCAACATCATTATAATTTCATTGTTCAAGAGCAGTAAGAAGCGTGTCTGTTGGAAGAGCCATCTTAGGTCAGCTTTCTGTATATAAACCACTCAAATTTGTCAGCAGCAACGTGGAATCCATGTCAACGCTCTGGAACATTCCTCAATGTTGGTTTAGTTTGTCCCTCTAAGGACTGCTCTTAATTATATTCCCAAGAATTCCCACTGAATCATCCCCACAAGGACTCAAAATAAAATTTACATTTTGCTCAGGAGTCCTGAGCAATTTCTCAAGGCAAATCGTGACCCTGTTCTCTCTTCCTTCCAGTCGCCTCCCACCGTATACCTCTCCCAGTTCAAGCGCTCATGACGACAATGCTGAAGGGCTGGTACAAGGTCCACCCGTGTGTGAAGATTCTCTACTTCTCTCTCCAGGCTTTAACAGAATCAGGATAATGCACCTGGGAAGTACCTACTCTGTACAATTCCCTGTGCTTTGGTCAGCGAGTCAGTGGTGTGTTAGCCTGACCGCGAGTTCACAAATCTCCTCTGTGCTCCTACTACCTGCCAGGCACTAATGCAGACACTGCAGGTACAGTGACGTACCTATCGGCTGTGGGCTCTTGGTTTCCAACTGGGATGAGAAACTGTCATTGCAGACAGACAAGAAAGGTTTCTACAGCTATGTCTCACAAGACTCCTAAAACGTGAAAGACAAAAAAAGAGCCCTCCCTCTCTCTTCTGTTCTTTCCTTACCCCAAAGTCCCGCTTTGCCTTCTGAGCCAAAGAAGCCTGGATAGAAATCATTCATATGCAAAGTCTGACTGCATGTGAGAACCACTTTTCGCAAGACCACATTGATTATCATTATCGCTACAATGCCACTACTGGTGTGCTTGTAACTATTATGACTATCGTTTTAATTCTTACGTTTTCTTTAGATGCATAGCCGGGCACGTCCCCGATACCTAGGATAATAATGCCTGGCAGACACCAATGCAAACCACAGAAATGGAATCAACAACTGAACAAAGAAGTAAGCAGCAAAATACAGCACACACCTCCCTGAGTCCCCACTCTGCACCAGGCACTATGCTCAACACTGTCATTTTCAGAACGGCCTTGAGATGAGGGTACCGTCTTACCCACTCTATACATGAGGACTTCAGACTCTGTGACGTTACATGATTTGTTCAAGGTCTGCAGGTTCTAAGGGGAGACAGCAGGATTTGCACAAAAATCTGTTTAGTTCTAGTTCTGTCTTCTTAACGTATGGTCTTTTTTAACCTCTTCACACATTTTCATTTGTACATCTCTCACTCGTTCATTTAATTGATAACTTTTTACTCCGGTAGCAGGTAATCTGCCAAAATTAACCACCGCGGACTTTGCAAAGATGTGGGGGAGGAACGTGAGTGGGCATAACGGGACGTGGCTCATCCCTCAACACAATTTTGAAAGACTGGTTCCCATCTGCCTTGTTCGCGTCACGTCTAATAATAAAACACAGAGTTTCGCTAAACAGCAGGTCAATGATGCACAGCGTCATGGAAACCAACTTGTGCGTATGCAGAGCACCCAGAAAATAGCAGCCAGCCTCTGAAGGCAGACTTCACTGTGCAGGCATACACACGTGTGCAGACACACAACTGTAAGACGCGGAGCGTTTCCGGGTGAGAACTCGTGCCCACGGGGTTGAGTGCTACTGAAAGCCCACACTCTGAATTAACAGCAAATGCTGGGACAGGGGCTCCTGGTTCCTGCCGACTCCCTTTCTACCAGACTCAGAGCCTCGATCTCTCCCCAGAAACTCAGTAACCTTAAATAGAAGGCAGGAGTCCACATAGTAGACATGTATTTCAAAACTATGTTTTAGAGCAAAAGCAGTGATTTCGTATCTTATTCGTCGATAAAGTCTTGACAATGAATAACATATGCACTGAGGTGCCACACTATGTGTCCACCTTTCCATACATTTCTAGCCTGACAGACATGTTCTGACAAGTGTGACTTCTCCCGACCAAAGTCACCTTGCACGTACATCCAAGTAGCTGGTTCCCAGTCCTGTGTATCCGGCATCCCGGCCCACACACCGCCGCCCATGTTGGGGAGTCGAGGCCCGCATAATTTATAAACTGTAAAACCACCCTTGCTCCCCAGGGGAAGGCTTTGTATGAGGGTCCGCTGTGAGCTGAGCTCAGAGGGGACGATGGCCTGTCTAAGGGAGAAAAGGGGAAAGTCCATCATCTGTGGCATGTTTACAGGTGAGGCCATTCCTGAAAACTCTCCCCAACCCAGGAACACATGGATTTTAAGATCTGCAAGTCCTTCCACACATGTCATTTCACGTGAGCCCCTCAACAACCCCACCAAGAAAGAACTTTGGCTCATTTCTTTTCAGAAAAAGGAGTCCTAGACCCAGCTTGCTTTTGTGCTTCCCAGAATGCTGCTGGCCTTGCCACGGTGACCTCATCCTGGGCAAGCACCCAGCCCCAAAGCACGGGGCTGACATCCAGACCCACAGCGAGCCCTGGGCCATCGGATGGGAGGCTGGGTGGGGGGGGACGCACACTAACTGCATGTCGGACATTCCCCTCCGAGGCTGGCACACGGAGGCCGATGCTGCAAAATCCCCAGGCATTTATGATTCATGCGTAGCTAATGAGATGCAACAATCAGAGAGGAAAGCGAAATTAGGAATACATATCACTAATCATAACAAGGGCTTTCGGAGAAAATGGTTTCTCCTTTCTGTCAGCCACTTAAAAAGATGCGTGCTATCTAAAACCCAGTCACATGTATGAGCTAGAACACGGGTGTGTGCAAGAGAGGTCGCCGGCCTGACCTCGGGCTCATGTCCCCTCCTTTGGAGACGCTGCGGACAGACAGGCTGGGTGACAGCCTGCCCAGCAGGAAGTGAGTCGGAGGCCCCAGAAGTTGAGGCCTGGTTGTATCAAGGGTCAGGACCCCTCTCAGGCCGACAGCAGGGCCGCACTGCAGAAGGGCGCATCTACACGGGCTGTTGGCCTACGAAGCTCTCCCAGCCCGCAGGCGCAAGGCACACAGATGCCTGCTTGTCCGTGGGCCGTGGTGGTACCCGCCAACCCAGAACGAGCCTCCCCACGGCATCCCCACCATGTTTGCCAGGGGCTAGCCTAAAGCACGCGGTTAGCCACTAGGGGAAAACGAGTAATATGCGGAGATAATATAACCTCTGTGTGGACACGTCGTTATCGGGACCAGGAGCCACTCAGCCTCTCATTCCTGGAGCTCCAGGAGCCGCAAGGGCTCTCTTAGGGACACGGGGCTCGAGGCAGACCAACCCAAGACACCGCGTGTGGGGTATTTCATGCCGACATCATGAGAGCATGGACGAGACTCAAATTTGACAACAAACTCTTCCTTTCCAACAGGCAACATCCCAACGTGGAAGATGAACGGCGGACCCTGTCCTCATGTGAAACTTCCCTCGTTAGCCCTTCTCCGGAACTGAAGACGACCTATTTTCAATTCCAGGGGGCTCCAGTCGGCTCGTCCTCTACGTCGGACTGCACATATTCCATCTGTACTTTCTCTTCCGAATATGCTTCAAAATGCAGCCAATAGTCATGAGTTTAGCAACAAGAAAATAGACAGTACTTTACCTAAACATACTAAATCTGCAACCTGATATTTAAATTGGTCGGTGACCAGAAAGATAGAGCATTTACTTATTCCTTGAGCACATTAATGAGGTAAAATTGCTTCAGCGCCAGCTGAATGCCTGAATCTCAGATATTGAATAATCTAAAAAAAATAGAAATGTGCAAATTAGGGTTCATTTGTGCATTTTATATCATTCTGCATAAATGCATAATTGTGACCGAGTCTCAGACACCAGATGGTCTATGTAACTCATCCCCACGTTCACTCTATTTTATCATATTTAGTAGCTGTGGCCTCACCTCTGATTCTAAGCGCGGCTGACAAAACTGCCTCCGTTGGTAATGAGACCAGATATCGGAGTGGTCAGTTTTATGCATTTGGCTCAGAAACACACAACTGTGAAGTGCACCCCCCGGCTGTGGAGATGAGAACGGCACGGCCCCTCTGCTCGTGGTGCCCCGTCACGGGCCCAAGGCACATCAGGTTCTGACAGGCATCCGTGGAGAAGGACCTTGTATGGAGCATAAGACGAGGCACAACAGAGGGTGTCTGATGGGAAGGACGCGGCGCTTATCGCAGATGGTGCTGGGGCTGACCTTCAAGTCTCCTCCTGGACTTCTCTGTCTTTAATGAAAAGTATCACGTGCCCCTCTCCCCCCATCCATGCAAACCCTAACCTCTGCTAAGATAACAAACGTAGGCCACTCCTTGTGTCTTTCTCCACGTTCGCCTCACACATGCTCACGCACACGCATATACACACGTACAGATATATATAGGCACACATGCCCACACACACAGACACACTCACACGCACATGTGCATGCTCCCCACACACTACTCTCCTTCCTCTGCCCACCGCACTGCAGAAACTCCTTCCACGTCCAGAATGAACTCACGGAGCCCTAAGTCCCCAGGTAGGGACCCAAAAACGGGTATGTGTTACCTGTCACAAACATGGGTGGAAAGGCACATTGTGGCATGTTTGAAAGACTCTGCATGTGGCGTGCACGCAGCGCACGATGAGGGATTCTGACAGCATCTGAAGCAGGAGACAATACAGTTTGACACGGGCTTTGGGAGCAGATGTTCACAGCTGGCTCTAGACGCTGAGAGGGGAGTCTGGGTTCTCTGAGCGCTTGGAGACCCGGTGAGGGGACAGCAGAGACGCTGCTTCCTCCTTCACACTGTCCCCACCAAGAGAACGTGCTCCAAGTGAATCTGTGTCCATCTAGAAGCCAAAAGGATCCTACATTTCTGCAAATACTCCCAATAAAAGCATGGTTGGTTGCATAAACACCTGCGGAAACAGTCACAAGTGTAGGAGAACCATGGCTGAACAAGAGTAACCTTCCCGAATGCGGCAGGAGCCCCTTGGCAGACAGCAGGCCGCGTTCCCACTCAGGGTGCCTGGGCCACAGGACCCCCTCTGAGTGCTCGTCTGCTCTCACCTGGGTGATCAGCCCCCCAGCACGACCCTGTGCACGGAGACAAGGGCTCTACGACTGCGGTTTGGGTTTGGCACCTTCCCCTGGAGATCCCCAATTTATTTCACTGTTTTGCTTTACATATTTTGAATCTATTCGAAAGCACATGATTGAGCTTCTTGGAGTATCTTTTTTTTTTTTAATTTTTTTTTAACTGTTCATTCATGTTTAAGAGAGAGAAAGGGACACAGTGTGAGCAGGGGAGGGGCAAGAGAGAGAGGGAGATACAATCTGAAGCCGGCTCCAGGCTCTGAGCTGTCAGCACAGAGCCCGATGCGGGGCTCGAACTCACAAACCGCGAGATCACGACCTGGGCCGAAGTCGGACACATAACTGACTGACTGAGCCACCCAGGCGCCCTGGAGTGGGTATCCTTTTATCAGTAAGTAGTGACTTTATTTAAATCCTGGGTCATTTCCATCTTGTGTTTTGTGGTATCAGAGCCTTTTTCCTTCTGTCTCTCCTCTCCTCTTTTATATTCCACTTTACACTGAGCATGTGGTGTTTTTCTGACCCCCGTTTATTTTCTCAGCAACTTTCAGGTGTTATCCAAAGCCATCCGGCATCCGTGTTGATGAGGAGAAGCCCCCTGGGAGTCTCTGCAGTGTAAGTCCTATAAGTCATCTATACATTCTCTTTGGGGACATTTAAGATTATTTGTCTCTTATACTCCAAAGTTTCACTTCATTGGATGTGCACGTGTTTCTATTTGCCTGGTTTAGCATTGCAAGTCTTCAGATCACAAAGGCACAACGAATTTCTTCAGTCCTAAAAAAAAGTCCCAGCCTTTACTTAAGAACAATGCCTGTCCTGTCTTCATTCTCTTTAATTTCTCATTTAACTGCAGACACGTGTTTGGTTTCTCAGGCATCTTCAATCTTGTTTCATATCACCCTTTATGTTTTTATGTGACGTTCTGGGTAATACCTTTACCTCTGTTTTCTGGTTTGCTCATTCTCTGTTCAGCTCTGTCTAATCTGCTTTACAACAGATAGACACAGCAGTGAATTTAAATGACATTTCTTGTCTTTAGATATGCCGTTTGTTCTTTCATCGTTTTGTTGTACTAGGTAGCTATTTTATCAGGACTTCTGTTCCTTTTCAAAACCTGGTTAGTAATTGAAACACAGCCAGTATCTGTACAAGCCCACCCTTCTATCCTGTGTTCTCATCCCCTTAAGCTTTCTTTATGTGGGTTAAAATCGTTTTTTGTATGCTTGTTTATCTAAAGTGGTTTTTTTTGTTTGTTTTTAGGAAAGGGGGAGTCCCATGTTGTCAACGATTCCGTAGATAATTTGTGATTTTGATCCCACCGTGGCTCTCAGGTTCTGACAGAACCGTAACTGATTTGGGAACGATTTTCACATCTATTTCACCAAGTGGCCTTCTGTGGCACACAGGCGCGGGGGCTCAGATCTCACGTCCACGCCTGGAGTGTGCATTCCTTGCTGGTAACTTTATACTCTTCCCATGACCCTGGAACCGTGCTGGGCTTCCTCTATGCCTTCTAGGTCAGGGTTCTCTAGTCTTCTCTCACATGGGGGAAACCCGTTGAGATTCTGCAGTTTCACTCCGGGGCAGGGTCCCAGCACCTGCACCCCACACCTGCCAGGCTGTTCTGCCTCCACCCATCCCAGCACCCCCTTTGGGTTTTATTTCTCAGGGGCTACTGCGGCTTGAGTCTTGCCTCTCCTCTGGTTTAAAAGTGTTTCTTATCTGGGGCCCAGAGCTTTGTCTGCCTCCACTCAAGCTCAGGTGCACACCCAAAGCAGCTCTGACCTGCTGCACAGTTTGGTGTGTTTACGACACGGCGAGAAGAGCTCCTGCCACCCTCCATCCTAACCTGGCGAGACCAACAGTTTTCCTTCTTGTATCCTCAACAGTATGTTCTGATTTGTACTAAAACACTAACCATTCGAAGGTCCCAGAACACAGATCGGCTGGAATGGAATTCTGTTTTCTCTCAAAAACCAGTTGAATTCTTCGGTTCCTAAGCAACGCTAATTTTTTCTCCAGTGCCTGGCACATGTTCAGAACTTACTAAATGCTAGTTATCTTCCACAAACCTCCAAGAATAGCAATCAGAAAAGACCATTTTTACCCAAAGCATACAATTAAAGAGGTCTGATCTGCACACAAGACAGGGCAGCAGCTACAGGTGAGGCGCTGACGCGCTCGGCTTCCGTGAGCGCAGAGGTGGGGCCAAAACATTTCTTTTCAAACCTACGATGCCCAGGCCTTGAAAAGCAGCCTTCCTATTTTTCTCCAATTGTTGACAGATCGCAAAATCTTAGGAAGATATCTACTCAATTACGGCGCAAAAACAGAATGGAAGTTTTACAGTGTTTGGAGTCATTTGGGAGGCAAATCTTCAACACTTATATTAAAAAATCAAGAACAGGGGCGCCTGGGTGGCTCAGTTGGTTGAGCGTCCGACTTCAGCTCAGGTCATGATCTCACAGCTCGTGAGTTCGAGCCCCACGTCAGGCTCTGTGCTGACAGCTCAAAGCCTGGAGCCTGCATCGGATTCTGTGTCTCCCTCTCTCTCTGCCCCTAACCCACTCGCATTCTGTCTGTCTCTCTCAAAAATAAAATAAACATTTAAGAATAAATAAATAAACAAATAAAAAATCAAGAACAGAATGCTAGTAAATCCAGGAAACATTTTCTACTTTTTCTTTGTCATGAGTGAGGAAGAGAAGAGGTAGCTTGGGTTCTGATGAGGGAGCCTGTGGTGGGCTGAGGACAAAGTACAAGCTAGCCCCACCACCCCCACAGGTGGGATGTGTGTGACATTCCTCAGGCTCTCCTGGCTGCCCACGGACAAAAGAGAGGAAAGAAAACAAAGGATTAACCGACAGAGATCACAGGCAGGACGTGGGCCTCCATAGTTTACAAATATCTTAGTAAATTACAGGAAAAAGGCAATCTTATCAATAACCTAATCTCCAGAAACCTCCAGACTCAGTTTCCTGGAGCCCCAACATCACCCTCCATAGTGATGTGGAAACAAAGGCAGAAGGAAATGGCAGATAAAACTAAATGTCCTTATAACCTGCAGCCCATTGATAGATACTTGGGGCCAGCAGAGCAAAATGTTTCTCCAGGAACTTAGCATGTCTTAATGCTAATCTCTGCTGGAGGGAAAACAGCCTTAGCTTGACAATAACTAGGCATCTGGGATCCTGGGAGTCTTCTATAATGTGTGAAAATCTCATTGCAAACTTCCCCTGGACTTTATTTCCATTAGTATATAACCAGCCTCTCTTCAGCGTCCCAGGGCAGCTCTTCCTGCCCACAGGTCCTGCCCCTGTGCTTTAATAAAATCATCTTTTTGCATCACAAATGTCTTCAAGAATTCTTTCTCTGGACCCCATCACCCCACCATCACCCCAAAACCTCATCAGGTTCCTTCTATTCGTAGTGAAATATAATAGTCTGTATGTCTGTCCAAAATTCTAAAAGCAGTATGCAATTTGTGTCCTGAAATGATCAAAGTAGAAAACAAAACAGATTTTAAAAGAAAGTCTCTTATTTTGTGGGTTTTTTTTTTTTAACTTGAATTTTGCTCTGGGACCAGAATTTTTATAAACAACATTTTCCAAATAATCTACTATATATCGATGCCTCCATAAATGGTCTACTTTGGCTCTTAGGGCAAGTATCGCTAAAAGTCTTTCAGGCTAAAACCCATTCAAACGTTTTTGCAGCATTATTCCTTTGCACCAAATTTATATTAAGTAGCTCAATTTATTCCTTAGTTTTAATTGGGTTAAGTAATGTAGATGGAAGGCACTGTTATTCCATTGCAGGGGTCTCTAATCAGTCTTCCTAAACCCTTGTAGGCACCATTATCTGTCTTCCCATATCAGAAAATCTATTTGCTGGGAGAGCAAATTGAAGCATAAAAAAGTAAACAAACAGGCGTGTCCAGGAATTGACGTGTGTGGTTCTAGGCAACGTTCCCTGTGGTCTGGTTAAAAAGCAAGTGTTATCATGTGTCCGTCAATAAAGTCTGAAAGGATCATATACTCTTCAAGTATTTTCCTGCATCAAACTGATGGGTTATATCACACGAAGCCCTCTGTCATGCTTGCAGCATCAACATAGACCGACCGCGTGATCTTGCCAGTTAAAGTGCAGTCACTCCCGTGTCTAAAGACAGCAGGAACCACTCAGAACATGATACAAATCGGGACAGTCTTACTACTCAAGGACTATCGCTAACTATTATAACAAGAATGCCCTTAGCAGATTCTAAACGTTGTTGTTTTTTTAAATTGGTCTCTAGTGTGGCAAAACACTATGGTCACCGTCTCCCTGCCCATGGCACGGTGAGTCTGGCTGAGTAAGGAGCCCCTCCACCTTCTTGCAGCCCCTCCTCGCAGCTTTCAGACTTGAACTGTCTGTATATTCTTGCTAGGAAGAAAGATACCCACAAGTAACAAGAAATTCCATTAAACATTTTCCTGTTGAGAACATAGTCATCCAAATTTCAGAAACCTTGCAAGGTAGAAAGTATAAGCAAATTTGCATACTGAAATTGTGGTCTACATTTCATGTACAATTACAAATGTATGTTCTCTGAGAAACAGGGATCCCCAATTGTGGCATCCTCAGGTCTCCAGGACCCCATAAACTTTGTTCCTAGTCTGGCAGCCTGACAGATATTATCATCTGAGACAATGCTAATTATTCAATCTGAACCCTAGCTTCCTCCAAGAGAACTAATCATTAAAATGCAAATAGGTGTTTCCCACTTCACTGGTTTAGCAGAGAAAGACTGTTAACAGCCTTCTGACAAGAAAGAGAGAAGCTTAATGAGTTGATGCCTTAACCTTGTGGATGGAATGAGCACAGTGCACCGGGATCTGACTGCGTTCTGCACCAGCCTCCGGCTCTGATCCTTTCTGTGCAACAGCCTTTATGAGTTAACTCATAGAAGCTGCAAGAAATTACAGAACAAAAAAACTGATTTCTGATTCCACTCACTGCACTCAGGCAGCTCTCACTTAGACTAATTACTTAAACGATTTAAAAATGTATGAATATGCATGATAGTGCCTTTCAAAAAGTAAAGCCCAGCTGAGACCATGCCATCAAATCTTCCCTCCCTTTCTCTGATCTACGGATACCATGCTTGCCTATCTGAGACGCTGATGGGCTGCAGAGACTGGGCTCGCAGAGAAGGGGACAGGCGGCAGCCTGTCCCATGGCCCCACAGGCTCGGCCTCAGTCTCCCTGCCCCTCAGTCTCCTGGGGTTGGACAACTGGGATTGTTCTTTGAGTAAAGCAGGTCTTGTTTCACATCTACAGCTGGAGCTGCCCCCAGACTAAGGGCATATCTCTTCCCTCTTCTCCTGACATCGTGACACCTTGGGTGTGCATGGACAATGTCTGTAATGTGAACGTGAGGCAACAGCAGGCTGCTGGGGGCACAGGGGCGACTGTCCAGGACGGGCAGACACAGGGCTGATGTCGGACAGGGTGGGGCTGGGACGCTCCAGGTGAAGGACCCCACCCCAGCCCGCAGTGCCGAAGGCCCCTGCGTGGAGGTCAGCCCCGGGGTCCCACGACCGGGTGTCCACAGAAACACACAGACACCTATCCCTGAGCGAGGACTCCCACCTTGATTCAACCGCACCCTTGATTCAACACCACCTGGATTCAACCGCACCCTCCCACGTGAGCTCTACCGATTTGTGGCAACCGAAATCTGCTCTTTCAGGACAGCGTGAAGCAGCAAAGAGCTGAAGACCACAGGACGCACACAGACCGCAGACGACAGACACTGTGAACAGGGCCAAGCAGACGAGAAAGCATGACGCGGCGTGGACAAGCCACGAGGTACAGCTCTCTTATATCTCAGGGTTTCTCCAGAGCACGGAGCACACGGAAAACGTTCAGCAAAAAGCGCATATGTTGGGAGTGGGCAAAGGGAGTGCACAGGGAGCAGTCGCGTGACGCGCACGTTCCTGGCGTGGGAAAGACAACAGAAATTGTACAAGGAGAAGGAATAGAATCTCCGAATGCCGGAAGGACACAGACACGCTGGAGAACGTTGTCAGCACCCACCACACCCTCAGCACCTGGGAGAGGGGTCCTGGGAGAGCAGTCAGGAGGCAGCCGCTCTCATCAGGAATCTGCCCCGGAGGGCCCTCTGCGACCCCCAACTCTGACACCCGACTCTTCAGTGACCCTGGAAACACCAGGGGTCCAAAGTCGCGTGTTTTCTGTAACAGTGACACTTAAGACTTTACACTTTAACTTAGTGCACTTTGTCACGGCCGTATCTGTGCGTAATAAATTCCATAAACAACACAGCAAGAACTCTGAAAACTTAGCCATATCTCAACCACAAAACTGAAGAAACAAGAGTGTTTGATGGAATTTCCAAGTTAACCCAATATTCACTTTTTTTTTTCAGCTTGTGGGTAAAAATCTTCCCAGTGAATATGACTATGCTTACATAGCTCCGTGCACTTATCACAGTCACTTTGGGGTCGTGGACATACTTCAGAGGCCATCGTGAGGCTTCTGCTTTGCGCCAAGCGAGAAGTTACTGCTCTGACCCCGGAAATCAATCCCCCCATTAGCGGAGGTCCTGTGCTGACTACATTTTATTTTTTATTATGACACTGAAAAATGTGACAGATTTTGGCCTTAACAATTTTGGAAGATAGTTAAATCATATAACCAGGAGCTCTACTTTGAAAAGTATTGTAGACACATAAAATTCAAATTATCGTTCATTGTTTAATATTGCTGATCACCAGCAAAGTTCATGCTGTGTCTCTCAGATTTAGTCACTAATACTAAGGAATGGTTTTCTGAGGTCCTATTTCATAGGAGGCTCATCAGGACTTTTGCTAATACATTGAAAGCCAAGAAATACGTATTTCTAATGCTGGCATTTATTACCCGGAGAAACCAGATGAAAATCTCTAAATCCAAAACAAAAAGGAAAAATGCTGTAATTTGGTCGTGATTCCACTTTCCTAGGGAAATTACCTCCTCCCTACCCTCCTCCCATACACCACACAGATGATTTTATCCATTTTCCATCAAACACCTTGAAGAATGCTTCCAATTTGTAACACGCGCTTGGGCGCGCCTCACCGCCGTCTGTCACCGTCCAACACAACATATGAGCCACCGTGGAGCCCCCGCCATGCCCACGGGAGGCAGGGGTGGTACGGACGAGTACACTCACCTTCCGGCTCCCCGCAGAGGGTGCACTGGGATTCTGCAAACAGAAGAGAGAGAGAGAGAGGCCGTTACTGAGGGGTCTCCAGCTGGCGCCACAGGTTAAACGACAGAGCAATGACAGACCGCCCGCTGGAGAGACGGGTGCCGTCCAGCTGCGTCCACCTGCCTCACAGACATCGGTGGCCATCTCCACGCCCACAGCCAGCACGGCTCCCGCACCTGAGCAAACTCCGTTTTAGAGAAACTACCTTAGCAAATACTTCATATATGACATTTTAGCAGAATACTGATCTTTGTCATATGCACATGCACACATTAAACATGTTTTCATGACTGTGTATGACTCAACACAAATCACTTAGCTGAAATAAATGTTATGTTGTATCACCTAATTTAACATCTAAACCTTTACTATGATTACAACTCTTGTATCTGCTTCCAGGCACACACAATTATGAGCGAAAGGATGATACTATATCTCAGTAAAAACACGAAGCCTGTAAGCACTGAGTGTCCTCACTGAGCAGGACCATGCCGCTGCGTCAGGCCCTGCAAAACACACCAAGACACTTGGGGGTTGTGGCATTCACGTAGGGAAATGACCGTAACAAACACAATACAGTAAATGTAGGTGCAAATGGCTATAAGATATTTGTCTTTTGGAGGAAGAGGTCAGACTTTGGCTCCAGGTCACTGTCCACCTTCCTGAGTAACTCTGGGCAGGTGACTCACCCCCGTGGCTCCAGAATGGGGACACTGGTATCCTCCACGCAGGGACGGGAGGGCTGAGTGACAAATGTGTTCATTCAGCCCATCAGGCACCGGGCACTCGGGGGAATGTGGCCTCCTTCCACTCCAACCCCAAGGAGCAGCAAAGGGCTCATGGAAGAGACCGTCTGGGCTGAGTCGTGAAGGACACGTAGGATTTTCAGTAGAGAGGAATATAGCACAAGAGCATCCAAGTCAGAGGACAGGCTTGGGAGAAGGCAGACGGCCAGTGACAAGTGACAAGTCTGGCTGCAGGACAGGACAGGGCTGGCGGGCATCAGCATCAGATAAGTGGGGAGGAGACAGTTTGGGAAGGGAACTGAAAGTCATAAAAGGAGCGGAGAGGTTTTTTTTTCCTTTTAATGTAAAATTAGGAGCCTGGAATGGTTTCTGAAGTGGGGAGTGTGGTGTGTTCATCAGTCTGTGGTAGGACCACCTTGGTGGCCAGGACAGGCTGGGCGGGGACAAGTGAGGGAGTCCAGAAAACGGGGGAGCCACAGTGTTCAACGGAGAGGCCACAACTAGGTGCAGGGGCCCCGCTCCCTCGGACACCACACCAAGGTCTAGAAGCACACAGACGTGGGCTCAGGACTTAGGCCTGGGGTCAGGACACAGGGCAGCTGGCACAGCACTGAGGCCACATCCCTGCAGCCACAGGAGCGGACGCCAGTGATCAATGCAGAGATAAGCAATGAATTCACAGCACCACCGATCGGGGATCCACAGGAAACAGGAAGTAGGGACCTCTTGCCCAGTGCCCAGCGACACCCCAGGAGCATCACTCAAATCTCAAAAGCCAGGCCCCCCTTGCACAGCACTATCTGCCTTCTCCGTGGCGCACCATGGCTATGATGCTGAGCACACCCCAGATGATGCTGGAGACCCCTTGTTGCCTCCCCTGTGGGTGAGCTGCCTGCACTAAGGGACCTTTTCCTGGCCACACGATGACACAGGAGCCTGATGTCCCCCAGCCCCGGCTCTCCTCATGGTGACAGGATAGACAGAAATGGAACTTCTCCTGGGGCCTCTGGGAGGCATGTGTGTCTATGGGGGAGAAAGAGGTGATGGCTCAGGTCTCCCTAGTAGACCAAGGAGCTGGGGAAGGGGACCAGGGAGGTGGGCAGCCAAGGGCGGCCGTGAGTTCAGAGTCACTCACATGGGACAGCCGGGTTTACCTCTCAGCCCAGCCTCAGCCAAGACCTCCGTCCACCCTTCCTTCCCCTACAAGAGACCGGAACTCGACACCAGGCTGCTCAAGTAGGACGTAGTTCAGACACTGGCATCCCCACTCATCCCGAAGTGCTAACCTGATCCAGGAATATAGGATTTCTCAGTACATCTAATCCCCATCACAGGTCAGGTGTCAGAATTATCGACCAAGTTCAAGGCACAGTGATCACACAATAATGATCAGAACACAGTAACTGACAATGAATTCAATTCTGTGAATCAAAGATCACCAGGCGCCCGGAGAAGCATGTCAGTTTGACCACGGGCAACATTAACTTCTCCAGAGTCCAAGGCTTAAAGCAAATGCCATTTTGGAGTTCATTATTAATGCACCTAGGCCTTATCCTTAAAAAAATTATTTCCAGCAAGATCACAGGTAAGAAACCATCATCCTCTGTGTTCTAAGCCCAGGCAGGACACAATGTGACTAACTCGTCACTCTTTGGTATAGTCCAACTATTTCCTGTAAAGCTCCGTCGTGGGCCTTCTGCCATGAGCTGCAGGGACTGTTAGCAGGGTGGTGAGGCCTTGCATTTGTCTGTGACAAATGCGTCCATGGGGGACCCTGATGCCACACTGATGAGAACGACCCCAGGGAGCACCGGAAATTCCATGTGCCCCGAGTCTCAAGCACAGGTTTTCATGTGAGGGAACCAGCCAGCCTGTGTGTGGAAGGCGGCTGGGGCCAAGTGCTGTTCCCCACTTTACATGGATCATAGACATCATCATCCTCACAATCAGGAAGATATTCCAAGATGACAATTTAAGCTGAGACCAGTGACCCCTGTCAATGGTGGCCTGTTGACCTCATTATAATGACATTTCCTCCTAAGTCCCTGACCGTCAGGGCACCAGACTCTCCCCTCCCTAAGCGCCCTGGGAGCTGACTGTCCGGAAACCCAAGGACAGCAGGCCTGTCCAGCACTGGGGACTCTACCTGAACTCACGCAAAGCACAGTGAACATACACGTTACAACCATTTTTTCTGCCGGAAATGCGCTGGGGAAGTTTCACAGAAAGGTGAGCCGTTTGATGAGCCTAAGTATTTACCCAACGTGGGCGGGAGGGAGGACCATGTGATCTACGCCAACCTGTCTTCCCTCAGGAACACCCATTAAAAAAAGAGACACAATGTAGAAGGGAATTAAACT
The DNA here is from genome assembly GCF_027475565.1 of Acinonyx jubatus. Lineage (NCBI taxonomy): Eukaryota > Metazoa > Chordata > Mammalia > Carnivora > Felidae > Acinonyx > Acinonyx jubatus. The sequence goes on along the minus strand of NC_069382.1, from coordinate 798,685 downwards.
GGATACACTGTGAATTCATCATCATTAGTACAGAGTCTCATTTAAATTAGGAGAAGACTACACTAATTTATGCTAATTGACATAAGGTAGAGAAATCTGCCTGATGATCTTATGTGCCCATAATCTATACCTGAACCAGACGCAGCCCTGGAAGGATCGGCGTATTCCCCAAACTACAAAACACGAACCGTGAAAGCCTAACCCACTCTTGCTTTGGCATAATCTTCCCAAAGTGAGGGGCGGCTACGTCTCCCGTGTGAATCCGTAAGGCATTTAACGTGTGGAGGTTACTCTAAATTGCTACACGTGTTTTCAGAGTGGTGGCTTTCAGCGTAAGTGTGAAGCATGCACACATGTAGGGTCTCTCCCGCTGGCCGTGGGCTGGGCGGTGTGGGTGGTGCTGGCCGTGAGCTGGGTGGGTGGACAGCGCTGGCCCTGGGCTGGATGGTGTAGGTGGTGCTGGCTGTGGGCTGGACAGTGTGGGTGGTGCTGGCTGTGGGCTGGGCGGTGTGGGTGGGGCTGGCCGTGGGCTGGGCGGTGTGGCTGGACAGGGGACAGCAGACCCAGGTTGGCAGCAGGAAGGCAGGCAGGGGCGGTAGAGGGCCCGGCGTTGGGCTGCTGTGCCAACTGTATTTTTTTTTTAAATGTTTGTTTATTTTTCAGAGAGAGAGACAGAGTGTGAGTGAGGGAGGGGCAGAGAGAGAGGGAGACACAGAATCCGAAGCAGGCTCCAGGCTCTGAGCTGTCAGCACAGAACCTGATGCGGGGCTCGAACTCACAGACTGCGAGATCATGACCTGAGCCGAAGTTGGACGCTCAACCGACTGAGCCACCCAGGCACCCCTGTGCCAACTGTATTAATTTGCCGCTCCTCACATACTCCCCTGCCTCCCTCCAGCTGGGGCCGTGACTAACAGGGGCCAAGACCTCGCAGCTTATGTCTGTCCTCCCGAGTCTCAAAACTGCAGGAGACCCCATGGTTCTCATCCCAGGGAAATGCTGCAGCACAGGGGCCACCAGAGGTGGAGTGCGAAGCCATCCTCTGGATGGGGGGTGGGGAGCGAGTCAGACCTGCAGGCACCATGCGGGCAGAGCAGCACTGCCACCACTAGTGCCCCCCAAACATGCACACAGTGTGAACACCCTCCACAAAGATCACATGAACAGGATCACCCGTCCACATGCTTAATGGGACTGGGACATGGAACTCTATGATTTCACGGCTATGTGATAATATGATGGCACAACAGCTCAAGTAACCTATTCATCAGCCAAGGAACAGCTTAACTGGGTCCCGACCATTGACACCAGGGGGTCTTAGGAGCTAAAATGGGAATATCTCAAACATTCAAAAGTAAAAAGAGGAAAGCATAGAATATCATATCTCATTTCCATTTTTGAAAGAGTATTAATATTTTTCAACATGTAGAGAGCCTACTGTGTGCCAGAGCTGCTGATACGCACTGAAAATACTGTTACGATACACTGGGTGCTGTACACAGATAAATGCAGAGCAAAGCCGAGAATGACAAACAGTGGATTTATATCAGATGATTTCTAGGGATATGTGGCAACAGGAGTGAAAGTATGGGTTACGGACAAGGCGTATAACTTGAAGCTCTCAGCAAACTTAGGCTAACTTTTCATTTGAAAAGCATTTTAAAAATGCAAACAGGTTAAGTATAAAGGAAAAAAATTTTCTGGCACAAATCTAGTCCCTAAATATTAGCTGTTAGTATGACAATCATCCGAGTTTGCCCTCGTTCCAATTTCAAAATAAACAGGACACGATTACACTATCTAGGAGAGTAATAGATTCTACTCCAAGGGTGTTCCAAAAGTAAATGGGATAATCATGAAGATGCCTTATCCCCAAACCTAGCACACGGTGATCAGTCACCAAATGTTAGCAGTTCAGTAAGAATGTTCACTGATCATTTTTCTACAAAGATAAGAATCACCTCACGCGGGCAGACACTGACAATAGGAGCCAGTTACAATACTGTAAGAGCTGTGCCTGAGGGAGGAGAAATGTAGCAACACACATGTAGCCCCGAAAGATGGGAGCACTGGCAGGGACAGCAAGAGTGACCGGGGCTTTGAAGGATCAGTAGGAGTTCTCTAGGTGAGGTGTGGCCCTCTTGGGAAAGGAGTCTGCATAAGCGTCTGGGGAAGGAAATTATGCAACTTCTATTTCTAACCATTTTCAAAGTGTTCCATTAAGCAGAATATTGTTCCATGCTATCTCTTTCTCATCTCTTAATGTGCACCCCCGTTAAATCTTCAATACTTGAGAAACACGAGAAGAAATCCCACGAGAAGCCATGTAGCTGGGCCACAAGCTGGCTGCACGTATGCCCCGCTGTTAAGTGGTGACTGGAGGGTAGGACCATTCATTCAATCAAATAATTGAATGTCAACAGAATTCCAATGAGATTTTATTATACAAAATTTAAAAATGTGAAGGCAAACCCAGAAATCAGTAGCTTTAATAAAGCAATAGGCCATAGGGAACAAAATATAAAGTCCACGGACAGATGTCTGGAAGCCCCTGTTTGCTGGTCATCGACCTCTCTCCACTCTGGATCCGTCATAACACATACGATCACAACTTCAGGATCAGCGCTAATGTGGGATGCTCACATATCTCCAAGGACGCCTCCCTCCATCCTTCCCCTCTCCCTGAGGACACAGTTGTGACCAGAACAGCCAACGGCTGTGTGGAGCACTGGACCGTCCACAACTGTGGGAGCGGCAGGCACTCAGCAGGTACTCGGCAGGGCCGGGAGGCCCTCCAGCTGCCTCTGACCTGAGTCACCTGTGAGTGCCTGCTTCTGCCCCTCCCGTTTCCAGCCGTCATGTCCCTAAATGTCATCTTTGACTCCGGAATGCTTCTGGGGAGCTGATTCACCTTCAGAGTAAGTTTGACTTAGGAAAGTTAAATAATCGACTGGGATCTCTGAGCAAAACCAGGGTCCCGACATCACTTGCTGGGATGCACGCTCACTGCCGGCAGAGGTATGCCGGGGTGAAGACTGAGCTGCAGAGTAAATGGCTTGTCCGCAAATAATCCAAGGGTCACTCCATTCTGTGCCAATTTTATCTACGAAATTTCAAGCCCCTCATGATTCCGATCTTATTAACTCCTGTGACAACTATATGTAAATACCAGCATTATTATTTCTTTCATTCAGTCAGGAAAAGAGAAGTCTAAAGAAATGAAGTCACGGGCCAGCCATGCAGGCAAGTTAATAGCCAGGACCAGCAATTTATTTCAATTTATTTGTGTGAAATTGCTCCTGAAATACATCCATGGCACCCACGAATGCTGAACATGATGTGCTCTTGGCATTTCCGTTCTCGCCAACAAAACATGCACAAGCCGATCTCCCCGTTAAATCAGCCACTGTCCCTGCAACCGCATGAAGGAAGCTTGTGTCGAACCTGATTTCTGGTTCCCAAGGATGTATCCCAGTACAGTGACTGCGACATCACAGCCAATACAATGGACAGCTCTCCTAAAAGCTAATGCCCCCAGGGTCCTGCTCTCGGTCCACTGGTGCCTCATCTTCCGTGGCCTCCTTGGGGGAGCTCCCCAAATTCATGGCTCAACTGCCACTCCCTTATGCCAACAGCCTTCCCCGAGCCCAGATCTGCAGACCCCAGGCCCAGCAGCGGCCGCTGAGACCCACCGTTCGGGCAGAGACGCCCCCCGCCCCTCAGTCTGGGCCTGAGCAACCCGGCGTTTGCCTTTCCCCCGTATTCAACCATACCCACCACATACAGTGCCATGTCCCCAGCGTCCGAGTTCTCACTCTTGCCCAACATACCACGGCCTCCCAATGGGCTGTTCCTGTGGATCTCCAGGGGTTCTCGCAGTGCACGGAGGGTCTGTGCTCCCTCACTTCATATGCTAAGATCCTAGCCCCCAAGCTCAGCTTACTGAGCACAATGTCTTCACAACTCGTCCACGTGTAGCCTGTGGGTGAATTTCCTTCCTGTTTAAGGCTAATGTTCTACTGCAGGGACAAGCCACTATTTGTCTATCCACTTGCCCATCCTTGGACCTCTGAATCACTTCCACCTTCTGGCTACTGTCAGTAATGCTGCCGCGAACATAGTGTACCAGGGTCTGGGTCCTTGCTTTCATTTGTTCTGTCCATATACTCAAAAGTGGGGTTGCTGGGTCATATGTGCAATGGACTGATTGTCTATGTCTCCACCCCTGCCGCCCCCTAAATTCATATGCTGAAATCTTACCTGCAAGGTGATGGTATTAGGAGGCCAGCCCTTTGGAAGGTGATGAGGTCATGAGGGTGGAGCCCCCACGATGGGATCAGTGCTCTTATCAAAGAGACTCCAGGGCTCCCCTCCCTCTTCCAAGTGAGGACACCCCGGAAGAGGTCCTCACCAGGAGCTGACCTCACTGGCATCTGGTCCCAGACTCCCAGCCTCTGAAACTATGGGAAAACACATTTCTGATGCTGATAAGCCCCCCAGTGTGCCGTACTTTGTTATAGCATCCCGAACGAAGAGAGTCCTTCATATCGCCACTAAAGTGAGCCATCAAAAGTGCAGATGATTCTACCATAGATAATATGACCCATGAGTGACCTCCTCTGCATGATGACACCAAGCTGATCCTGCCTGTTGCACAAGCCCAAACTGTAAGAACCACGTAAATCCTACCAATTAAATCTGCAACATGTTAAGACAGATGGACTGGTTGTTTGGCCTTGTTTTATTTTGTATAGATTTTACTTTTTAGAGCCTGTTTTAGTTTCACAGCCAAATTGAATGAAAGGTGCAGAGACTTCCCTTAAGTCCCTGCCTCCCCCGCCGACACAGCCTCCCCCTCCACCAGCATCCCCGCCAGATAGTGCATTTGTTACAGCTGATGAGCCCACATGGACACGGCATCACCCAGATTCTGCAATTTACATCAGGGTCCCTCTTGGTGTCATACATTCTACGGGTTTGGACAAATGTACCATGTCTTGTATCTGCCGTTACAGGATCCTACACAGTAGATTCACTGCCCTAAAAACCTTCTGGATGCACAGGTTTTCACTCAACCTGGAGAGTATGTTTGGGTCCCTAGTGGTCAGTATCTCAAGACTTCACTATCTCATCATGATCCACATAGTTAATCAAGGCTAAAATATAGGTATAGTTTTTGATGATTTCCTTTCCCTCCTACATCCAATTAATCATTAGTTCTCTCAAATTGTAACTCCAAAATTCACCATGAACCCACTCCCTGCCTCCATCCTAACTGCCAAGACCATGTACCAGAGCTACCCAACATGCCCTCCACCGGGGTGAGCCTCCTGGGTGCTCCTAGGTCCAGCCTGGTGCCCAGCATGGCAACTCCACAGCGTAAGTCAGACCATGCTGCACCCTCTGAGAGCCCTCTGGTGGGTCCCCCTCACACTTAAGAAAACAGCTAAAGTTCTCCCAATGCCTGAGAGGTTCCGACCCCTGTTCCTTCTGACGTCGGCACTGGCTACAAGGCTCTGTCCTCAACGTACTGGTGGCCAGGAGGACTTGTATCTGCTGTTCTCTCTCAGGAATGTTCTTCCTTCAGACCTCACCACAGGGCTGCCCTCTCTGCTCTGAGAAATTCAACCTTAACAAACTCCTCTGCTGTTGTCTCTATCCAGTGCCCTATCTCATGTTCATCCTCAAACTCATTACTGATTTATTTGTGCATCTGGTTAAAGACTTGACATTCATCTCTTTCCCACCCAACAGAATACAAACACAATGAGAGCATGATTCTTGTTTACTGTGTTCCTCTATCACCAGATCTAAAATAGTTCCTGTCACACAACAGATACTCGATGAATGTGTGTTAAATAAATCACAACACTCACGATTCTTATCACCATGAGGAGTTTCATCACCAAAATGCACAAAATGTACATAATAATATGTACCAGGATCCATTAGCCAGCAGCAAAGGTGGTGCCCTTTGCAGTGTCTCGGGCAGGACACAAGTACCTGGTATGCCCCACATTAGAAGATGTGCCAGGTATGGGTACGAGGTAAAACAGGAGGGTGGGAGCCATTGGAACAAACATGGCGATGGACCAGCTGCCACGTGTGATAAGAGACAGAACTGGGTGAGGCAGCACTCACTGAGAGGCCACTTGGTCTGGCCAACATGTGACATCCCAGAACCAATATATGCCACACTGACTGCTCAGCATCTCTGCTGGGAACTCTGCCCCCTACCCCGAGGACCAGCCTCATGGAACGCAGCCCTGGCTGGCAGTTGCCACCAGTGCACCAGGCAGAACTAGTTTCTGCTTCTTCCTTTTGGATCATGAAGTTCTTTACGTGTGAATATGTGGCTGAAGTGGTGTTCTCTCCCCTCTAGACTGGGGGTGTCCAGAGGCCAAGGCTGGGTCTCCCCAGAACTTGTACCCAGATAGGTTTCAGCATCAGAGCAGTCTTTGAACACAAGGACTCAATTCCCCCTCTGAAAAGGAAGTGTCCCTAAGATTTACATTGTACTATAAATAATTCCAACTATAAATAATGTCAACATTATCTTGTCAACATCTCTTACACATTTTGTGCCATACCGACTACATTCACATGAATGTATAGTCATTTGCCTACTATTTCCATAGGGATCTCATTATAAATATACAAATACATGTATAGATACATATAGATATATAAATATTCAACCACAAATGTAAATACATAGAAACATACATAAGCATATGCATGCTTCTATTTATATGCCTCACACACACATCAGCACAAATATAAGACTCATACGCAGAAGTATGTGTGTGCAGTGTGTATCCTTCCAATGTGGCATGGCATGTCCACAGGTGCTCATGTTTTTAAAAATAAGCATTCATATTCCATATATATTTCTGATAATCATACACAGAGAATAAGTATTAGCCTCAGAAAACTTGACCTAATTTATTATCGCCAAGTTCACGTAAATCCATACAAAATGACAAAAATACCACACAGTCTGCAATACTGGGATGACATAAGTAAACCCAGGACAAGAGCCTTATTAAAGCCCCACGGGTAATGGAAGGTCCAAGATTGCTTCAGGGCTAACTTTCGCTTCCACAAGCCATAAATATTTCCACTAGAGCCTTTTGTACCAAATATCCTTTCCCTGGCATCAGTGTGTCCTTGGTTTGTTCAAAAAGTGTCAGCAAAATATCACTTAGTTTTAAGCCTCTTTCTTTGTTCGTGGCAAGGTATTCATTTATCATAGCAGGATTCACAAGAGTTGATACGCACGGCGTTATTTAGTACCATGGACAGCGGTTGTTATTTATTTGACATGTCTGGGATCATTACTCACACTGCTGTACAGAAAGAACTCCACTGTAAAATTTAAAACAATATTCGCTAGGTAGTGGCTGTCATACTTTAATTTTACTTGAGTTTGTATTTTCTATTTTTTGACCCATCATAACCTATTTCTTTTCCATTTATGTCACTTGTAAGCAGTGGATGAAGTTGAAAGGCAGTTACACCTACCTGACAAAGTATAGGGTCTTTACAAATGTTTTTGAATTTATCTTGAATTTATTTTTCAAAGAGAGTAAGTCCTTGTGATGGTTCAGACTATATGAAGTATTACCTTGAGTTGGAGCCAAACACAGCTACAGTGGAAGCTTTGTCTCCAAGTCTGAAAGTGATTTAAAATATGGACTCCTAAACTCATACTTCATGATGAAATCCTGTGTAGAACAGCAGCAGTGACCCCCGAATTCAGAGGGTCAGCTGAGGTGAAATGTGGCTAAGAGATTCATCAAGATTTTGGCAGCCGTGGACAAGTTGTATTTGCAGAAAGGCATGGAGAGTATTGAGGGATGAAAACCTGAAAAGCAGTAATGTAGCCGAAAGCATCAACTCAGTTTCTCATGGTCCGAGTGGAACTGTTATAGGTGGGAAACTCATTTATACAGTTCCAGATTTGGCTGACAGCTTCTAGAACTCTTCCAGATTTAGGATAATTTCTCTCCTTAATTTATCAATTTTGGGATGCCTGGGTGGCTCAATTGGTTAAGCCTCCTACTTGGTTTCAGCTCAGGTCATGATCTCATGATTTCATGAGTTTGAACCCTGCACTGGGCTCTGTGCTGACAGTGCAGAGTCTGCTTGGGATTCTCTCTCTCCCTCTTTCTGGCCTTCCTCTGCTCACACTGTCTCTCTGAAAATAAATAAACTTAAAAATATTTTTAAATTATTGATTTTATTTGGGCGAAATATACACACCCTGAACATTAAAGTGACCAAATTTAACATGGTGACTACAAAGTGTTTAGAAGACACAGACAGGGACCCTATCCATAACACATTTACTATATTTATGGAGACAAATGTGCTCATTTGAGTTGAAAGGCAGTCATTGATAGTACACAAATAACAGGAACAAAATTCAACACAAAATTTTAATGCGAAAGTTAAAAGTGTCATTACTCCCCTGCTCTGACCTGTCAGGAGATCGATTTCCTAAATTATAACAGCCTTCACTTCTCAGCGAGGAACAGAAGGCACCTCTCCCGCCCTCCGCTAGGCTGCACTACACCCACCCAGGACCACACAGCCCTCTCAGATCAAGCCAGGCTGTTGTGTAGCCCTGGGTCTTTGCACACTGCATCATTCATGAGTGCATCCTTCTGCCCTTGTCTGGCAAATGACTACTCCTCCTTTTTCCTTAGTGATTTTTAGAAATAACAGCTCTGGGAGTGCCTGGGTGGCTCAGTCAGTTAAGTGCTGACACTTGGTTTCAGTTCAGGTCCAAGCTCGTGGTTCACAAGTTTGAGCCCCGCATCAGGATTTGCAATGACAGTGTGGAGCCTGCTTGAGATTCTCTCTTTCTCTCTCTCTCTCTCTCTCTCTCTCTCTCTCTCTCTCTCTCTCTTTCTCTCTCTCTTTTTCCCACTTCTCTGCTTGCTTTCTGTGTCTCTCTCTCAAAATAAATATATAAACTTAAAAAAATGCAAATAAAAAAATAACAGCTCTTTTCAGATACCACTTACATACCATACAATTCACCCATTTAATGTGTACAATTCAGGGGCACCCGGGTGGCTCAGTCGGTTGAGCGTCCGACTTCGGCTCAGGTCTTGATCTCATGGTTCATGGGTTCGAGTCCCACATCAGGCTCTCTGCTGACAGCTCAGAGCCTGGAGCCTGTTTCGGATTCTGTGTCTCCCTCTCTCTCTGCCCCTCCCCTGCTCATGCCCTGTCTCTCAAAAATGAATAAGCATTTAAAAAATAATAATAAAATAAAGTGTACAATTGAGTGGCTTTCAGCATATTCACAGAGATGTGTGACCATTGCCACAATCTGAGAACATTTCCATCCTCTACCCTTTAGCAGTCCACCTCCAGTCCTCATCTTCTCAGCCCCTGGAAACCACTCTGCTAATTTCTGTATATATTTGCCCATTCTGGACAATTTATGTGACTGGAATCCTATATGCTTGTAATATGTGACCAACTTCACTTAGCAAGATGTTTTCAAGGTATATTCTGCTATATAGCATGTGTCATACTTCCTTTTGATCATTAAATAATATTCCAATGTATGGATATTCATCATTTATTTACCCATTTCTTGGTTGTTGGATACTTGGGTTGTTCGCACTTTTTGACTCTTACGAATAATGCCCCTCTAAATATTCATGTTCAAGTTTTTGAGTGGACATATGTTTCACTTCTCTTGGATATACATCAAGGAATGGAATTTCTGGTCATATGGTAACTCTACGTTTAGCATTTTGAGGAAACACCAAACTGTTTTCACAAGTGGCTACACCATTTTACATTCCCAAACAACAGTAGAGTGTGAGGGTTCCAATTTCTCCATTGTCTGGCCAACACTTGTTACTAGCTATCTCTGATGAAAGCCACCCTAATGGGTGTGAAATAGTATCCCAATGTGGCTTTGATTTGCATTTCTCTGACATAGAGTGATGTTGTACCCCTTTCCTTGTACTTACTGGCTGTCTGCATGCCTTCTTCGGAGAAATATCTATTCAAAGTCCTTTGTTCATTCTTTTATTGGCTTATTTGTCTTTTTATTATTGAGTTGTATATATTATATGATTTGCAAACATTTTCCCTATTCTGTGGGTTTTCTTTTCACTTTCTTGATGGTGACCTCTGAAACATTTTTTATTTTAATGAAGCTCAATTAGTCGTTTTGTTGCTTGTGCTTTTGGTTCCCTAAGAAACCATTACTTTATCTTCTTAAAAATTTTATTTATTTATTTATTTATTTATTTATTTATTTATTTATTTATTTATTTTTAGAATGAGCATGCACACACACACAAGTGGGGGAGGGTGCAGGGAGACAGGGAGAATCTTTAGCAGGCTGCATGCTCAGCACAGAGCCTGATGTGAGGCTTGATCAAGAGATTAAGAGTCAGATGCTCAATCATTACTTAATCTAAAAGCTCAAAGATTTGTGCTCATTTTATTTTATAATTTTGGCTCTTACATTGAAATCTTTGCTGCATTTTACTTTAATTTTTACGTATGATGTGAGGTAAGGGCCCAACCTTATTCTTTTGTGTGAGGATATTCAGCACCATTTGCTGAAATTCTATTCATTCTTTAAGATGCATTGTAAATGTCAATCCTTTCAGGAAGTTAGCTGTAGGGCTCCATAATGAATTAAATGGCTCCTTCTCTGTGCTTCTGCAGCAACTTTTGTAATACTTGAGTCTCATTAGAATCGTCTCTCTCCCTCAGGAGATTAAATATGTACACACACACACACACAAATTGTATACATATGTATAAGTATATATAATCGTATAATGAATATATATGATTATGTACATATATGTATACACACACACATATATATACATACGTACGCACAGCCTTTAGTGCACATCTACAATCCACGTTATGCAATGTTAAGTGAAAATGGTCTATGATGCATCATTTGTACAATGATTATTTGAGCGCCTGGCTACAGTGTCCAACACGGGCTGCGAACTGGAGTACAGAGTTAGTTGTGCAGAAGACGCATACGTGCACGAATAAATCCACCCTGTACCTGCATCATGTCCTCTGAAACAAGAACGAACCTCCAGCATATAGGCAAGCCTAAAGATGGCTGGGCATATCTGAAGCAGAGCTTGAACCAGGAAGGGCAGGCAGGGTCACATTCTAGGGGCCTAATCAGCTTGCTTAATTTGCTTAATAAAAGAATAAGTCCCAGGGGTGGGGCTCCACCCTCTGGGACAATGAAGCTACTCAGGGGTTTTAAGCAAGGCTGCTACATAAACAAACTTGTGTTTCAGAAAGACTTCTGTGGTAGCAGGTGGACGAGCATCTGAGAGAAGGTGCAGAGGTAAGACAGTGACTGCTGAGGGCTCCTGGAAGACAGGAGGAAAGCAGCGGTCGTGGGACGGAAGGCCCCACACAAGTAGGCTGTGGAATACGAGGAAATAATGCCCAATTGGTTTGTTTTAAATCCCACTTAGGAAAGTAACAGGGCCACACAGGGAAAATCCAACGAGCGATGCAGTTACCCAACTTCTCAAATTAATGTGAGGAAAGTGGAAAGTAACTGATTTCATGACTTATCATGAGAGGGAACCAGAAACCTGAGATGGGAATGAGCAGCTCTCAACAACAGAATCACCATCAGAGAAAACAACTGCAGGGAAGAACAGAAAAAAACAGGAGGAGCGCGGTCAGTTCCTGGTCCAGCAAACGCTGGGCGTGTGCACAGGCCTCCTCGCCAGATGGGGCGTTGGGGGCTCCCTCTGAGAAACATGGGTACCTCTGGGTCCTTCTTCCCAGGGTGGTTGCTGCCAGCCCCCACCCCCGCCCCCCACCTCTCTGACCACCTGTGTTCCTCTTCTCAAGGTCTAAGACTTGAAAGTCCCCAAGTCACGTGGCCAGCCAGTGCCCAGTCTGCTTTGCCCCAAAGCCAATGCTCCCAGCTGGGGCTCTTTGTCCTCCACAATCCAGTCCCCATATCTCATGACTCAATGTAGAGTCCTGGGCAGCTCAGCAGTGGAAACGGCCATAGTCTGCAAGGATGTGGGTTTATGGGTATTTGTGGCAAGGGACGTAGTGCAGCTTTACTAAAATATACAGGTGCCAAGGCCTGGCAGCATCCCATTTCCTCCCCACAAAAGCTCTGCCGGCCAGTGGGTTCCCACTTTGTGAAACTCAGCACAGAGTGTATTTGTGTTAGGGTTTGGAGGCTCCCACCTTCTCCCCGCTCATTGGTCGCCCCCTCTTCATTTAGTGCGAAGATTGTGAGAGCCCACCGTGAGGCAGGCCCCACGCTGAGTCGCTGAGTGCGAGGAGCCCATGTCCGTGGAGGAGGGAACATGTACGCACAATAAAATACAGTAATGGAAAGTGGAAAATAGGGTTAAGAATGCTGGAGTTTGCCTGGGGACAGGTCAGGAACACGTTTGCAGAGAGCAGAATGCTTGAGATGATATTGAACCAGCCGGGGAGATTTTCCTTCCTTCCTTCCTTCCTTCCTTCCTTCCTTCCTTCCTTCCTTCCTTCCTTCCCTCATTCATTCACTCATTCATCCATTCATTGCAGGTTTCTCTCCCCCACACCCAGGGCTTACCTTCAAGTAAGGGAGGCATGTATTAATCAGGGAGTCCCAAGGACAAATGTAACATGCCACCTGTGGTCAGTGCGCCCAAGGAAAGCTGCACAAGACCGGAAAACTAGGACCTACCTCTCTAAGTAAGGGCAGCGCCTTTGAGGAAATGACCTTGAGCAATGTTTAGAAGGAAACAGAATGAGGAGGCATTCCAGAGAGAGGAATGTTCTCTAGTCTACAAGTGATGTCAGCCACACAGGCCCGTCCCCACCGTGTGGATGGGAGACAGACAGGTGATACAGGGAGCCGACGTTCCGGCTACAAGGTCAGGGCCATGCCCCTAGCTGGCGACCTCATCTGGGCACCAGTGCCTCCTCCAATCTGTGGACAGTAGGCTTCACGGCCCCTCTCCTAGCCCGCCAAGCCTCCCCTCTGCCCCTCTCCTCCACCCACCTCCCAACACAGAGCCTCTTCTCCTCAGTACCTCAGTGCCCAGAGCTCTGCCAGCAAATTGGATAAACTAATTAGTGCTTCCATGTTAATTAATTTTCCGTTGTTTATATAAGCTATGAGATTTCTGTTCTTGTGTTGGTCCCTTTAGGTAAGTTTATCTACAAATAAATTAAATCCCATTACACCAAATTACACTGAAATGCCAATCATCAAAGCAAGTCTTAAATGCACATCTTTCCCCATAGAACTCTCAGAGATAATCTCGTATCATAAAGAAACATTTAAAACAGAGGTAATGCTCCTAATTGATGTATACTGTCATATTAAAACTTCAAAAACATTTATTAGAAAAGTCACTGGAACAGTGTGACAGCTGTATTTTTTTCTGTATTTCTAGGTTGTGAAAATTGAATCACCAGATTTAACAGTTGTAGGTAGCACTGAACTATAAAATTAAATAAGGACAATCTGAATGTTTCCAGGATTGATTACTTTTTTTTTACCACCTACATATTTTTTGCTGACCTGAAATCTAAATCACATTCATGCTCTGAGAAATTAAAATTATGCAGTTAGTACAAGTCATTTCCATTAGTTAAGATGAAGCCCATTACAAATGACTGAGCCCAATGCAGAGCTAAAGATTTTAGGAGCTGACTGTTCCCCACCCAGGATGGAAGTGCATCAGAGGACCCCCAGATGAACCAGATTCTACTTCCTGCAGTGTTCACATAGGTGGGCATCGGCAGGGACCACCTGTAATGACTCCAAGGAAGAAATGAGGGGTCTCCTAAACCCAGTATTATATTAACAGAACATTAAAAAGTGTCCACACTGCACCTGCTATAGACATTGTGGCCTTACTCACTCGAGAACATACACAGAGCCCCAGCCCAAAGATCTCTTCATTCTGGGTTAATTCTCACCATCTCACACTTTATGTCAAAGTTAAGTAAAAAACCAAATTCATTAGCAGTCCCAAAATCAAATTCAGATCGAGGGATATAATTTTAAGCCTTGTTTTCAAACCATTCTCTGACACGGGATTTTAGAATTGGAATCAAGATTGAACTATGGCCTTCAAAGCTCACATGTTGAAACCCTAACTTCCCCACCCCCTCCCTGCCACACCTCAGACCAGGACCTTATTTGGAAATAGGGTCACTGCAGATGGAATTAGTGAAGTTACAGTGAGGTCATTCCAGGGTCCCTACTCCAGTATGACTGGTGTCCTTATACAGAGGGGATACGTGGACACAGAGGTACAGACGGGAGAATGCCGTGTGAAGACCTGCTCGAGCCAGGGGACCGCCAGGGCGAGGAAGGCCTGTGATGGACCCTCCTGTGGCTCAGCAGGAGCCGCCGCTGACCCCTGGGTTAGACCTCTGGGCTTAGAATGTGACACAACAGGTCTCTGCAGTCTGAGCCCCCAGGTCCATGGTACTTTGGTACAGCAGCCCCAGGGAACCAATACTCCACCTGTGACCAGGCCCTTGTAGTACCTCCCCCTTGGAAGGAGGGGAGAGCCCCTTTTCACTCAGTTTTTCTCAACCATTTTAGGCTCTATAGTAATGAAGAATTTCTCTCTGACGTTTTGTCTTTGAAAACATGTAGATGTTCATTTGGAAGTTTCAATAGTGTCATCAGCGCGCACCAACTGACCAATCACATTAGAATCACCCCAGTGGAGGCCCTTGGGGCATATTGAGTCCCTCGTTTCACAGGGATGATTTTTATAGTTCACATGCATCCGTAGGACACCGTCTTATCTAGGACACAGAGCACATAGCTTATGCTGCAGTCCTGTGGGTTAACACAGCACTTTTCACATCTCCGGTATGTAACATGCTTTGTCAAGTAGGAAGTGAGATCCTTAAGGCGACCTTATGTTCTCCCTATTTTCCTTTAGTTGCTTAGAAAGACACTGGACAGGTACTCAGTAAGCTCTTGTTGACAAGATCATCTGTTAATAACCATAAACTGGAGCAAAATTAGAGTAGAGCCTTCAGACACGGGCTTCAGAAGTTCCGAGGCTGAGTCCTGCCTCAATGACTTCCTAACCTCAGGTTCTCTTAAACGCAACCCAGATGCTTTGTGACCCCGCTGCTACCCACCCTGCACTGTTTTACACTGAGCTCAGTCACACAGCCCCCCACCCAGGATCTCCTGGAGATCCTGATGTTACGCAGGACATTCCAGTAATTAATGACACAGTCACAGGGCCTGTTTTCATGGGACCACAGCTTACCCCACTATTAAACGGAGGACTCCTTCAAGCAGAGGCAAGACCAGATCTACTTTTGTAAATATACCACGTGGCATGGGGTGAGCCAAACACGCAACAAAATTTAGTGGAACACATACAAAACTCACACAGCAGTATTCACAGCATGTGGCTCACCAGGGCCAAAAAGAAGACACAGCTCAAATGCCTATTACTCGATAGATGGACAAACACAATTGAGAATATCCATACAGTGAAATTGCATTCAGGCATGAAAATAATGAAGTTCTGATACATGTTACAGCATGCATAGACCTGGGAAGCACTGTGCTGGGTGAAGGGTGCACAAAATGTTGACCACTAGTCCTGTAGCATTCACTTTATCTGAAACGTCCAGAGCAGACAGATTTGTGGACACACAGAACACAACAGTGGTTGTCCAGGGCCAGTGAATGGTGGGCATGGAATGGGAAGTGATGCTTAATGGGCCTATGCCCCCAAGATTTCTTCTGGGGGGGACAAAAACGTGCTAAAACTAAGTAGGGGTGGTGATGGTTTCACAACCCTATAAATACACTAAAAAACTCATTAAAATGTATGTTTTCAAAGGGTAAATTATATGGTTTGCTAATTACATCTCAATAAAGCCGTTCAAAAGTGTTAGTGGAAAAAAGAACAGATGAGTGAGTGGCCTCAGGTAAGTTCCTGAACATGCTGCATAAATTCTTTCTCAAAGAGCGATCATCTCCACTTTACAGGAGTTTTGAGAGAGGAAAATGAAATGCTATATATGGCAGCACCTTGTAAATGAAACACTCAATAGACACAAATATCCGTAATCAATTGTAAAGGAACGAATTTTGCCTGAACATCACAGTCCCCACCTTATTACACCTCATACCGGCCCACTAACAATCCAGCCTCGGACATGCAATTCAAGGGACAAGACCAGTTGGGGCAAGGTCAGGTGACCCAGAGAAGACCACGCTTTCCTCTTCGCCACCCACAGGTCAATGTGGCAGTCACGACCATGAGAGGGTTGCAGAAAAGCCCAGAAATTGAGAGCCCGAGAGAAGGGGGCAGAGGAGTGTTCACAGCTGGCAGAGAAAGTCAGGTTCCAGGGGCAGGGCTCCTCAGAGTCCTTAAGGAGAGGAAGGACATCCCAACGTAAAGGCCAAGCCACCAAGCTCCGGCCTGGAGTGCCCATTCCTGATGCTAGCTCCTCACTTCGATGGACCGGCTCCCACAGCCTGGCAGCCCCTGGAGGTCAAAATGGGACGCCTTATCTAGTTGACTGGTCAGCCACCACCACCTGTAAAAGTGATGATGCTGCGTTGTAAATGTCCTAAATAAGCATTCTGGACTCTCCTTCAAACCGAAGAAAAAGTAATTCAAAATTCCGATTCCTTGCTTCTGTAGATACTTTCCAATTCCTGTAGCAGTCCTTTTGTATATAACGTAATGCAGACTAGGAACAGAATGAGGGTTTGGATTAAAGACTGGACTTCATGTCCCTCTGTAGCTACCCTGACAGCTTTAGGCTCACAAACAAGCTGTTACGACACCCTGGGTCTCAGAGCCCTTGTCTTTAAAATAAAGGTAGTGGTCAGTCAGAGTGCTTAAAATTAACAGCTCCGGAAACAACAGATGCTGGTGAGGATGTGGAGATACGGGAACCCTCTTGCACTGTTGGTGGGAATGCAAACTGGTACAGCTGCTCTGGAAAACAGTATGGAGGGTCCTCAAAAAATTAAAAATAGAACTATCCTATGACCCAGCAATAGCACTACTAGGGATTTATCCAAAGGATATAGGAGTACTGATTCACAGGGGCGCATGTATCCCAATATTTATAGCAGTACTTTCAACAATAGCCTAATTATGGAAAGAGGCTGAATGTCCATCAGCTGGTGAATGGATGAAGAAGATGTGGTTTACATATACAATGGAATACTACTTGGCAATGAGAAAGAATGAAATCCTGCCATTTGCAGCAACGTGGATGGAACTGGAGGGTATTCTGCTAAGTAAAATAAGTCAGTCAGTCAGAGAAAGACAGATATCAAATGTTTTCACTCATATGTGGAATGTGAGAAACTTAACAGAAGACCATGGGGGAGAGGAAGAAGAAAAAAATAGTTACAAACAGAGAGGGAGGGAGGCAAACCATCAGAGACTCTTAAATGCAGAGAACACACTGAAGGTGGATGGGGGGTGGGGGAGACGGGAAAGTGGGTGATGGGCACTGAGGAGGGCACCTGTGGGGACGAGCACTGGGTGTTGTATGTAAGCGATAAACCAAGGGAATCTACCCCAAAACCAAGAGCACACTTTACACACTTGACAATATTAGCCACCTTGACAAAAAATTAAAATAAAATAATATAATATAATATAATATAATATAATATAATATAATATAATACAATACAATATAATATAAAGGTAATGGTGATTACATGTCACAAAGTCGGCTTTCTGGGGGATTACAGGGGATAGCTGTACTGAGATATAATCACATATCACACAGTTTACTCAATTTAAAGTGTACAACTTGAGGGTTCTGGGTATATTCACAGATACATGCAACTGTGACCACCATCAATTTTAGGACATTTTCATCACATCCCAAAGAAACCCCATGCCTTTTAGCAGTCACCCCTCCCAACTTCCTTATCCCCTCAACTGTGGGCAACCACTCATCTACTTTCTATGAACATTTGCCTATTCTGGGCATTTTATAGGAACAGAATCCTATAACATGTGGTTTCTGTGTCTGGCTTCTTTCAATGAATGTAAAGTTTTCAAGGTTCATCCTTGTAGTGTGTGTTCAAATCCCATTCCTTGTTATTGCTGAAAACTATTCCATAGTAGGAACAGTGCAATGTATTAATCCATTCACCCGTCAGCTAGTTGATGGCCATCGGGGCTGTTTCCACACTTTGGCTATTATTAGTAACACTGCTTTGAATATTTGCATGTAAGTCTTGTGTGGATATTTATCTTGGGTACATACCTACGAGGGGAAGGATGAGCCACATACTAACTCTGCGTTCAGTCACCTGAGGAACCGCCAGACTGTTTTCCACAGTGGCTGCACCATTTTGCATTCCCCTCAGCAGTTTACAAGTGCCTGATTTCTCCATGTCTTTGCCAACACTCGGTGTTGTCCGTCTGCCTTTAGTATGGACACCGCGGAGGGTGTGAAGTGGCGCCTCATGGCTGTGCTAGTCTGCGTGTTCCTGACGATGAATGGCGGCGAGCACCTTTCCATGTGCTTCTTGGCAACTGTGTATCTTCTTCAGAGCGAGAACTTTGAAAAACTGAATTGGAGGAGATCTGTACATACTCTAGATAAACCTTGTTAGATGACGTGCAAATATTTCCTACCACTCTGCAGGTTGTCCTTTCCTTTCTTGATGGTGCCCTTTGAAACACAAGGTTTTAAGAATATTTGGTGAATTCCAATTTATCTTCTTTTCTCGTTGCCAATTGAGCTTTTGGTGTCACATCAAAGAGAGCATCGCCTATTCCAAGGTTGTGAAGATTTGCCGCTGTTTTATTAATAGTTTCAGTTATTAATCTTTAAAATTTGATTCCTTTTGAGTTACTAATTTTTGCATATGGTGTAAAGGAGAGATTTTGCATGGGGATGTCCAGTTGTCCCAGCACTATTTGTTGGAAACGTTATCCTTTCTCCACTGAATTGTCTTGGTGCCCTTGTTGAAAAGCAACAGATCATAATTGTGAGGGTTTATTTCTGGGCTGTCGATTCTGTTCCAATGATTTATATGTCAATCCTTCTGCCGGAACTATACTACGTTGCTTACTATAGATCTGCAGTAAGTTTTGAAATCAGAAAGTGTGAGAACTTACAAATTCTTTTTTTCAAGGCCATTTTGGCTGCTCTGAATCACCAAGTGAATTTTAGGATCAGTGTATCAATTTCTGGGGAAGAAAATCAGCCGGGATCTTAATAAGGATTTGTTAAACTTGTAGACCAATTTGGGAAGTACTGCCAGCTTAACAACATCAAGTGTATTGATCTGGCCCATGAACTTAGCCTGCCTTTCCATTAATTTAATCTTTAATTTCCTTCCACGATAGTTTATAGTTGTCACAGTATAAATTCTGTACTAATTTCATTACGTTTTGCTCATTGTTGGCTTGTTCATGGGAAGTCTACATAAATGAAATTAATTTTTGTAAATTGATTTTGTTTCCTGTAGCCCTGCTGAACTCAGTCATTATTTCTAATATTTTTTAGGGGATTATTAATGTAACCTCTCTCTTTCTTATAGGTCTATTCAGATTTTCTATTTCTTACTGAGTCAGTTTTGGTAGTATGTGTCTAGGAATTCATCTCTTTCTGCTAACTGATATTTACTGGCTTACAATTGTTTATAGTACTGTCTTAAAATTCTTAAGTTTCCTTTTTTTTAAATTGAGGTGAAATTCACGTAACATAAAGCTAACCGGAACAATCCAGTGGCATTTAGCACGTTCACAAGGCTGTGTAGCACCACCTCTGTTTGGCTCCAAACATTTTTATCATTTCTGTCAGAATACCCTCATATATTCTGGATGCTACCTTGTAATTTTTTTCTTTCTGGAGGTTGGTTGTAATGTCTCTTTATTCACTCTGGATTTTAATAATTTGAATCGTCTCTCTTTTCTTTCTTCAACAGTTAGCTAAAAGCTTAACAGTTTTGTTGATCTTTTCAAAGAACAAAGTTTTGCTTTCATAGACTTTCTCTATTGTTTTTCTCTTCTGTATTTCATTAGTTTCTGCTCTATTATTACACGGGGTTTTTGGGAGGGTGAAGTGAAACCCTGGATGTAAAGAGGCCTTAAAAAATGAACTTGTGGGGTGCCTGGGTGGGTCAGTTGGTTGGGTGTCCGACTTCAGCTCAGGTCATGACCTCACAACTCGTGAGTTCGAGCCCCGCGTCGGGCTCTGTGCTGACGGCTCAGAGCCTGGAGCCTGCTTTGAATTCTGTGTCTCCCTCTCTCTCCGCCCCTCCCCCCTCATGCTCTGCCCCTCTCTGTCAAAAATAAATAAACGTTAAAAAAAAGTTTTTTAAATAATAAAAAAAATGAACTTGTGTATAAATATTTATTAATTCATTAACTTCTTATTGGACACGTTGTATCTGCCAGGCAGGCTGTGTCTTAGGTACTCAGGATGTGGCAGAGAAAATTCTCTCCAGACCGCAGTACTCACAGCAATACTCAGATGTACTGCTTATGTGGAAGAACTCTGCCTTCTCCATCTTTCGCGCTTTCTCCCTGGCCCCTGGGAAATGCTCCATGAATGCCGGGCAAATGCCAACAGGAAAGTAAGATAAGGTATTGGAGAGTAGAAACCCTATTTTAATTATCCTTGTAATTTAAACTCTGCCCACCATCATGCCTCAAACATAGCACCCTAAAACGACCATTTTGATTGGTTAATTTGGATCTGCCCTCATATTAATTAACATTAAGGAGACATAAAAAAAGAAGAAATCAAAGCTGACAAAGTCATATAGTTAAGGTTAAGAAAATATTCTGAGTGTTTAAAAAAAGTTTTTTTTAACGTTTATTTATTTTTGAGAGAGACAGAGCATGAGCAGGGGAGGGAAAGAGAGAGAGGGAGACACAGAATCTGAAACAGGATCCAGGCTCTGAGCTGTCAGCCCAGAGCCCCACACGGGGCTCAAACCCATGAACCATGAGATCATGACCTGAGCTTCCTGAAGTCGGAAGCTTAACCGACTGAGCCGCCCCACCCCCTGCCCTTGTGCCCCCTGAGTGTTTTTAATGACAAGGACTATGCAACTTCTTTCCTATCTCACATGTTGCTCACCAGAAATGAGCATACAGTTGGTGCTCAATCAGTATCTGCCTATTGTTCAACTGATTTTGTTCTTAGAATTCCAGCAGGTAACTGTCCTGCCCCAGTTAGGGAAAATTAAACCATCATCTCAAAACCCTCCATAATGACAGCAGGGGATAACTTAACCATGGGGGGGGGGGGTGGGGTTCCCTTTGCAAAACAATGTCCTTCCATTTGGAAAGTCTTACTGTGGGAACCAGATAAACCAGTGTCACTGACTCTATGCAGCCATCTCTGGTGTTTGAGCCACACTGAATTTTAATAAATCATATTTTAAAATGGTGTCATCCTGTCAAGAAGCAGTTAATAAATATTATTTTAACTTGGATTTCTCTCCTGCTTACAATAAGAGAGGGGAAGCAAGGATCAGCAATTCTGGTCATACTATTTTTTTCAAGCAGCCCTTATTATGCAATGATTTTTTTTCTTCAATGCTTTAAACTTCCACTAGTAGTCTGGTAAAGGAAAGAGAAATGTCATCCACCCACTAATTGGTTCAAACTCATCCTTTTCATTCCCACCCTCTAGTCACTGCTTAAAAAATGCAGAGGTATTATCCTGTTATGTCTCACTGTAAAGTGACAAACAGCACCTTTGGTTGAAAAAAACGTATCCTCTTTACGTTGATTTTTCATTACCTTCCATCAACCAAGACAGAACAGAATCTATCCTCTAATCATGTTACCACTGCTTACATCATACTGTTTACTTTATATCCAATTCAGGGAAAATACGAGCTTTTTGGTGGGGAAGACAGGATGATCTATGCACGACGGCAAGACAGAAGGTGATAGCTGGTAATGTGAAATTACACACTGCAGTTTAAGGAGAGAATTAAATTTAAAAAATGTTATCGGTGGTTCCATAACAATTAGGACAGAAGCCTAATTCACTCAAGGGGTGATGTACCTTTCCAGAATGCCAAGGCTTCCAGGATGAGGCGAAAACATGGCTGCTTATAATTATCACTCGTCCTTTGGGGTAATTGAGACTTTTTTCATGCAATACCTGAAAACTCCAATCTGACAAGGCTAGGTGCCCTTTATCCATCCCCATGGACGGATGTAAGTCTGAGACACACACACCCATCTACTCATGCTCCTTAAGACCAGAAAAAAAAAACAGTGAAGAAACTCCCTTCACAAATGAGAAGGAAATCACCCTCTGCGAAGGAGCAGCACCAGGGACATATGATACAGGCTCCTTCCAGGACATCCTTGGCATGTGTGTTCCCACACACATCAACCTACTCATGTACACATATTCATCGTGTGGGGTCCCATCCAGGGAAGGCAACCTGTCAAGAGGACAGCATTACATTAACTCAAATTTCTGCTCTCCTCTCACGAATTCTTTGTCTTAATTCCCACTTAGGTGTCGTGATCCTGTTCTTCTCACTAAAACTGAGATACTCTGTTCTTAATTTCCTTCCACTCTGCCTCTTTGCCCCACGTTTTTATTAATGGTACCCACTGTTTCCTACACCGGCATGGCCCTCTGGGTTTCACCTACGTCCACGGAGCACAGCAGGCAGCAGAATGTGGGGGCAAGGCTTCCACGTGTGGATTGCACCGCGACTCTAAGTGTGAGCTCTAGTGGGTTGTAGTCAGAGGAGATGTGCATGTGCCCCAGTTAAGTTCAGATATGGCCACGCACATGGAAACAACAACAGCACCAGATGGTTCTTAATTCATTAGAGAATATTGTGTATAATCCAAGGCTAATTAGAGGGTCTCGATAGTGGCAAGAATAGCAAATATTTATGCACGTATCCACTGCAGAGATGTCTCGAAAGCCTCCCGGACGTGTGCTAAGGACCAGGTCTGCAGCCCTGAGTGAAGACGCCGTGCCCTCGCTGACGTGGTGCGTGAGACCTGGCTGCAGGTGCAGACATAAGGAGGACCCCACAGACCTACGAGTATCTGGAAGCTAAGGAAAAGGTGAGGAATGAGTGAAGAGGGGGCCGTGTAAGAGGATAGTGGAGCCCCCAGGATCAGATTCCCAGGTGGCTCTCTGCCTCACTTCTCTGCAGAGCAGACATGGCAGAGTAATAGGGCAGGTGGCAATGGAGCCCACGTGACGTCCCAGCATGTCCTCCACAGCGCCGGTCCACATGACGCCGCTGGTTCGCCTAGTACAGCCACCATTCCCTCTCAGGACGACCCGGCTGAGGGGACAGAGGATGCCACCACCAGCCCCAGATGCTGGCTCATGTTAGGATGCACCCCGACCCCGAGATGCTGGCTCATGGTAGGCACTGGGTACACAGTGTTTATCGCCACTACTCTCATTCAGATTGGTCAGGAAAAGCTTCAGGACATTTAAAATAAACATTGAGAACTAAAAAAGGAGCCAGCTGGGTGAGGTGGGGCGGGGGAAAGTGGTGGTGAGGAGGGCAGGCAGCGGCAGGGAGGAAGGGGGTCTGGAGAAGGCACAGCAGGACCAAGGGGTCCCTGACAGCCTGTGTGGAAGCTGTGTGCCTTCCAGCTGCAGCCACAGCAGGGCTCCCAGGCGGCAGGGGGCTCTTGAGGGCAGCAGGAGATAGGGTAGACAGGAGACCATGACCGATGCTCGCGGGGCGGGGCGGGGCGGGGGGACGCCATCTCCCAGGGAACACAGATGGGCCAAGCGGGACAGGTGAGGCATGCATACAGTCCGGAGACTGAGCGTTTGCTCTGTGCTCATTCTCCCCGCGAGCAAGGATCCCAGAGCTGACTCAGGGACAGGCAGGGGCTCAGCCAACCCAGGGCTGTGGGAACGACTGGCCTCAGAGTCCAAGGTCACCGCATGAAAGCTGACAGTCACAGGCACACTTACGGTACTGTTCTCAGGGGTGAGGGGAGACATCATTCCCGTACCATTTAAAGTGCACAACACAGGGGAATTTGCCTAGGACACTGGCTCACCACTGCTACCGAAACCTGAGATCCGCATCACGAGGAACTTCCATACCAATCTTACTCACAGATACAAATTCCTAAGTAGGATAGAAGCAACAGAAATTTACTGATACATAAAATTAATAATGCCACTACCACAATGGTGATTTACTCTGGGGAACTCAGAAAGCAATATTAGGGAAATGACGAATGTCATTATTTTCATAAGTTAATAGCAGGATATGGCAGATTATCACTGCAATGCAGAGCAAAAAGATATTTGACAAGGTTTAACTTGCAAAATTGATCAAAACTTTTATGAAAACCAAACAGACATAAGTTCCTTAAATGAGCTTCAAAATCTAGTATAAAGTAATGATCATGAAGCCTGCTGGTTATATGTAGATATGAATCCATTTATGTAACAAACCAGTAAACGCTACGTCAGCCGGATAGTTAATATCACTCAGTAAACAAAAAGGATGCAAAACCATTACTCAGGTGAAACGATTTTCTTTCTAGAAAAATCAAGAGATCTCAGAAAAAAATGAATAGTTTATTAAGGTGCTGAGTACACACTGTTGGGTGGCTTCCCAAATTCTTACCGTGAAACAAAGGAGACAGTTTAAAGGCAAATATTCTAGCACAAGAGCAACAATACATTATAAACAGGAGTAACCTTCCAGTGGTTTCAGATGAAAAGTTGAGCAAACTGAGAGACACAAGGTATGGGAGGGAAGAGTACAGGCTGTATGCGTGGTCCTTGTCAAGGGTTAGGAATTGAGAACGTTAATCAAAATGCCAACTACAGGAAAAGGATAGGTCTGGACAAAATGACACTGGAAAAGTAGAGACCTCAGAAAATGTCTTCAAAGAAATGCAATCAGGTGTGGCATTCCGCGCTGGCACTTGTCCTTTACAGCCCGGCTCTCGGTGACTTCTCCAGGCAGCCCTCCATGATCGCACCCTGCCTCTGCCTCTAAACCATGCGGGGAGGCACACGGGCACGGAGATTCTGCCCATCTCATGTCGTTAGAGCCAGCACCCTGTGGCTCAACCATGTCCGGTACAAGCTGACCAGACCCTGAACCAATCTTTGTCAAGTGAATGAATGAGGTGAAAATGTGAAGGGTGGTATTGTTTGCCATACAGTCTGAGATGCCTGTTTTCAAGCTCCCTGGGTGTCAACCACAGAGAAAGGGGGCTTTCTTATTCTGCCTCTGCGGAGGAAGCAACGTTCCCCAGCGGCACGTTCTACTGGCACTGAAATCTGCTGCAGATCCCTTCCCTCCCTGAGGTGGTGGCAGGGACCCAGACGCCCCAGAAATGACTTCTAGTTTCTAAAAGACGGTCATCGAGACACAGTTCCTGTGAATTTTGAGCATACGTCATTGTGCTCATTCCACTGCCTTCGTATTTTCGCACCGTCCCTCAGTCATCATACCCCTAAGTCCCAACTCTTTTATTTATGCAGAAAATAACTACCGCCCGCCCTGCGGTTTGCTCCAGGGCTGTGAGTCAGGTGCACAACGGAGCAAACCAGGCTTCCTCGGAGCAGCCTATGGGGCCGGGTCTACTGCGAGAGATGAACACTGATGAACCGAAGTGGCAACTTACGAGCACATCACCCAAGCTGTGTACGTATCCCGAAAACAGCAATTTGGATAGGAGAGTAATTTACCTCGTGGTTACAGAATTTTTTATGAGTTTTTGATCTGCTTCCAACCCCAACAGCTCTAGGTTATAAAGTAAAATCCTCTTTTTGCGATGCAAAGATCCTTTATACTGTTGTTCTCTCTTTTCAGCTTTATTGAAGTATAATTGAGGGTAGAACTTTTCTATTCAGCTATTGTATAGAAAACCAAAAGAGCCCAATGGGGGTGTTTATCACCACTGGAAAACCCCTTCTCCTGTCCCACTGACCAGATTTTTCACTTTCTAGATTGTTGTCTGCACTGCCGCCCGTCGGGGCCCTGAAGGGGAGAAGCCAGTGGATGTGGGCCCAGCCGTGCAGGAGCGGGGTTCACTGAGAATGCGTGCAAAGTGAGCAAACACTCCTGTGTAAGACCCAGCTTCTCATAACCCCACTCCCACCCAGGACATAGAGGAATCATCAGTGTATATTCTACTCTCTTCTGTTCACTTTTATAATCTCAAGACTTCCGTGTCCTCACTGATCTCAAATAACCCACCTGCCCACTGTCTTCCTGTTCCTGTTTTAGGAGCCGGCCAGGGTCTCAGTTCTAAGACATGCCCGTGCTGGGTCCTGTACGGTTTTAAGGTCTGGTGCCGGCGGGTGGCCGAGGCTCCGCGAACAGTCTTCTGGATTCCCAGGCTGGTTCTGGGGGTCAGGCAGCCACGTGCGGTCCTGTCATGACTGTGACACACGGCCCTCCCTCCCTCCTTCCCTCCCCAACAATTTATTCTATTTTTCAATCTCATGAGGTGACCACCCATCTGGGGAGAAGGGGGCTCCCTTTTCTTCCTGTTTTCCCCCCCCACAAAACACGATGCCACATTCAGCTCACACGTGTGCGTGTGCGGGCAGAGTGAGCCTTCAGGGAAGGGAGAGAGGCTCCAGAGGGAAGTGGAACATTCACACCAGTGAGCGTGGCCCCAGGCCCTGGAATGAGACGCGCCCCTGCCCATGGAGGGTCTCGCTTGGTGGTAAAGGAGCCAGCCGTGCACACAGAGCATCCCCGCACGACCCAGCGCGTGCTGCGCCCACCCACACGCGACACTGCGGGTCCCACTGAGTCTCTCGAGATTAAGCCTCAGCTAGACATTGAAGGATGGGGACAGACATGTGAAGATAACGTGGTGCGTGTGGGGAAAGATGGGCAGTTGCGTGGGGGTTGCAAAACGGGCACAGGAAAGGATAAACAGAAGTAGCTCGGGAGGCGTTTTATACCGTGCTCAAAGCTGGGACCTCAGCCTACATACTTAACATTGGTTTCTCTGGCACACTTGAGGGGGTTTAGGAGGACACCTCCTGTGCCGCCCGTGTCCCCGCCAGGAGTGGGGACGCACAGAGGGGCTGGGAGGTGGCTGACGTGGCGCTTGGGGCGACGCAGACGGACCTCGCCGATCTGCGCGCCCCTGGGGAGGCAGCTGTATCCTCCCCAGGAACCTGCCTGAAGTCACCGACCCAGGATCTGCAGCACTGGCAGTGACCGCACAGAACTCTTCGTTTTAACACGCACACTCGATTTGAAGTTGGTCTCCGTGTGAACCTGGGAGTTCCTCCTGCACTGTTTCTGTCACAGACTTTTATACTTCCCTTGAATAAACTCCACGTGCGATTAAATCCACCCCCCTCTCTCCAATGAAGGTTGGTCAAAAATCTGTCTTGAGGGGCGCCCGGGTGGCTCAGTCGGTTAAGCGTCCGACTTCCGCTCAGGTCATGATCTCACGGTTTGTGGGTTCGAGCCCCGCATGGGGCTCTGTGCTGATGGCTCGGAGCCTGCTTCGGAATCTGTGTCTCCCTCTCTCTCTCTGCCTGTCCCTGCTCGTGCTCTCTCTCTTCCAAAATAACTAAACATTAAAACAAAAATTTTTTTAAAGAATGTTGTAAATCCTTATGCATTAAAGTGCATATGTGTTTAACACAACGCCAAAGTAAGAAAGTAGGTAAAATATACATGGTACAGTCATAGTGGAACCTGAAAAAATGAGTATCTCAAGGATGGTTATAAACGATTATTGGTTGTTTAATGTTTTTTCCTTATTGGTGATTTTTAAAATTTTTCTCTGCAATGAGCTTTGTATGAAAACAAGTAGAGCTGAGTGTCCCGGACACTGATGTCCCTGAAGGGAGATAAGCCGGCCCTAAGTCCACAGGGAGAGGGTGTGTCTGAAGCTCTTTCAGGACCCGCCCCGACCTCACCCTGCACGGGTCCTTTGCAACAATCTAACCATGAGTTTCAGTGAATTATCATATCCAAGGGTCACCGCAGCCTCCATATCTGCAGCCAGCCAGGGGCAAGCTCAGGGGACTGGGAGCCTGGAGTGTGGCAGCCTCATGGGGACCACGCCCTTCCGCCCACAAGTCAGCCATGTGTCTGCCAGGTCGGTGCTGAAACCAGACCGTGGCGCGTGCAGCTGGCCTGGGGTGGAGACACAGCGAGAGCTTCGGGCAAAGTCCAAGGAGTGTGTGGCCAGCCGTGCGGGCTCACAAGGTGGAGGAGGAACAGGTCCTTAGAGACAGGAAGGTGAGCCCCGATGGCCACTGGCCGGGAGTTCAGGGCGCACCCCTTCAGCATGAAGTAGGCAGATGCAGGAAGTAAGTAGGCCCAGTTAAGCGTGAATTTCAGATACACCACAAACGAGTTTGTAGTGGGAATCTTTCCCATGCAAACTTGGGACCTAACACCAAAATGCCACTCGTTTACCTGAAATTCAAAGCACACCAGCATCCTGCGTGGAACGGGATGGCCTTCCATGGCGGGCTCGCCCTCGCCCCGCGGCATCCGCTCCCCACCATTTTGCTCCCAGGTGAACACAGGGCAACGTGGTGCCCCCACCTCAGAGGGGCTGCTGGTCCCTCCCGGAGCGTCCTAACCAGTGCCTGCGGGTCCCCAGCTTTGCAGGACCGCTCACAGGCCTGACCTCTCAGGCGGACAGCCACGTCAGTTGTAAAATAAGGACACCTGTAAAAAGCTGCTTCCCTGAGCCCTGCCCGTACCCCCAGGCCTGTGCAGCCCCCGGCTGCCTCCTCGGCGCAGCCCCAGCTCTGCGGATGGCACCCCCAAGCCTGTCCAGTGCCTGTCGCGCCCTCGTGGTCAAGCATACTGAATGGTCACCAGTCGTCTTTCCTGCGCTTGTGATTTTAAAATGCTTCTGTCCAGGATACGGTGAGGTCAGCATCTACCGTGGGCCACCACACGCCACAGGCCACGTGCAAGGCTCCACCAGGCACTGACGGTCACAGCCGCCACGTGGGGGGGTCCCGGCAACTCATTTCCACGGCACAGGAGGCCCGAGCTCAAGAAGCACGCGCAGCCTGTCCACACGGAGCCTGGAGCCCAAGCAAGCCTGCGTCCGAGGTCAGAGCCGGGGCCTCGAGGGGACGCCGCCTCCTGCTCCCAACTCTGCCAGCAAAACCCAGGAAAGAGCTCGGTGAGGGTCTCCCTTCCTTTCTAAGTTTATTTACTTATTTATTTAGAGACAGAGAGAGGGTGGGGGAGGGGCAGAGAGAATCCCAAACAGGCTCCACACTCAGCACGGAACCCCATGTGGGCTTGATCCCACGAGCTGTGACATCATGACCTGAGCCTGAAAAGACGCACAACAAATACGTTGTGACCGTGACAACAAATACAAACAACAACGCCGTATTACAATTGTGGATGCAAACAGATAAACACCACAGATGGACACTCCCATGGGTTGGGGTGGGAGGGATCCTCGCTAATTACTTCTCTCTCTTTAGTTTAAAATTGTGAATTATTGCTACGATGCTGGCTTCACTTGGATGATCATGTGGGGAGAATGGAAGCATTTCAGGGAGGGGATCTACTCTCCCGAGGGAGGAAGCCCTGGACACCCACCTGCAGGGGAGGGTCACCAACGAGCTGCCATCTGCCTCCCCCGAGATGTTCCCAGGGAGGGACACCACACCCTCTCAGGACCCACTGTGGACAGGGGCACAGACCTTGCTCTTTGTGAGAAACACACAGTTGACAGAAATGTGACCCGAGGGGCAGCCCTTAACCTAACCTTCTAGGACCGGCGACCCAGTCAGTGAGCACCCCCACCCTCACAACGCACAATCCCTAGGATTTCAGTCATTGGTCTGTGCACACTGAGTGTCACTGTGTGTGTATGGTGGGGGTGGGGGGGGTGGGGGGCGTATTTTACTCAGGATGGAAAATCCGGCCCCCTTCTCCGGGTAGCACTTACTCCCCTCTCTAGACCTGCGTCCCATAGGTGGGCTGTGGCCTGAGCAAGTGGAAAGACGCGGGCTTTGGTGGAGGCAGCCCGTGCCTGTCTCTGCTTGCTACAGCACGCAGCCTGCTCGTCCTGGACGAGGGAGCCCAGCAGCACGTCCAGCACAGCTCCCTGGGAGGCTACGACGTCAGGCTCTTGAGACAACACTCCTCCGTGGACGCCGTCCCCACCTCTTCCACGCACGGGGCCGTGAAGCCCTGGGAGCACGGCGGCCTGAGTGTCCCAGGGCCACAGCCCCAGATGAGTCCACAAGGAGCTGGGAGCCATTTCTGCGGAAGGAACTACATGGGATCGTAGCCAGAGTGGCTCCCGTGAACCAAAATGTGAGCGTTCGGACTATGTGCAGCTGCCGGTGAGCGGCCGCCTTCCCTCCCCTCCCGTGACAGCAGCGCCCAAGGGCAGAGGGCAAGTGACAAGAGGAAGGACTTCCCTGAGCAAGCCCCACACGGCGACCCTGGTGTCTGGACTCGGACAGCAGAGCATGCTGGGCACCAGGCACGCGGCTCAGTGCAGGGCCCTAGGGGACGGCTGGCCCCGGGACCAGGGGCAGATCCACGGAGCCTAAATCCCGTCACCTCCCACCCCTAGAACCGCCTCCAGAACCACAAGACACGCGTTCATAAGACGAGGACACAGGACTGACTGCTGTCATGACACCACACCGGACTTTTGGGCAGCACTTCACAGTTTACAAAAGGCCTTTAGACCGAAACGGTAAACAGAACAGCACCAGGCAGGGGGAGGCCTCATCGTCAAAACTTTGCATTTACTAGGGCAGAAACTGATTATTAGTTCACTGGATTTAATCAGAGTTTCGGAAGCTGACCCGAGAAATACTAATTGGACCCCTGCATATAGTCTGCGCCCGCACACAGCAGGGCACTGCATCCACCGTGATACTGACGCACCCACTCCCGCCTTCCTCAAGTTTAACATCTAGGGAGGAAGCAGCCGAGAAACCATGAACCACCCCTGAGTGAGTTTGGGGCATGGCGGCCCCGGCAGAGGGAAGGCCCAGGGTGCAGCGGTCCCGACAAGGACAAAGGAGCAGGTGTGTCACGAAGGGAGGCCCTGTCCTGGGGAAGGGACGAGCACGTGTAAGAAGCCCCAGGCAGGAAAAGGCGTGCCGTGCTCGGGGTCCAGAGCGAGGCCAGGGAGCAGGAGCCTCAAGGAGAAGCGGAGACCTGGAGCAGAGCAGACGGGCAGGCGGGGGGCCTGGTGGCCAGCCCTCCAGGCGTCGCCAGAGAGGGAACCAGGTGATCACCCCCACCCGGGACCCTGAGCGCTGCCCAGGGACGGTCAACCACAAACCGTGGCCCCTACGCACCTGTGCGTCTGCCCCTCGCTCACAGGCAGCCGCCCCCTTCCCCGCCACCCCCCGGAATCATCAGAAGCTCAGCAACACCTCTCTGTCCCCACTGCGCTTACAGGATTTCCGGCTCTCCTGTGCACCCCGGCTGAGACAGCAGACGGATTTCTAGCTTCCACATGCCAACAAGTCCCCAGGGCCACCCCTCCTGTTGGAAGGGAAAAGGACCGATTTTGTCGGTCCTCCTGAGGTGAGCCCAAGCTCTCCATGGCCGCCCAGAGTCGAGTCACAGCACAGCCGGGCTCCCCCTCCCCAGTCCAAAGGACTCGATTTGAAACCAGAGACTCTGGAAACACATTCACAGCCTGATGCCTCTGTCAGCTGCTCACGGCCTGGCCTCCCGAGGACCTGGCGGGATCCCACATGTGGCTCACCACCAGAAGCGGTGGCTTCTCCACGAGGACCCCACCTGGCCTGTGGGAGGGGTCTGGTGGCCGCAGAGGGTCTTCCTGATCCCCAAGCCTCCCACCCCAACTGCCGAGTGCACGATTCCCACGGTGTTCGGGTCTGTTCTGGCAGATTCTGCACTTCGGGATCCATCCTTTCCTCCAGCAGCCGAGGCCGTCACAACTGTCAGCCCCACAGGGATGTCAACCCCACTCTGCCCCGGTAGGGATGCACCTCGACGCTAGCTGCCACAGGGATGCCTGCCGCGGCAAGTCTTTGGACACGGCTTCACGCCCACAAGTCACAGAAAGAATAAAAGCACTCCCCTTAGGCGTGAACAGTGGGATGCGTCAGGGTGTTTCCCCGGGACCAGGGTGTCAGCCAGTGACATGCTGGTGGGCCCGTGGCTCGGTGGCCGGGAAGCACATGAAGCCCAGCGACATCCTGACGTGGACAGCACACGGCAGACCCTGCAGGCTGCAGTCACGGGCCTGTCTCACCCACGAGTGACAGGAGCTGCCAGCCGGCCCACTTCATCCTGCTGGAGGACCACCTCAATCTGTTGCTCCCTGTTGTGGGCAACATGGCCCTCGTCGGCTCTGAGACGAGGTCCAGGCTCTGGGAGGGCTGGTGCCCAAGGCCATGTACAATGTAGTTCAGTCTCGTAAACCCAAACTTCTCTTTCTCCTCTGTGCCCACAGAACCTCTCATCCTGCCTCGTCTCCCACCCGGCTGTCTCCCCACCTCATGCGCTCACAGCCCCCTGTTTTGCCGGGCGAAGTCAGGTCTTGCCCAAGGGCTGGGGAGTGTCTTGTACAGAGTTTATGGGACCAGCCACACTGTGTGCTGGCAGCCCGCACATCGTTCAGGACCCAGAACCACAAACAGATATGAGGTACAGGATATAACGTTACATAAACGTGTGTGTGTGTATATATATATATATATATATATATATATATATATATGTGCGTGTATATATAGTATACACACACACACACATACACACACACACACACACACACACACAGGAAGCTACCTCTACCGCATCTGTGCATACACATGATGCACGTATACAGTAAGCTAACTGTACCGCATTTGTGCATACCCACAGGATGTATATCACATGCTGGATGGTGTGTATATATACAATATATACACATATAATACATATATGCACATACACATATACCTTTTATGTACATATCTTTGTTCTGTTTCCCCACAGGTAAAAACTAAAGTCAACTACATAAAGTAACTTGCTCAGTGTTGTTGAAATAACCCATGAAATTTCACTTTATTCCAAGGTCCACAGCATTGTTGTTCCTTTTGTTCCTTCTTTATTCCCAAACACTGCATTGCTCCCACACACCGGCTCCACAGTTGTCCCTCCCGTGTAGTTCTGGTCCAGACTCTGTATTACAGTATTTTTAATCTCTCATTATATCTGATAGTGAAGAACACACAGCGGAAGCTAATCAAAATATGTTGAGATATTCTCTAATAAATGTTATTGGCTTCCTTGCTATCCAGTGCTGATCCCCAGATCAGCAGCACTGCCATCAACTAGGGAACGTTCTAGAAATTCAGAATCTGCATTGCACTGGAAACACAGTAGGTCCTACCTCAGACCTACTAAGTCAGAATCTGCATTTTAACGAAATCCCTAGGTGATTCATAAGCAAGTAGAAGTTTGAGAAGCAGTGATCTAACTTATGTTTTTAGTTAAAACCTTTTTCAAAGGCGACCAATTTTTTGAAAATGTTTATTTTGATAGAGAGAGAGAAAGAGAAAATATGCACACCGACAGGGAGGGGCCAGAGAGAGGAACCCGAGCAGGCTCCAGCTCAGCACAGAGCGCCCCTGCAGGACTCGATCTGGAGAACCACGAGATCGTGACCTGAGCCAAAATCAAGAGTCGGACGCTTAACTGACTGAGCCACCCAGGCACCCCAAGTCGACCAGTTGTTTGACCCTTCCTGGCAGGCCTGCGGGCAAGTGAGGACATCACTGAGGTAAACATATCCACTCCTGGCCCAAGTGAGTGGCAGGTCCGGTCTCTGTTCAGCCGGCTCCCTGAACGGGGAAGGTGGGGGGACAAGGAGCTAACTGTTGGGTGAAGCTGGTGATGTGAGGATTAGAGTGATGTCTCCTTACCGCGAAGGGAACAGCAGTCATCTGTAGATAGGAAAGGGACACAAAATAAAGGGATTTCTGTAATCTTAACTCTTGGCTCGGTTCTCCACTCCTCCTTTGATGTAAATACAACTCCATGGGAAGGCAGGGGCGTGTTCCAAGGACACAGTGCAGGGAGGAGTGGGGAAAACACCGGTAGAAGACGCCCTGTTGACACGTCTCTGCAGGGGCCACTGGGAAGGGCGTCCCTACTCAGGACGCGAGAAACACGGAACGGGTAGTTCAGAAAGGCCTTTCTTCCTTGAAATCTCAAAACCTCAGGATTAGACATCTCACGGGTTCCAAAACAGAGGTACGGACAGTTGCATCACTGAATGACGCACACAGATACGTGTAAATATATTCGAAGTGTGAGGCACGCGTGTGCTCCAAGGGCCCGCTGACCAGTACTCCTCCCGACCACAGTACCTGACACCGAGTCAGTTACCCAGAGGGGACAGCTGAGGCTCCAGGAAAGTCATGGACTGACCCCACACCACAAGCCCCTCACCTCACATCTGCAGCGTCACCTGGATGCTGAGTGCATCCTTTACTGCCCACCTATGGAAGGCTTTGGGAAAGGATTTCCACCTTTGCCTGGAATCTCCCCCAAGAATGAATAAATCCAAGAAAGCAAAGGCCACCCTTGCTGACAGGATCCGGGAAGTCCCCAGCCTTCCCGACCTTACAGATCTGGTAGAAAGATGGGGATTCTCCCAGCTCTGGGCGGGGGCTGTGTCCGCTGGAAAGGGGTCACACACAGCCCCACTGCGGTCCATAAAGGCCCTGAGACCAGGAGAAGCAGCATCTGGCTCCTGGTGGATCCTGATCGCCTCCTGAAGGGACAGCAGGCCCAGTGGGAGGTGTGGGAGCAGAGGGGACAGGCCGTGTGGGCACAGTGAGGGCAGCAGGCGGACCGGGGCAGGAAAGGAGGCCGCCAGCATGGTTCTGGGGCCACTGGAGACCACCCCTCATGTGGGCCTGGTGGGGCGCGTGGGCAGTGGTGTCGGTGGACACGGGTGCACGTGGAGGCAGCAGTGGGCAGTGCACACAGGCCACTCACAGGTTCTCCACGAGGCACGGGAGCTGTTGTCCTAGGACCGCAGCCCACTGGGCTCATGCAGGGGCTTGGCCGCCCGGATGCACGTGCAGGACACGGTGGGAGGGACCAGCGATGCTCTCCCATCCAGGGCATCGTTGTACGTGCCTTGGCCCTGAGAGCTGTGGGCATGAGCCTCGGACCCTCACCTCCTACAGCCTGTCACCACCTCCAGTCCGGCTACTTCCCGGGGCATCTGCACATTTCCCAGCGCCGGGAATCCCTATGCATTCAATCAGTAGGTTTGGAATACATTTCCTGAAAAGTAAATTTGGTGTGTCTGACATTTCCCTCTCCCTCTGAAGGAAACAGCACAACTTCCCACGATCAGTAAACCCCAATTCAAGATGTTAGCTTGAATCTTGCCCGACAGGTCCCAGCTTCCAGCCCTTTACTAACACTGCTCTCCACGTCTTCCTGCTTTCCCCCAGACACTGAATTCAGGTTTCCTCCCCCGTGATTATGTGGTACCTACGCCGGCCAACACCATCACTGCTGCCTTCCACGGGCTGTCAATCACCATGTGGGGCTGCATATGTGTCCCCACCTGGGCCCTGGGGTCCGCAGGACCAGGTGCCTCTGGAGCTTCCACAGCCATGAGCCTCTGAGCACACTCAGGATACGGTGTGTGAGGGACCAGAGATTAAGGGGAGAACCTTCCGGTAACATTAGTGGACAACATGAGGCCCATGACGGCAGGGATGCAGGGAGGTGCCCTTCCTCCCACTCATGGAGCACTGTAGAAATGTGCTCCCTCCTATGGGCCAGAAGGCACGTGAGCACATACCCAGAGACGGGCCCGACGCCCATAACCAACCAGCCAGGAGATGCTGACTTCTTTCCTTTCAGGGATGTGGCTCCTAGAGTCAACACCGCACACAACACTGAGTACTGGCAAGGGTGTGCAGCCACAGGGACCCCACTCCCTGCTGGTGGGAATGCAAGATGGTGTGAACGCTCTGGAAGACAGGCTGGTGCTTTCCTGCAAAACTAAACATACAACCCTGGTATTTACCCAAAATACTAGAAAACTTATGTCCACACAAAATCTCGCACACGAATGTTTACACAGTTGCCAAAACTTGGATGCAACCAAAGTGCCCTTCAGTAGTTGATGGATAAATAACTTGTGGTCCATACAGACAATGCAATATTATTCAGCCCTAAAAAGAAAAGAGCCTTCAAGCCATGAACAGCCGTGGAAGAACCTTACATGAGTCTTACCAAGTGAAAGAAGGCAGACTGAAAAGGCTACTCACTGTATGGTTCTAACTCTATGACCTTCTGGAAAGAATAAAACTACACAGACAGTAAAAAGAGGAGTGGTTTCCAGGGGCGGAGGATGGGGAGTGCAAACCCACAGAATGTACGACACCAAGAGGGCCCTGATGTAGACTGTGGACTCTGGGCGATGACAACATCATCAGTTGTAACAAATGCACCGTCTGGTAGGGGTGCTGGTGGAGGGGGAGGCTGTGCGTGCCGGGGGGTGGGGGAGGATATGAGAAATCTCTGTACCTTCTTCTCAATTTTGCTATGAATCTAAAACCGCCTGAAAAAAATTTTTAAAAAATGCACTGACTGTACAAGATAAGAATAAACACAAGAAGTCCCCTCATCACACCCTCCCTTGGGCGGATGGACAGTGAGACAGAGCAGGAGGGAACAGGCTTGCCAAGGCCCCCAGGGCAGAGCTGGGGTCACTGCCAGCATCCCGGCCCTGCCAGGGCCGTGCACTCAGAAGCACTCTGCTGACAGAGCTCCTGGTTGCACCCGCCGCAAGGTCTTCAAGGCGAACTGAACATGGGAGGCAGTTGGTGCACCTGCCTCTCCTGACACGGAATCAGTCCCTTGCACGTAGGAAATTTTAAGACCACCTAAAGGTCCTCGTGCTGCGGCCAGGTCAGCTGAAGCCTTTGGCGTCTACCATTTACTCCCCACAGCAGGAAGCCAGGCTTTACTTCCATTATTTAAAAGGAAAAATGTTTTATTACATTCGAGGGGTGCCTAAAAGTTATTGGACTCCGGGTTTTTGTGTCTCCACCGGCACCATGAAGACCCATTGGTTCTGTGCTGAACACCAGGTGAGTGTGACGGACACCAGGCCAGTGCACAGGTGTACCCACTACAAAGGAGACGGGCATCCTGGGCATCCCGAGACGGCGTCTGTAGACAGCTGACCCCCAGGGCAGCCAGATAGCTCCCAGGGTTGCAGAGCACCCCCAGAGGGGGAAGGCAGAACCACCCAGGCAGGTGTGAAGTCAGGAAATTTAAGAGGCTGGATGATGAACCACTAAATCCCACGGCCCTCAGGAAGAAGGACGGTGAAAGTAAGCCGTCTGGAGAGCGGGAAGCAATGAGCGGGGGCTCAGCGTGAGCGCGGAGGCGGTCAGGCTGACTTGACCTCTCCCTCTGGGATGGGGTCTTCGGGGCCCGCCTCCCCGGAGCTCATCTGCCTCCCTGCATGACGCCAGCCATCAGCCTGCAGGCAGACACGAGGGAGTGATGGCTGGGATGATTAATTGTGCTTCTTCTGGCTCAGTTAAGGGTAAAGGCCACAGAATCATCATAACCCAGACCTAGGAAGGTGCAGGACCAAAGAGGAAAACCACTGCCCAGATCTGGCTGTGGCAAGTCCACGGTCTTCCAGGGAACTCTTCTGGGGAATGGGGCCACGTGTGGGGACCCAGGGGACACAGACCAGCACTTGGTCACTCCTGTGTGTCAGCATTCAGAAAACCCTGGTGGCACAGGAAAGTGGATTCAGTAATACTGAACGACCACTTGGAGTGTTTGCACAAGTAAGCACCACAGAGGGTCTCGACACACAGGAGGAGCTTGTGTGAGAAGGGGCTTCACTGGGGCTAAAGAGAACACAATTCACATGCCTGCAGGGTACCCATGTGCACGGCCATGGCAAAGGGGGATGGTCACAGGCTCCCCTAACCAGTGGTTCTCAGGGAAACAGACCAAATGAAACGGTTTCCTATGAATCCCCTCTAAATCCCTGCCAGAGACCCAGCAGTTAGGGCTGGCTGACTGTTGTTTTCTGTTTTTCTGGTATTTTATCAGGGTGAACCTCACAATGTCTCTTGGGATTACCAGGGCGCCTAGCGCAGCATCTTAAGCTATAACAAAAAGACGGGAGTTACTCCTTCCTTTGCCATTTCAACTGTAAAAATACATTTAAGCCAAACATCATGGATCTGGTTAATCCTTCCTTCCCATGTGTCCTGGGGATGCCTTAGTCTGCCCTTCAGAGTGGAGCGTCCAGCTCTGACTTCTCAGTGGGGATCCCACGGGGCTCTGAGAGCAGCGGGTCAGACAATCTGGCCCTGACTGTGGATGGATACAACATACGTCCCTTATTAGCAGCAGGGGGTGGTGAGTTCATGATTATGAGGCCGTAATGAGCTTACAAAACATCCTTAAATGTAGCGCATCTTAAAACTCAGTCCTAATTTAGGATCAGAGATTGAATTATGCCTTTAAGAATGGAAATGGCAGCGTCTACTTAACAACAGACACGTTTCCAGGCCGGTGCCATTCAAGCCAAAACCACCACCTGGGGGGCAGCTCATGTCAGACGCGCTGAGCACAGCCTCAGAACACCTAGAGGCGGCCCAGGACACAGCCATGGGGAGACAGCAGCTGCCACAGGTGGGCATCCAGGACCTCACACAGGACAGGTGCCTGCGTGGGTCCTGAGGGCCCCAAGTGTCCTGGGATATTTACTCCAGACGAAGGCCCAGCTCAGCAAAGGGGTGGGAGGGGCTGACCGTGGCTCAGGGCGGGTGGGCCGAGCCGCCTCTGCTCCGGGTCTGGTCCTAACCCGGAGGTGGGATTCGGCAGTGGAGGTGGGTGGTGCAGGGGAAAGGGGAAGCCGAGGGCAGGCGCTGCAGGGTTCTGCAGGAAAGGCGAACCCTGGCAGGGACGGGGACCAGGATGGAATGGACGGGGGTCCACACTCCCACTGGACCTGGCTGCCTTTCTGATGGCTCAGTCCCAGACCCCGGACCAAGGTCATCACTGGCATTTGCTCTCAGCTGGTTCTCACTTGTATGTAATGTTAAAGGAGGAGGAGAGCCCCCAGTGGGATTTGTTCAAACCTTCTACCCACACGAAGCCAGCTGTGGGTTCCAGCTGTGGCTACAGCCATTCTATTGGTCTCTTTCTAGTTCCACAGCTATGGCAACAAATGCTCCAAAAAATTATTTGGGTCACAGGATTTGTGGCTATTTCTCCCACAGCTTCACACCTCCTCTGACCAGGACCCCATCCCAGGGCATCTAGGGCAGTCATTTGCAAGCACAGAAAGCAGCCCGTCTACCCTGATGAACCTGTCCTGTGCTTATGAACACCATCCATCCACCACCACCTGCTGACGGTGAACTCAAGAGCCGTCTGTTCCTCGGCACGTCCTGCCTCCTGGTGGGATCTCCCAGCAGCAGAAGGGCAAGCACAGGGCGTGGCTCGCATGGACCTCGTCAGAAAGCCAGCTCCCATCAACATGACATGTGACTCCAGCAGTCCATGGAAGTGGCACTTGGAGAGCAGGCCCGGGAGGCCGCCAGACTGTGTGAAGGTGTGCAGGGGAGCGGAGTGGGGAGGCAGGGGCGCGGGTCCACTGTGACCTTCCATGTGTTTCCGCATCAGCCTCCACATTCTCTTCTGCACCGCGAGCATGGATCTTCTTTGTCCCCCACTCGCTCCCCCGCCCTCTGTGACTTGGGCCCGGGGTCACCCCACGCTCGTCAGCAGTCCACTGACCTGGCAGCAGGAGGCTACAGGCTGGAGGCTGGGAGTGACCTCCCTGTGCTGGAGGACAGCTGTGCCTGAGTCTCCACACAATGAGAACTTCGTTGGGGGCCGGGTAACAGCTAATTGTATTGTCAACATCACTGGGCCATGGGGTGCCCAGCCATTTGGTCAAACATTCTGCATGTGTCTGTGAATGTGTTTTGGGGTTAACATTTAAATCAGTGGGCTGTGCATCAAGTCGACCGCCATCCCCAGGATAGGTGGGCCCTGTCCAACCAGTTGAAGGCCTGAAGAGAACCAAAGAATTCCCCCACCTGACAGCCTTTGAACAGGGGCTCAGCTCCTCCAGCGTCTATGGCAGCCCGCCAGCCTTCAGAGTCGAACTGGGACATCGGCTCTGCTGGACCTAGACTTGCCAGCCTCCGTAACCATGTGAGCCTGCTCCTGTACATAGATTCCTGAGGTCTCTCGCCATGGGCTCCCCAACACTGCTCCTTTCCCCATGCCTCCCATGATCCCGCCGCTGCTGGCCTCTGGGTGCCTGAGCATCCCGCTG
Organism: Acinonyx jubatus; assembly: GCF_027475565.1. NCBI lineage: Eukaryota > Metazoa > Chordata > Mammalia > Carnivora > Felidae > Acinonyx > Acinonyx jubatus. Next base: position 758,363 of record NC_069382.1, on the reverse strand, counting down.
GCCCCACATCCTCCTCCAAGCGGTCGCTTCCCTGAGGTTGGGTCCCTTACTGGGACAGGACCCTGGCAGGTAAACATCACGCCCCTGCCATGCCCGTGCCATTAGTACAGCGCCACGGAGCTCCACATGTGGCTACTGGGCGGACCCGAGCTGCACCATCACTCGGAGCTGAGGGCTGGCACAAAGGTGTACTCGGCAAAGATGTGCACGGACGGAAAACAACGCTGAGGGCACTGTTCTCTCTGAGTCCTCCTGAGGCTCTGGTCCCGCACAGGCAGGAAGCGTTACAACAACAAAAGCACTGCATTCTGAGCCCAGGCGCCCTGATCTCCTGCATCTCTAGACAGACCCAGGTTGTGAAGGTCAAGTGTGCAGGCTTCCCCGAGGGGCCAGCACGACATCTGCATCCACGGCCTCACTGAAGGGGATGCCGTGGAGGCCCCTGCACGTGGCACGGCCCCCCAGGTCTGAGAGGGCGAGTGGCCCGAACGTGTCCGCCCGGCAGACCCGAGGACGGCCACGTTACTCCAGCAACACTGTCCCCGAGGAGCGAGAGTCCAGATGGATAGTTTTATGATGAATGAGCATCCTGGTAGGAATGGAAGCACAGTGAATCATTTGAACATCCACTGGCTACTGTCCTTGAGGACAGGAAATGAAAAGCATCGTTTTAACAAGCACCGAAGATAAACTAGGAGGGAGGCATGGGCCACGCTCAACGATAAAAGGACAAGCAGGAGCAAGAGACCAGAAACGTGTGAAAAACACTCACTGCAAATGGAAGGAAAGACACCAGGGGAACACGAGGAAGGCAGGGCTGCGGCCAGTGTAGATGGCTAGCTGCACAGTCTGCCGGGTTCCTCGGCCTTCCTGGCACAGAGCGCTGCTCACCGGACTCCTCCAGACGGTCCCAACTTCCCCGACCGCTTCCGGGAACCGACCGCGTATGAACCAAAGAACCTTTAGTGCCACTAAAGACCAAGTGCCACGGAGGAAGGAGGAGACTGGGCCCTGCTGGCCTTGATACCACGAGTTTTCCAGGACTTCCTGTTTCCTCTTCACCAACTCTCCACCACACCCACCTTCCTCACACAGAGCGCTTGGCGCTTCCGTGTCTTGGCTACAAAGAGCCGTCGCCACACGCGAAAGGTTCCCCACCAGAACGCACTGTTGTTCACTGCAAAAGATGGGATCGCCTTCCGGCACTAATCTGACCGAGGTCAGTCTGGGTCATGAAGACGCTTCTCCCAAGACCTCATGACCTTTCCAAGCCAACCGTGAGTCTTCAGACATGGCGGCCTGACAAACAGCTGACCATCTGAAGACCACTCCCGCATCTTTCCATACCTTGACTCTGCCATATGCGTACCTTTTCTGCGTTCCTGTACCTCGGCTTTTATCCAAAATTTTAATACAATGTCTGCTCGTTTATAACATGTACTCACTTTTATTTTTCTCGTAAGAGAACAAGAAATTGCTACACAAATAAATGGCGAAAATAGATTACAAAGGAAGAGCGTAACCTGCTCAAATATTGGTATATGCTTATTTATTCATTAAAGCAGGTTCCTAAATGGTATCTGTTCAGGCGTGCTTTTAATTATTCCTACTCAGAGTGAAGACATTAAAATTTTATTTCTAGAAAATTACTCAATAGTCCAGAATGCTTTCCAGTAATTCAGACTGTTGTGTGTGTAAGCATTTAAAGTTTTCCATAACTGCTTTAGAAAAGAGTCTTACTATTTCCGGTGGCTTCGCAGTGCTCCTAATGACTGGAACATCATCTTTATTCTGTCCCCTGACATGCTGTGAAAAGCTGCAGGAGCAGATCTGCAACAGCTCCAACGATTAGCCCGTTTCAGGCACAGGTTTCCAAGGACCCTGCGTATGTGGAGAGCTGAGTCCAAATATGTGTTTCTACTTGCTGAGCTGCTGGGCACCACCAGCGTACCCACTTCTTTTCTGTACCTCACCTTCCAGAGAAAGGACACGGGGTGAACAGGTACTGAGTGCTGGGCGAGGCAGACGTGGCCACCGCCACCCATGATGTCACAGCAGGAGCCCTGATGTCACAGCAGGAGCCTGTGACGTCACAGCAGGAGCCCTGATGTCACAGCAGGAGCTGTGATGTCAGAGCGAGCCCAGCGATGTCACGTGCGCTGCGGTGGCCGCCATGTGGAACCCGGGCCCGATCCGCTCTGAGCATCAGCTATAGATCCAAACGCGCTCTGGCCACCGACAGCCCCAGGCAGTCCGTAAGCCGCCTCTGTCCTGTGGGCCTCGCCTTTCTCAGGGGAAAACAGGGATCGCGGTGTCTACCAGGCGGCGCTGGAGTGAGGATTAAAGGAGAAACCACGCAAAGGGCTTCGTGCCGTGTCCAGGCCCGGAGGTCGTCCGTGGTGGCAGCAACGAATGCTCCAAGGGGAAAACTACGGCCATTAGCAGGACTTGTCGATTTAAAGCAACAAAATAAAAACAGAGCAACAGCAAAACCGTCTGAACCATGGTTGAAGCAGACAACGTTTTCTGCAGCTATTTCCACCGTATTCCTTGGCAACACGGGTGTGCCGAGGGGGGACCCTGAGGCCTCGGCCGACACTGCCTCCACGCTCCATGTTCCTGCGCCCTGGGTCCCCATCATTCCCTTAGCTGGGCTCACACTGCCTGCAAATAACTGAACCGAAGGTCCCCGTTGAGCCCCAGTGGCCAGCAGAGTAATTTTTATCCATACTTAAGCCAATCAATTGTCCATAAATGGATTAATCAGATAGAAAAGGCAGACCTCCAGTGAAATCACTTTGCAACACTCAACGGTAACCAGGCTGTGCTTTTCCCACATGACTGCGTGTCCAGGAGGCTCGGCCTTGAAAGCACAGCCTAGAAGTACAGCAATGGGTCTGAGAGCCCCCGTAGGGACCTGGAAGGGCTGTGGGGGAGGGGAAGGGCAGGCAGGGGCAGCCGTGAAGCCATCTTCCTCCCTCCCGACACACCTTCACCTGTGCTCTGTCCAGTCCCTTAGACGACTACTCCTTCTGGTCCCTTGCAGGGATGAGCAGCCCAGTTTTGTATGATGCACTTTGCACCTCAATCTCATGTCCTTCTCACTGGCAAGGTCACGGCCTCATGGTTTTGGAGAGAGGACCAGGGTGCACCTTCCTACCGTGACTTGTCCTCTCTTGTGCATCTCTGCCATGCACCATGGGTCTGTGTCCCCAAAACTCTTAGGTTGAACCCTCATCCCCAGTGTAATGGTACTGAAAGTGGTGGACCCTTGAGGGTGATGTGGTCATGAGGGTGGGGACCCCACAGGATCCCTGCCCCTCCTCCACAGGAGGACACAGCGAGAAGATGCTCTCGTGAACCAGGAAGAGACCTCACGAGACACCACACGGCTGGCGCCTTGAACCCGGACGCCTGGCCTCCAGAGGCGCAGGATTCATCCTGCTGTAGATGGGCTGCCGGGCCTACGGCACTGCGTGTGCACGGCCGGCCATCTGTTCTCGCCCGAGGGGCACGGGCGGCAGGGGGGTGCTGCCTCACTCGCTCCTGGGGAGCTCCCCGAACGCCGCTTGCTGGCTGGGGCTGCGGCCGCCCTGTGCACCTGCACCTCTCCCATCTCCACTCACGGCTGGCGGGAGTCCCGTCCTCGCCTGGAGCCGGTCGGTGGGAGACGGTGTGTCACTGCCTCTGTGCGGGAGTGCGTGCTACCCCCCCAGCCGGCTTCTTGCCCCGTCCCCCTCTCCCACGTATCTCTTCTCCCAACAGCTCTGGCCCAAACCGAGCCTGAGCAGAGAACAGGTGCCACCCCTACCACAGAGTCCGAGTCCTGAGTCTCCCTTCCCCCAGCTCCCCATCCTACCAGGACAACACCTGCCGCTGTCTCCTCCTGAACAAGGCACAGGGGCTGGGAAGAGTGGGGGGGAGAGGAGGGGAGGGGAGGGGGCCTCAGTGGCTCAGCTGCTGCTCCCACCTCCCCCGGGGTCTCTGTTCGCAGAGCAAACCTTCCCATCTGCTCTGGGCCACCCAGCGGACCGGGCTTCGTGCCCACGGGCTGCGACCTTGGCCGCAAGGTGTGACTCTGCGGATCCTGGGGCAGAGCTGAGGGCTGGGGGCAGTGCACGCAGAGCTTGGCCCCTCCAGCCTCTGTTCCCGCTGGCCGGCTGTGCTCCTCGTGAGTGTCCCAGGCCAGGTCAGGGCACCGCCCTCTGGAGTGTGGTGGCACAAGGTCCCTAAAGCCCCGGCACTGAGGCTGCAGGCATCGCTTCAAAACAACAGGAAGCGTCCCCAGGCTGGTTTTAAGTCAGACCACAAACTGGATGCTTATAAAAAAGCCTTTTCCCTTTCAGGGTGACGGGCAGTTCACGGGGCTGGATGGGGGACGTGCTCACTAAAATAAGTCAACCCGTCCAGATGCACCATGTGAAGGTACACGAGTTTGTGCATGTGCAGCCTGTGTGAGCGTGTACACGCACACACACGCACACAGACAGCCAGGCATGCACGTTCCCAAAGCTGACATCCGTGTCCTCATGGAGGTTCTGGGGACACGTTTCCGCCCTGGCAGCTCATCCAGACCAGCCGCTGAGCAACATACTAAGCAGAGTCCGGGATCCGGACACCTCACCTCTGGGACCCCGCCTGGACAGAGGATGGCAGGTGGGCACTCTGCTCTCAGACACTCCCGTCGGGGGTCCCTGTGCTCCCAGAAGCCCTGGGCTCACTCCAGCGCCCGCGTGGTCCTGGCCATCTGTCCGTCCATCCTGACCATCAGCACCACCAGGTTCACTCTCAGACACAACACATCGGGCTTGGGGTACAGGAGCTGCTTCTCCCACAGCTGGGAGGCTTGTGGTTTTATTTGTGTGTTCCCACCCTTCAGCTGTTCCAGAATTCCGGAAATTCCAGCCATCCCCTGGACGAGCGTGTCTCAGACTGTGGACCAGTGTCACCGGGAGCCTGCTAGGCGCCTGTTCCTGGGACCCCCCCCCCCCACACTCCTGGGCCTCCCCCTGGAAGGAGGTGGCGCTGCTGGTCAAAGACACCCGGAGGAGAAACTTCTGGAGTTTCCGGGTCGGACTGTGCGTTACAAGGATTCATAGGTTAAATCCCTGCCAGCTGCCTACTGAGCCAAGCTGCACTGAGAGCAGGTGCTCTCTGCCCCGGGTCAGAGGAAGAACAATCAAACCAGCAGAGCAGCAAACGAGTGCAGTCGCCCCATGGAACCCAGTCCACTGACTCGTGCTAAGCAGCTCCGGGGCTCAGGACACGCACGACGGTGAGAAGCGCCTGACCCGCATGCCTGCCTCTCCAGCCCCAGCGACTCTCACACGCAAACACAAGGGGGGCTCTGGAGCTCCTCCCAAGGCCGGCTTGTTGTCCGTGAGGGGATGGGCAGGGCCCCACCCAGAAGTGGGTTCTAGATGGTTCTGTCATCCCTGCAGCTGCCCCCCAGTGGGGCCTTCCGAGGGATGAGGGCTCATCAAGGAGGTGCCTGCAATCAAGAACAAATCAACTCCCCAAACTCGTCTTTTGGCAAGACGTCTCATGATTTAGAAATCAGCCCTGGAGTTAAATCCAGCGCCGCGAGATCCAAGCACAATGAGCCTCAAAAGCCTGGCGGTGGTTCTAAATTCCATCTCCACACCCAGTGCAGACTGTGGGGTCATGGTGGTGAGCCGCAGCCCAGGCTCGGTCTCCAGGGCGGCCACACCGGAGGGAGGTGAGATTCTGCCCTAGAGGGCAGCCTCCCAGGGTCCCCAGGTCACCCTGGTTGTCAGGACTGCTCCCCAGAGCTGCCCCTGCTGGGAACCTCAGGAATGTGAGGTTGCTGTATGCAGACGGGCCTGAAATTCCCCCAAGGGGGTGGCAGGGGGACAGGGCACAGATGGTGGGAGACACATGACCTCTGCCAGACCCCAGGCTCCTTCCTCAGGAGACCTTAGACCTCCTGGGTGGAGCAGAGGAGCCCAGGAAGGCTTGGAGGCATGAGGCATGAGGCTTTCATGGGCAAAGAGCTTGGAGCAGAGGCCCGGGGCTCGCGGGCATCGGCGGGGGGGGGGGGGGGGGGGGGGGGAGGGGGGTCTCCAGAACGTGGCCTGCACAAGTCAGCCCCGGGGAAGGGCATGCCGCATTCGGCCATCCTGTCACCAGGACACATCGGCCACCTGTTTCCCATAAGCTCACGTTTACCCAGAATGTGACATAAGGGCACGTGGCTGCATGTGTTTCCATCATCACCCCCGCTCTGGGGACTCTCCAGCATGACCTCAGGGGGGTACCTCCTCCCCAGGGCATAGATGCGCATCCCCTCTGTGCCTCCCTGTCTACTGCCCTCCAGCGCTGTCATCCGCATATCCGCCCACCCCGTGACGGTGACGGTGCCTGTGTCGGCCAAACAGCAAACTCAGCACTATCAGGTGAGCAGCCCGCCCACACCTTGGGCGCCACGGAGGGATGTCACCATCCACCTGGACCACCACGCAGGGACGTCACCGTCCACCTGGACCACCACGCAGGGACATCACCGTCCACCTGGACCACCACGCAGGGACGTCACCATCCGCCTGGACCGTCACACAGGGGCGTCACCGTCCACTAGGAACACCACACAGGGATGTCACTGGCCACATGGGCTGTTGCACAGCCCCTCAGTACCTCCTGCATTCAAGGGTCGTCCAATCTGATTCTACACACACAGGACATACACAGATTCTCCATCTGTGTCAAGCTCCGTGATGCAGAAGACACGGTCCAGGCCGGAGCAGGGAGTACAACACAGCACGAGGCGTTCGGGGTCTACTTTCGCAGCTGAGGAACCACAGGGGAAAAGGCCAGCCTCACAGAAGTCGGGAGGCAGAGCCGTGTCCCTCAAATTCCTACATTGGAGCCCTAAACCTAGCACCTCCCCAAGTGACTAGATGGAAGGAAGGCTTTTAAATGGGGTTGGAAGGCCCCAACCCGACTGTGCTGTCCCCACAGGAGGAGGTGAGGACACAGAAAGGCAGAGGGACGACCACGCGAGGACACACGACACACCATGTCTGCAGGGCACCAAGAGGCCTCAGGAGGAACCGGCTGGCCCACACGCGGATCTCAGGCTTAGGTGCAGGTCTGGGATTTAAGCCACCCATGTGGGGTCTCTGCTACGGCGGCCGAGCTGACAGAGATGCGCATCATAGGAGAGGAGGACGCTCCCTTTCTCCCCTGGCCTGCTCTTCCCTGCTCCCCTTTCTTCCTCTGCTCACGTCACCGACACCCTTACGTTTCATGTTTTATATTCTCCTGATATTCACTTTCCTCGTCAAATTGTGACTCCATGAAAACAGTTGCTTTTGGGGAGTGGAGCCACAGCCCTCGGCCTGGAGCAGCTCGTGGCCCGCTTGTAAGAGCTAACACGGCCCCGTGAACAAGTCAATGAGAACGGGACACTTTTCCGTCTAGGAAACACCTTCACCCCGCGACACTCAGAGCACCAGGTGACTGAAAGCCGGGTCCGTGCTTGCTGCGGTGTCTGGAAGCCAACCACCACACTCGGGCTGCCGCTCTGCCCTTCGGCCCGCAGCCCGGGAGATGAGGTTTTGCTGGCGGGACGCACTCGCGGCAACCCTCTGCGACCTCCGGAGCACGAGACTGCTTTCCCTTTCCAACACCTGCCTCTGCCATTCAAAGCAAAGTCTGCACAGAGGGCTGTGCTCCAAAGGCCCACCCGTCCTGGCACCAGAGGCAAGCCCTGGAAAGCCACTGCACTGTAAGCAGGTGTTTCTGCCTGTCCGGGCCAAAAGCCTGCGCGGAGGGACCACCGCGAGGGGAGTGTCAGGCCGTCGGGAAACAGCTACCGCTGCAGACGTGTGCGCGCGTGCACACGCTGTCCTCTGTGCAGATGCACTGCACGCACGTGCACACACACTCAAGGAAACTGAGCCCATTACGAAAGACTTTGAGATAATTTACAAAACCAACAATGCAATGCCGAGACCCACTATCTAAAAGGTGACCGACAGCACAGAACGGTTACGAAGAGGAAGAAGCGACAGGGCCCCTACTCAGCAGCGACGCCTCAGTCACGCTGAGACGGCGAGGGCGGGGCCTCACCTTCAACCTTTCTCCTATTGTGAGAGTTTCTTCACACCAGGTTAGCTGATGCTCCCACAGATGCCTGGTGGAAAACTCCAGAAACGGAAGCAAGTATTAATCAGGCTGGAATGAAACATTCTTGTGCTTTCTGGGAGAATCAGAAATGCTAAAAGCTTCCCTGAGCCTATCGGACTCATTTGGAAGCATTTTCACTGAATGACACGTGTCCCTTCAAACCTGACGTGGCGGTCCTCGGGACAGCAGGAAGGGTCGGACGTGGGCACCTCCCATAATTAAAATGTAAGCAAAACACACCCGCTTCCAACGTCTGACAAGATGCCTGTCGAAAAGTAGAATCGAATCCTTTGGAAGAGATTTTACAAATGTTTTTCTAGAAATGCCTTAAGAAGAGTTATTTCTTTTGAGATTGCTGTCAATTATAAAATAAGCCAAGTCCTAGGGATGTAAGGTGGCTCTATTGATCCCACCATACTGCACAGCTCAAAGTGGTGAAGAGAGTCAATCTCAAAAGTTCTCATCACAAGAAAACAACGTGCGACTACGTGTGGTGATGGATGTGAACCAGGCTTACTGTGGACACCGTTTTGTAACACATACAAACAGCGAATCATTCTGTGGCATGCCTGAAATTAGTATAATTCTGTATATCAATTGTACCTCAATAAGAAAAAGAATTATTTCTTAAGAAGGTACTGTATGACTCAGATATGTAGAAAGCAGTTTTCTTAGTGCGATACTTAAAAAAAAAAAAAAAAAAAAGCTTTCTGTCCTTATAGGCCAGGCAGCCCTAGGATTTACTAAGGCTTCCCTTTAAAAAACACTTCACAATGTTTTTATTAATGATATAAATCCGCATATATCAATATAATAAATAAATAAATCCATACGCTCTGAGGCTATACTTGAACCCTAGGTGATCGCATACATTTTACCGCCGTCACACTTGGTAGAAACACCGTATCTGAGGTGCACTCTTGCTGCTTTGTGCAAGCTCACTTGGACGGGTGCCTCACAGGCAGAGGCAAAGGGAGAACCATGGGCTGTGGACCCATCTCTACAGCCCAGGCTGAGTGAGGGATGTCTTCCCTGTGAACGCTTCTCTTCAGCCCTCACCATTCCGATGCATGTGCTACGGCTGACGCTTCCGTGGGCACCTGCCAAAGGCACCAGCAAGGTGCACGCGTCTGGCTGCGGTTTGCTGGTTCACGACACGGTGGCGCTCCCCACCGTGGCTCCAATAGGAGAGGGAGGGATGCGGAATTCCACAGATGAAGACCTCTGGAACTTTCCCCACGTAAGGACACAGGAAGGCCCCGTACACGGAGAAGTGACAGCCTTGTGCGGCACGTGGGGCAGCGCAGGACCAGAAGCCACGGACGCCCTAACGTCTGGGCGGGTGACAACCCCACAGCAACAAGAACAGAAAATAACCACCAAGTGCAAGATGAGCACGTGCACAGAATGAGTGAATTCCGGGACAGTCACCCTTCACAGTGGTGGCCCGGAGCCAGAAAGGGCAAACATAATTATAAAAGAGGAGTCTTTGAGAAGCAGAGGATTCTAAATTATAGGTCTAAGTCGTTCTATTTTGTTTCTAGCAGGATAAAACAGCACCTACTGGGGAAAGACCCTGCACCTGCCTCTAGGAGTTTGTGGCCCACGGGGCAGACCAGACAGAGCCCCCGTGAGCTCTGGGATGTGTCCTTCTCAACACAGCCACACCAGCGGCCAGCAGCAGGGCGCTGTGACACACGTGGTCCCCTGCACAGAGGAAGGAGGCCCGGGGCAGGATCTGGAGGACCTTCTGGAAAATGCTAGCCCCGGCCCAACTCTGCCCATCTCCCTGCCTCCGCACATGCTCCCCTGCCTTCTGGTTAGCCACTCACCATTCAAAGCCCAGGCAGTTGGCCCTGACCTTGCACCTACAGCCTCCATCTGTCCCCTGCCCTCGGGCTGCATGACATTCTGGCTCGTCTCCTTACATGTCTGTCTCCCTGTTGGACACGGGTCCCGAAGGGGTTTGTCGCTTGGTCACGATGGTCCCCTCACCTCATCAGGTCAGACCGGAAAAGAGCTTGTGGGATTTTTCAGTTGTCTCTAGATTATTAAAAGTGTAAATCCTGAACCCTAAAATGTTACTTCTATGCCAAGGACCAACAAATAGCATGGCCTACATCATCTGAAGCAACTGCTCAGACTCTAGACTCCGTTTCAGGATCCCAATCCTCTCGCCTTGAAAAAAGCAGCTGGCAGGATGGGGCAGATGACAACCCCTCCCTGCGACTATTTCCAGTCTCTCTCGTCTGCGGCTTTTGCCACCCACAGTCCCTTGCTCTGTGGCCACTGCTCCTATCCACCTGAGAGGAAGCATCCAGGAAGAGTCAAGATGCCCCATCCCACTCGTAAGGGAGGACGTTTATCACACAAGGTGTGGGCACTGAGCCAGGCCCTGCGCATCTCGCCCAGTTCCCATTTCCACTCCTTAGACCCCATCACACAGTGATACTGCTGTCAACCGCCGTCCCATCTCACAGACAAAGATGCTCCGGCTCCAGGACGGGCGGGCAGGCGGCCTGGCCAGCACCCCTAAGCACAGGCACGCGATGACGCTCCGCAGGGGGGAGTCCGGCCGCTCTGCATCCCAGGAGTATCCGGGCAGCTGTGTCGCAGACACCTGCCTGACACAGCACGTGGGAGCATCCTTGTACGGCAGCGAAGTTGGCCGCGGCCACAAACCGTGGAGGGAGGTCTGTCCCGTCGTTTGCACGCCCAGACTGCCAGACACGGCGCCGTCACACGGCATCACCACGCGTGCCTGAAGGACCACAACCACCGTTTCTTCATTACTGGAGGTAAAGGCTTCCGCTGGCCTTTTCCTAACGGCTGCAGATTGCAGCGAATGAGCGCAAATGAGCGGGACGTGACGCCGTCTGTGTGCGGAACGAGGTCAGAAACTGTGAGGTGCCCGCTGGGGCTCTGGCACGAATCGTCCCCTTCCGCCAGTCTCTGATATGCTGACCGTCCCGGGTAAACGTTCCCATCTTAACTCCTAGCTACGGGCCTGTCTTACCTGTGCTCACCTTGGGACTTCCAGTCCCCACCACAGGCTGTTGGGTGTCCAAACGCTTGTGCGTGCCATTGTCCCCTAACGCTGGCAGAAACGTCTGCTCAGGTTTGAATTCCGTGTGAAATGAATTCGCACGGTTGAGAATACCTTGACAGGTGACCCACAGAAGACTATCTGTGTGACTGAGCGTATTTGGCGCCACCTATCCTTGGAGGTCTGTTGTTTCGTTAACCGTTTGGAGTGACAAGTTAGTGGTTCCGAAGGAGGTCCCATCCTGATGACGTGACAGGGGACACCCCCAGGCCTTTCTTCACTGCACGACACGGAAACGTCCTTCCTGACGCTGACGGCTCAGACACCGTCCCGACAAATTACGGCCCAACTGCTTGCCAAACGGGGAAGCAACATATACTTAACTCCCTCGGGCTTGCTTGTAGGGTGAGTCACTGGGCCTGTTGGGAGGTGCTGTGAAATTTCACGAGGCCTCCAATGCTGTTATTATCGTCCCTGTTTTACATGCAGTTACCACGTGGCCTGTGCTATTCTGGTGACACGATGGCATCTTCAAAGTTACTAAAGAGCTACCCCTGTGGCTGCATCTTGACAGAGCTGCTGAGAATAACTGCCTTGCACACCGAGACCACGACCCCCCAAAACCCACTCCTGTTTCCTTGACTGTGGCCTGAGCTTGCTCTGTTTGATTTGGGAACAGGGTGAGAATGAAAGGAAGACACACAACGTCTCTCGAGTACCACGTGGTATCTGGGGCAAACTTCTAAGATGCTGGGCTGCGGGCCGCGGGGTGGGTGCTGCAGGCAGGCGTGGAGGCTGGAGGAGGAGTCACGTCCAACATCACAGGAAGACTGGGATCAAGTGCAGTCCGGGGACCCTGCGGCTTGCTCCTCAGAGAACCTCCAAGACGACGTCGACCCCTTAGGGCCAGTGCAGGGGACGACTTGCAAAACTGCCCTGCAGACATGCTCACAGCAATCCCCCGGGACTTTCCTTCTCCCTCAGGGTTATTGTGAAGCTCCAACAGCTAAGTCTGTGGGCGCTGCTCTAAGGCCCACAAACTGGTTACAGTGCGTGTGGCCGAGAGCATGACCGCGTGCACAAAAAGGTGATGGAGAAGCACCCCAAAACTCCTTCTTGACGTGGTCACACTTCTGCCACTGCAGATTGTGATAATAACAAGGAGCTACGTTTGCTATTCCAAGAGCCCCCATATTTTCCAGATGCTCTGACATCATGGAACCTGTGTGAATAATCGCCACGCCACGTGCTCCGTGGCCAGGCACTGCCCTCAATGCCTCGGACATATCGATCCATTTTAATCTTGACACCAGCCCTGCCAACGTGCCCTCACCAAACCTTCCATCTGACAGATGCAGACACTGAGTCACGGAGGGCAGTGGTCCGGGAGGTCACCCAGCTGAGAAGTGGCCACGGCAGGACTTGACCCTGGAAGGTGGTCTCCAGGGTCCCAGCGCTCAGCCGCCAGACCCTCGTCAGCACAGGGAAATGGGAAAGGAAGTGCTGGGGTGGGGACCCGCATCTGGGGGACATGGTCGAGGGCAGGTCCAGAGGGAGCCAGGACTCCATGCTGTCTGGTTCCGGAGCACTGTCCATGGCTGGCTTGAGCCTGTCTGTGACTATTTAAACTATGCACTGGGTCTCATGGCATTTCCTCATGAGCTAGCTGCTGATTTTTCTCCCATGAATCTTGTATTCTACTGCTTTTCCCTGTGGTTTGGTGTTTTGTTTCCACCATCCTATTCTATTGAAATAGGGATCCAGTAAGTGACCGACAGACATCGGGATGTTCCCCTCACGATCAAACAACTTCTGTATCAAAAGACTCTCACAGCCACTCAAGTGTCCTGTCTGCTTGCGTTTAATGGAAACGTTTGATCTTACGTTCGTGGCACCGCTGGGAGTCACCCGTGTCTGCGGGAGACCTAGTGTTGCTGGAAATGCCGTGGCACCGAGAACGACTCAGGATGACGGCACTGAGAGAAACTCAGCATCTCACAAGGCAGCGCACTCACTGACCCGCACCCCGTGGTCTGGCAGACAGAGCCTCAGAGGCCCCTGTGAACTGATCCACATCACAGGAAGCCACCTCTCGCAGGTTTGTGTAAGGACATGTGAAGTAAGAGGACAGCAGACAGAGTGTGGCTCACAGGAGGCGCTCGGCAAACTGCAGCCACCACTGTGATGACGGACAGCAGCGCCCTGGTGTTTTCCTGGGAACCAAGTCGCTTCAGGACCCGCTGGGCCAAGCCCTTCGCTCTGCTCTGGCTCCAGACAGACGTTTACCTCCTTTCCACAGCGTACAGGGCTCTTGGTAATGTGAGGGGGACACGCGTAACTCCTGCGGGGGATTCTGGCGCACAGGGAAAGGCCCAGTGCGTTTGGATTCAGAGGGAAGAGCCTGGGTCTGTGTCTGCCTCTTCCACGCTCGGCTCTAGGATTTGGGGCCAAGCAGGCAACTTCCGCAACGGCACGAGCACGTGTCTAAACGGAGCAGGGCCTGGAGCTTGGCCAGCACTCACCACCGTGGGGTGTCTGTGGCGTCACGAGGCCCTGCCTCTCTCCCAGACTTCGCTCATGCCATCTCTGCTCCTGCACCGTGCTGTCTGTCCCTTCTATACCATGTCCGCTCAGCCCCTCTCACTGCCTCCAAGGACCGTGCAGCCCACCCCCAGCCTAGGGCCCAGCTGGAAAGTCCTCACTTACTCTCCAAGACTCAGTCAACCCTGCTCTAGAAAATGCTCATGCACGACATCCCCCCCCACCAACTGCCCAGAAGGAGGGGACACTTCTCCCCATGTGTCCCACGGGCCCCAGTGGGCAGTGGTTTCGGCCACACCATCTGGTCCTGCGTCCCACACAGCAGCCTCTGCTCAGACAGCCCTGGGCGGTAAGGGAGAGAGAGCCCAGCTGAGACATGACAGCACGACGTCCCATGAGCTCTCACACTCGGGGTCACATTCATCGTGCCGTCCACCTCTGCCAGCCATGCCCATTTTCACGGGGTCTCCCATCTTGAACGAAGGAACCTCAAATGCCTCGTATCTTAATACATGATGTCATCACTAGTTTATCTTGAGATTTAAATTTTCAAGTACACGTTCTAGTATAGTTTTAGGTTCTGGAGTGAGCGATACACGCCTCACAGGCTCCTGGACAGCACGGCGAGGTGGCGCAGCTTCAAACGAAACGCAAACACACTCCATTTCAGTTCGATGCCCGCCACATAATAGTGACGTGAAAAATACCAAAGTGACATGAATTAGATGCTCTTATTTCTACTTTATGAGTAAATAAGTAAAGGCCCGGAGACGTGAAATAAATTCACCCAAGGTCACACAGCTAATAAATGGCAGGGCCAGGACTCCTGTCTCCTGGAAGGCTCGCAAATGTTCCCTGTTCCGTGCATCTGTTAATAACGATGCCACAGCATGAACAGGGACTGAGCGCAATTTGCTCTTCCTACCTCACAGGGGGCCCAGGGCCTCGCTGCAAACCCTCCCTCGGCGTGCCCCCCCCCCCCCCCCGTGTGTTGTTCACTGTTTCGTGTACAACAGGAAGGTACCAGCGGCCTCTGCCTCCATAGGCTGCTGCCATCACTAAATCAGAAGTATATTTTTAGCACTTGGAATCCGTTCTGGTGCATAAACATTGACAACTGTTTTCAGCAGTGTGCCGTGTAGACCAATGGAGTCCACTAATTAGATCAAATGTTCCTATCAGGAAACACACTTGCACACACACACCAAACACCAACCAATCTGCAATCTAAAAATAAATCATTAGGCAGATTACAAATTGGCCATCTTGGCCATTATAATTATTTTCTTTGATCTGTGAATTAAGACAGCTCTGAAGTCCCTGCTCTGCTGAAACCCCACATCTTGTGTGGCTTTCGCACTGGGGAGCCCTCCGTCCTAAGCCCCACAGCCACTGCCCTACCAGGTGCTCCTTGCTGGGTCCCCAGACCACAGCCCCTCAGCCAGCGCTCTTCCACGTCCACCACAAACGTTGTGTCTGCCCCCATCTCCACTTGTCTCTTCAAGGACATCAAGCCTGAATGCTCCCTGTAGCATCACTGCCCCTGCCCCAGGCGGAGCCCAGGCTCCTTGCACTGACACCTGACCATGGCCACCGTGAGCTCCGTTTCTCTCCAGTTGCACCCTGGCAGGTGCACCAGAGAAGTCCTGCACCTGTGCGCTCACTGATCCCGAACGTTCCTGAGCCATGACCTTTCCTACTTTGCTAATGCTGTTCCCACCAGTCTGTGAAACCCACTCTCCCCTTCCACCCTGCCCAGGGTCACTGCTCTTGAGACTGAAATTGTCTCTGTCTCTGGCACACACTGAAAGCACATCACATGCTCCGTGGCTGGGATCACTGATTTCCATCTTACTTGGCTTCTAATATTATACACATTACTTTTCCCAACAGACTGTAAGATCCATGAAGATAGGAACTTGACCCTGAAACATTTCTTTAAATTTCTTTAAAAACAAAATACTGTCTCATATATACAAAGTGTCCCCAAAATGTCTTTTTCCCCAAAATAATAAGACAAATGACCTGAGAACATCTACAGGAGGCCTGCAGGTTGGTTACCTGGGACGAGCTGGGTCAGGAGCTCGGGGAACTAGCGTGGGTTTGGACAATGATCAGCTGTATCCTAAAGACTGTGATGGACTGTGGTCACATCACATGACACAGCCACATTTATACGTGTGGGGATGTCATGTGGCTAAATACTAAAGCACCATGGTGTTTCTGGATTTCAACTCAGCACACTTTAATCTGGGGCTACGCCAATGTGCACCCTGTATTAGTAACGCTGTTAGACATTTCTAGAACCAAACCAGAAACCTGAACTTCTCTTCATTCATGCCTAGCCCATCCACTAAACCTCCTCAGCAATCATCACCTGGGCAGAGCATCTGGAGACTGGGCATATAAGACCTGTTTATCTTTGGGGTCCAGCTTGTCCATAGGACAAGGTCTTCAGTCTTCCCTCCTGATGGTTAACTGACTTGTCAACTCAACTGAGGCACGGGGAACCCAGACATGTGGTAAAACACCCAGTGAGTGTGTCTGTGATGGTGTTTTTACATTAACATTGGATAGGTAGACTGCGCAAAGCAGACTGTCCTTCCTAACATGGGTGGGCCTTGTCCAATCAGATGAAGGCCTGAAAAGCACAAAAAGGCTGAGCCTCTCTCCAGTAAGAGAATTTGCCCTGCCCACCAGCCTTCAGACTGACGCTGCATCATCGGCTGTCCTGGGGCTCCAGCTTGGTGACTCACCTTGCAGACCTTGGAGCTGCCTCCCTCCATAATCGTGTGAGCCAAGCCCTTATAATAAACCTCCTTCTAAATATATACACTTGCATGTCCTATGGCTCTGTTTCTCTGGAGAACTCAGACTCGCATGCTACTCTATGGCTCAGAGAACTCAGCAGACACGTCCATTCTCATAAACAGTCGGCTCTACAGTAATGACTTGTCTGCTGCCATCTTCCTGCACACCAGCTCTCAGATCTGGGTCAAAGCCTTGTTTCCCTCTCTCAGCACCCATGCAGAGCCAGCATCCGACACACACAGTTGTGCAATGGGCAGCTGCCTAAGCAACCAGAAGCCTCTGAGAGCAAGGACTGTGTCCTACAGACAACAGTCCTCTCACATTGTTCTAGCTGGCCCTCAAATATCTGCTTCCCCAGCTGCTCTCCCCCAGCATCACCGGTGAGCTGGTTCAGGAAGGCCAGCCAGTGAGCCGGGAGCCGATGCCACGCGCTCTAAGTGCCCGCCTCCCAGCCTGGCCCCTCACCCACAGTGTTACTCCCTTCCCGCCGGGCAGAAGGCCAGCCTGGCTGGCGTGGTGTTGTGACCTGCACAGCACCGCTCCGCTCCCCCTTGAGCTCTGCCTTGTGTGGCAGCAAGACCCCAGTGGCCTGTAGGGAGGGGAATGCCCACCCTGCCAAGCAACAGCCATGAAGTGAGGGCAATGGCAGCCTACTGCACAAGTCAATGTCCAGGAGCTCAGCGGTCTAACTGATGCTGTGTGTGTGAGGAGGACGCTCCGTTCCATTTGCCACAAACAATCAGGGGACCTCAAGGGACTAATGTCAGGTGCCCTTCTTGCACATTTGTATCCAGAACAGGGGGATTCACACACGCTTACACGGTACCTGGAACAGGACCGTGGGAGGTCACCTACGTGAGCAAGGCACTAAGGGCACATAACCTAGCATTGCACGTGCAGAGTGCCACACAGAAATGCTTCTGAAGATCAGCTCCTCGCCCAGCACAACCCAGCAGGGGGATGACTCTCCCCTCCCCCACCCCTGGCCCCCAGGATGCATTCATGAACTTGCAGCCATGAAACTCCTTCCTGTCCTTCAGCCACATTATTCCACAGTATCTACATTCACCTAAAACATGAACTTCTATCAACTCATCGCAAATGAGGAACAGGAGAAACACGCTCTGGGTTGCACAGGAAGTACCAGAGTCATGGGCCACCACGCGGCCAGGAGGAGGCAGAACCGAGTGGCCACAGTCCCTCCACATCAGCCCATGGCGCTCCGGCCACGATCCATCAGCAGCTTCCTGCTGAGGACGCGCTTTCCAGAGCCGCGGCCCATCTTCGTGGAAGCAACGGGCTTTCTCCCTTCAACGTGGGTGTTTTCGCACCGTGCATCCTCGGGACCGGGTAATGTGATGTAGCTTTCATTCATCTCACTGCAGACCACGAAAACAGTAGTAGGACACCTCCCGCATGCACCTGCGCTAAGTGCAGGCTCGCTTGGGGAAATCACAGCCGGCTCATCCGTGGTGACCAGAAGGCCCACGCGGGGGTTTCTGGAGTGTAGACAAGCTTGGCACCATGACTAGTGTGTGTGTTGTGGGCACAAGCACAGCCAGTATCTGAGCACTTTGCTGGATGTAAACTACATACCACTAAACAGAGCACATTTGGCTTTACAAGAGAAACGAATCATAATTTCTGTCCTCATTAGTTTGGAAACAATGAAGGACATTTATGTCACTGGGAAGGCATATCTGTTTTGATTTGATTATTCAACTTATGGAACTGATAGGAATATAATCTCAATACTCAATAACCCTTTGTGAGTATTTCTTCACTCAAATCAAAACAAACGACGTGATTCTTCACTTTTATTTTGAGAGAGTGCATGAGTGCAGGACGGACAGAGAGGTAAAAGGGAGAGAGAGAATCCCAAGTGGGCTCGGCACCGTCAGCACAGAGCCCGACACGGAGCTCAATGTCACAAACCATGATGACATCATGACCGGAGTCGAGTCGGGCACTTAACCGACTGAGCTACTAGGCGCTCCGTGATGTTTTCACTTTTTTTCTTAATGTTTATTATTTATTTTTGAGAGAGACAGAGCACGAGCAGGGGAGGGGCAGAGAGAGAGGGAGACACAGAATCTGAAGCAGGCTCCAGCCTCCCAGCTGTCAGCACAGAGCCCGACGCGGGGCTTGAACTCACGAACCGCGAGATCATGACAGAAGCCGAAGTCGGGCGCTCCACCAACTGAGCCACCCAGGTGCCCCTGTTTTCGCTTTAATTGGCTAGTAACAAACACCAAATATTGTAGTTGCATTTCCTCAAACAAGAATCCAATCTGTATTTCTAAGGGGATGCTTCAATTTTCCATCCACCAGTCACTGTTTTCACATACTGATGTGTGCGCAACAGCCAGAATTGCTTAGCCTAGGCTAGGATCCTTAGCTTATTTATTCTTGGCGATCGCAGGGTGCACATTTAAGGGCATGCTACAGACCCAAAAATACTTTTCGCATTCAGCTGAGAAAATTTCATACGCACACTTACATTGTATAAAACTATTACGACTGCCTAAGTGTATGCTAACGTAGTAATTGGCATTCTGGTATCATTTCGTGTATTTTAGTAAAGCAAACTCTGACTGCAAGAGACACAGGAAAGCAGAATTATTGAAGACGATCCTGCATAAGCACCTTGGAGAGTTAATTACACAATACTGTATTTATTTCACCTTCCTGAATTAAGGAGAAAATATATTTTTAATATTAATAATACCAAATGAATATTGATAGGATAGTAAAGGTGCAGAACTCATTCTGTCAGGGGACTCCTATGCAGGACCGAGACTTGCAGAATCTTGTTTAGAATCAGGGGAAGGTGTGAAGAATGAGCTGTGGAGTCCTTGGAAACAACAGGCCATGTCTTCTCACCAGAGCTACCAATTGACGTATTCCCTCAGATGTTGCGTGCTCCACGAGGCCTGGCAGGAGAGGATCTCTCTGGAAAGCTGGGTTCCCATCCTGACGCTGGGTGTACCTTCTCTGAAATATTAAGTGATCACGGCAACAAGGATATATGCATTGCCTTTTGCTTTCTTTGGTCATTCAGGGGATTAAGAGAAATTAAGTATAATAAAACACTCTAGGCTCTTTGGCACAATACCAAGGTATAGAAAAGTCACCTGATACTTCTTTTTACCACCAGTTTAAGCATGTGTGTGTTAAACTTAACTCCTGACATAAACTGGCAGTTTTATTCAGAGGCTCAGAATAAATGTATAGGGACATCCGGCAGGTGAAACGGAGACATAAGAGCAGGCAGGCGTGTCTGCAGGAGCAGAGGCTGGCTCGGGCCGTGCAGACCACCCCTCCTAATATAAGGAGCAGTCCCAGGGCACTCTGGAGGGCTGGGCAAGCGGGGAACTTCCTGTTTCTCTTGTAGCTAAGGACCAAGTGCTGACAAGGGTACACTGTGACCCAGGGTCTTTCCCAGAATTAACAAAGCAGGGTCACAGTAGGATTCTTGGTCACAGTGGAGAAAACTCACAAGCCTGAAGTTGCAAAGTGTCCCATTTTGTACCTTTCCCCAAAACGATTTGAGGAAGTTGGATGGCAACTTAATTCGTGTTTAGAATCAGGGCAAATGACGCGGTCCTTAAAACTCTACCTGGAGAAGAACAAAGGCAGTGCCCAAGCCTACGTAAGTGTTTGTCTCTCTCTAAATGCCACACGAAACCCCACGCTGTTCTGGTCTAACCCCATCACTAACTGGTCTGCACATCTGGCTACGGCAGGAAGGGTTTCCACACCAAAGCAATGGCACACAGGCAAACTGAATGGGCATCTGCCTGTGAATCCACTCGACCTGATGGAGGCTCACCCTCTGCAGGCCACCAGCTGCTCTAGGGACGGGCAGGGTTGTCCTATTGGGAAAAGGATGATCACAGTCCTTGACGGCAAATGCCAGGAAGTGGCAACTCTGTGAATTACCTCTGAGAAATCACCTGGGCACGCACTCCTGGGCAAACCATCTCCCCAAAATTCACCTTTTGTCGCCCCCGAGCAGCCCTCTGGGGTTCACGATCCTCTCCAGTGAGGCCCTGGATCCCTACTTTGGTAAGCACCCCCGATGCTGATATTCGCTGGTCCCTTCGCTGGCATTTGGCCCACGTGCCCTGTGATGAGATGCCCGGGCCCCAAACCATAACCACAGCCCCTCACGTACAGACATTTCCCTTCAAGATGCAAATCACCAAAGCATCAGGTAAGCCTCTAAGGGCTTTATCCGTTTTCTCTGTTTGAGACTTAAATGTAATGGAAATAAACGTTGGCCAGGAGGAAAGGCACAAAGAAACAAAGCCAATATTTGCCAATAAACTGCCAATATTTGACATCACCATCCTGCGTCCAGAAGTGCGTGGCCACGGGCACGGACTTCGGTTTGCATGGATACCGGGGGAGAGTGAGGCTGCCTCCTGGCGACAGATGGTACAGCTTGGCCAGGAGACCACGTATTTCTCTATCTGGACCTGATAAAACACTGAGGTTTGCCGATGTAATTCCTCCCCGGAGCAAAAAATACTCCAGTAACATACGGAGAACAGATAAATAAATATGTGGCTTTGGCAAAGGATCCAAACTAAAGTGCATTCGTGGGACACAAGGCATCCAAACAGCTGAGCTAGGGGAGAAGATCTAAATGCACCCATTCAAAATCTTAACTCACTGAGCAAAGATCATTCACAGGACTGGGGCGTTTAGACAAAATAGATATACATATAGTTACCAGATGATAAAGGACATTTTCAATGCTCCAATGTTTGTGGGCCCTGCTCCTGGGCTCCCACGGAAGCCAAACTCCAACATTTACCAAGGTCAACATGACTCGGCAAAACGTCCAGGCACGGGCTCCATTGGTGCCCTGAGCACATACTGTGCATCTGCTTCGTTAAAGAAAATAACCAAAATGGAGCATTCTGAACACAAAAGATAAGAAAAAGGAAGACATTTCCCAGGGTCCGTAAGATTAAAGCATACAGTCCTGCAAATACTAGACATGGAAGGACTGCAACTTTCCCAGACATCCTTTGTGCAATGATTTTTAACCTTTTGTGGAAAAAACTGTATCACCCTACACCAATTATTCCCTTTCTGAAGCACTCTCCTCCTTGTGATGGTTGTCTTCTGGGCAGCTGTCCTGATGGGCTCAGAAGGAAGTCCCTTCTGTCCTTTTAGAAATTCTAAAAGGTTTGTTTTTCATCAACACAGATGTAATTACTTATATGTAATCATATGTGATTATGTATTGGACTATTATATTATATAGATTGTATGTGATATAATCCCACATGTAATTACATACTATTTACATACAACTAGGTCATCAGACTAGGTTGACTATATTGCTATACGCCTAGGAAAGTAAAATTATAAAACTGTTAATACAAGGTCAGCATAGCCTCCAGGGCTGACTCCTCCTAGTTTCTACAGCCTGCCCACCACGTGTGTGAACCTGACCTGCGAGTAGGTCCAAGAACCCGCCAGGTGCCGCCCTGCTGGTCAGCTTTGGAGATGCTTGGCCGCATGTGGTTCTGAGCCGCGTCTGGTCTTCCTGCCCCTGGTATCTCATAAGGATGTGGGTGAACGTGGCCACCATATCCATCCCAGCTCAGAGAGCCCGAACGGGACTGGGGTGACTGTCACACACCCCACTTTCTGTCCTGCTCTGCACGTAGGCATCACAGACACCTCCGGGCCATGTGTCCTTACTACTCTCAGCTTCCAGCCCCTCGAAGCAGCCCCAGAGGAACCAGAAGGGACACAGAGTTTTATGGGGTCCGAGCTCTGATTATGTCACTAAACCGGTTACCTTCACGAGGACCCTGGGAGGGCAGCATCTTGGAGAACCATCCCTTCCAGCTAGAATGGTTTATCGCTTCATCCGTCCGTCTGCGCCTTAAATACTCGGAGCAGATGTGCAGAGTGTGACCTCACAGCTCGCAGTCGGGAAGACACGCTGAAACCAGCTCCCCTGGGGTGATGTGTCCTGGTGGGCTCTCCCACATGGCCCCACTCACAGCTGTGCCGGCGGGAGCCCGCCACACGCCCATGTCCGCACGATAGCCCGCGTGGATGCCGTGTTTGCAGGGATAAAGGCTGAAAACATGGTCTGAGGCTAAGCTTGTCTACACCCGAAGTCCACGTGCCTCACAGGCCACCACACGCTCAATGACTGTAATTCCCGGCTCCCGTCAGCACAAAATCCGGGGAGAAGGGCACATACCGTTCAGCACTACCTCAAGGTGGACCCAGTGCCACGTTCTCAAAGGTGCCCAGCTTTAGCCACACACACGGTCTCCGAGAGCTTGACAAAACGAAGTCATGGCAAAACACGGGGATGGATGTACTACCAGCACCGTCTAGATCTCTCGGTCCCCCCTCACCCCTGCACTGAGGGACTCACAACCAGACTATCAAGTCCCCGCTCTTTACGGGAGCCTAAGTGACACGTGACATGCCACTGTTATTGCCACGAGTACATCAGGTGATCAAATTAAGTTTGATAATAGGCTTTTCTTCTGTAAGTGAAGCCCGTTTTCGCCCCCAAATACAATGCTAATGCGATTTTTACAGCTGTTGCTGTTCACCCAGGTCTCTGGGGAGACGTGCCACAGAGACTCGCAGAAGCCACGCCCCACACGCACACGCACGCCTGGGTCTGTCTTGACACGCCAGGGCTGAGCCTCACTCTGCTTCTGCAGTTTAAAAAAGTCAAGGACACAAAAACATTTCCATGCTCATCCTAGGTTGCCAGTAAGTAATTTATGGCCCGTGGCCTAAGTGTCATTACAGAAATTTCCATAGTCAACGAAACAGATTCTCTGAGACCTACAGGCAGGAGGTGTTGAGCAGGTTATATGGGGGGGGCGAGGGGGGGCCTTGATTGAGTTCATGAATTTATTTTTGTGCTTTAATCTGAACTGTCTACTGTTATCTGGCTACTCTGTGGAGAAAACAATGCAATTTCTGTTCCCAGGGAAAAGAGAGACATTGATGTACTTGTCCCCACAACAAGGGTGGGTGGGCAGCAGGGCTCTGAGCGCCACCTCCTGTGAGCGGCCACAGCCTAGTGTCCCGCCCCTCACCCACGAGGGCCCCCCGCCGGCTGCGCACCTAGAGGAAAAGGGACAGCACGCCGGGTCGCCCTGATGTGTGGAGAGTCCGCACCCCCCCCCACCCCACCGCCACCCCGAGAATGCACTTCTTCCTCACATTGTCCCGTCCCCCTAGATTTCTGGAAAACCTGGTTCCCAGTCAGCCTTCCACACTAGCTCAGGGTCCACTGGGTCTCCCTGACCCGGGGCCACTGTGGTATTCCGACTGCAACTCTGACCCCACACGACCGAGGAATGTCTCCTGCACCAGCGCGTCCCTCGAGACGGGTGCCCCATAACCGGCCCACCACAGACACATACTCCATACCCGACCTGGCGCCCCAGCCCCGCATGGCAGACGGCGGAGGTCTGTCAGGTGAACGGACAGAAGCCTGGGAGGCAGCAGCTGCAGACGTCCCTGGACCAGGAATTCAGTCACTTTGCACAGCAAGTGCCCTGAAGAATGCCACCACCATACTTACAAGGTAAGCTTAAATTATGTCCCGTGTACTTTTAGGTTATCAACTCAGTGTGGGTCATTTAGAATCATCTAAGTCCAAGGAAACAAGGTCGAGCTTCATGTTGAGGACGCCCGGGGGCTGCACTGTGCTCGAACACCAGTCACGCAGCCCAGCTGGCTGAGAGCCGGGCCTGTGCCCTCTGCTGCCCGGCTGGGGCCGTCTTGCTCTGCCGCTCCCCACGATGGCACGGCAACGGCATGTGTGCGTTTCCGTCCACGGCCAACACTGCGGTGGCCAGAATGACTGAGGGAAAATGGATGTGAGCAATCGCTTTAAAGTGCCTGTGTGTGTCTGACTCCAGCAACCCACATGTGTGTTCCAGCTCCTGAGATCTCTGGCTTATGATCAGTCTCCTGGAACCAAAACCTTCGAGTGATAGCTTCCTGCATAATCGACGTACATCAGGAGGCTTTCACAAACGCTTCTTCTTTTCTTCAAAACTCAGAAGCTGCTTAAATACCATCATCCATTCACGGAAAGTGAGGAAACTATCCTGATCATGACTGGAGACGTTTTGTTTTTGACCTGAAAGATTGCACTGCCATATGATGTCCTGGAACCTAGTGTTCCCAGAAAAGATAAAATAATTAAACCAGACACCAGCAAACGGGAGAAATGTTTCTTGTGAGTGTTCTCGCTGTCTATGAGAACGCCAAGGCAAGCCATAGCGTGAGGTGGTTCCCCCCGCCAGACGAGACACTCCTGTGAAGTCTTCCCCCCACTGCACATTCAGAGATGGGAAAACCCAATAGTCAGAGGGTGAACCACATGGTGAACTCCAAAATCAAACTGGCCCTGGGCACAGGGCTGGGTTCGGGCCGAAGAGCAGGTCTACAGGCAGGTGCACTATGAGGGGCAAAAGCTGGTGACCTCGCCTCCAGCCCGGCCCCCTGTGGGGAAGAAGGTGGGGATACAGGCCGTGCTTTAATCCAAACAAGTCCTGGGAAGGGTGGCAGGGACCCCGGGCAGCTGCCTGGCCATGGGTGCCTGACCAACAAAACTGCGGGGTCCCCTCCTCACATGAACCCCAGACAACAGGGGGTTCATTAATTACCTGGGGAAATCCCTCGGGAACGTCTCCTCCCGGACTGGCCAGAAGGAGAAAACCCACAAGGACAAACCCCGGGACAACAGTCACAGGCTTGCCCGATACAGTAGGTTGCCATCTACAAAGTAGCAGAAGTGTTAAACTTTCCTGAAAAAAATTCACTTTCTAAAATGTAACAGAGGGAGATACGGCATTTTAGAACTGAAAACCACACAAGAAAAATCAAAGTAATAAGAGCTACAAGTTGTGAAAATCTGTCTTTTTTAAATAAAAAATATTCACGATATTGTTTGCAAAATTTGTGTAGGAAATAACTTCGCTAGAAACATAATTTTGACAAATAAAAGTGAGAACTTTAAATGAATGAAAGTCCTGGGGCGCCTGGGTGGCTCAGTCGGTTGAGCATCCGACTTCAGCTCAGGTCATGATCTCACAGTTTGTGGGTTCGAGCCCCACGTCAGGTTCCATGCTGACAGCTCAGAGTCTGGAGCCTGCTTTGGATTCTGTGTCTCCCTCTCCCTCTGACCGTACCCGGCTCACGCTCTGTCTCTCAAAAATAAATAAACATTAAAAGAGATAAAAATGAAAGTACTACTGAGCGCCAACGTACAGCATCTAAGTGATCCCATTAGGGCAGGGCTCACGTCCTATTTCCTGCGCTGAGACAGTACCCGGCGACAAGGATGCACTTGAATAAACACCCGAGGAATGAATTAGTGAGTTAATTTCATTAGCACAATGTAGTTCAGGCCAATAACAAGCAAACAGATGGACTCTATGAGAGTTCACAGTGGCTGTGCTCTAAGTCCTGAGCCCACAGCACACCCGGTCAGAAGGTTCTGGGTCCCACTGGCTGCGCCGAAGGAGGAGGCCCCCACATAAGGAGCTGGGGCGTGGAGAAGAGTGGAAATCAGCCTGTCCAGACCGCTCCTTGCGCACCCTTGTGCGAACCCTGCAGGCCCAAGGGTTTGTCAGGCTGAGGATTTGCAGCTTTGTCCTTCCAGAAGCCAGGGATGGGTTAAAGCAGAGGGCAGGCTGGTTCTGCCCGGGGTGGGGAGGTCCCACTTCTTCCCACCCCCACCGCACCTGCACTGTATTCTGGCCACCAGGAGTCGGAATGAAAACCTTTGCAAGATACGTGGTGGAGATGCGCAGACTTGGGACCTAGCTTTCAGGTCGTGTTGTGTGCAGACATGCGTGGGTCATTTCCCTCCCTTCCCCTCCCTTCATCCTAACGTCCAAGTCCCTCTGTCACTCAGGCCCTAAAAGATGCCCCATGGACACTTTGGCAGGACCCACGGCCCCCTGTCACCTGGGCTGGCTCTGTCCGTGGAGACCCCTCCCACGGGGCTGTGCCCAGGTCGTGCACACATACAGGAGAAGCTTGGGTGGTTGGAGTTCTGGGCTCCCACCGAGGACGTGGCTCCAGGGGCCAGTGGGGATGGAGTTCCTGGGGAAGCATCTTGTGAAAGGACAGCACAGAGTAGTAGCTGATGAAGTGAGGGCGGGACGGCGCTGAGGTCCGTTCGGGGCGTGCAGCACAGACAGCACCCGTGCAGAGCAGATCCGAAGCCTTCCTGGCTGTCGTCCGTCTGCGCCTCGTCTGCAGGGGCACTGATCCCCTACTCACCCGGCCACTGAGGGACAGAAGGTGGAGTAACCCTGCACCTGGGGAGGCCACGTCACTTTCACAGATGGCATGAGATGTGCATGGTCTGTTGTGTGTCCCCCGCCAGGCCCTCCTGCTGCCCGCTCCTGGCACTCCCTGCTCACAGAGCGCCCTCCACCGGGACCACTGCACACATCGGGGTCACCCTGCATCCCGAGTACGTAACGCCCGCTCACATCTGGAGCTCGCCCCCACGGGGCAAGGTGCCCGGGCGGCTGTACAGAGACCCGGCCCTGGGAAGTATTATGGGACTGGCCCTGGGGAGGGCAAAGAGGCTGTCACACTTACAGGCGGCAACGTCACTTGAGATTCTCCGGTTCCAAAAGTTTAATACCTGACACTTTGATCCCACTGGTAAGAGATCAGACCACTGATACCACGAAATCTGCCATCAGCACTTTCCAGAGGCCGCCACAGGTCCATGTCAGCACCCAAGTGAGAAATTCTGGCTCGTGGGCTCCACTTTGGCAGATACTGTGCATAATCCAGCCGTACAAACCACACTCAGACCGTCATGTCAGAATCAGGTGCTTCTGCACAGATGTTCGCTTCCTAAGCTACATTATGGCTCTAATGTCACGAAATAGAAAAGAAGTAACACACTAGAAAGTCACTGTAAGCTTCGTGAGCCCTAACACGGGGCTGAAATGTGTGTACCCTCATATTTCAGATTTATACTAAATATCGCATATGATCGTGAGATTATTGTATGGTTTCTATTCTGAAACTTTTAAAACTCACTTAATCTTTCCTGTATTGGGGGTTTCCTTTCCTAATAATACAGGTGAGTGAGTCACCTATTTTTCCTCAGTAAAGAGGAAAGTGATCGCTGTAATTGATTGGTTTTCCATTGATGAAAACACAGCTCCTCTCCCTGACGTTAAGGCATCTCCACCGTGGTTGTGGGCGTTTCGGCCATGGCTGGATTTACAGCCGTGGGAAATGACGCCCGCCCTCGACAGACAAGCTGCTGTACAGATGCTCTTCCCCCAGAGCGGACGACCCGCAGCCTCCTCTCCGCTCTGCGCCTGTCACCCGTGCCACCCCCGACACGCGGAAACTGTAGCGTTAGCTCAGGCACCGCAAATGCTGCCTCCCGCCTTGCCCTGGGGCGCGGGTTCAGCACCTGCAGGGCAGGCCGGCCCCATCACGGTCTCGCGTACCTGCCTGCGTGTCTGCCCACAGGCTGGCACCCCGGAAGCATCGACGTTCGGGTCCCTGCAGAACAGTTTGCCAGTGGGCAGCACCACGTTGGCACAGGGGTGGCTGGTGGGTTTTTCAATGTGGATTTGAAAGTGTTTCCACAAGGGGGTTGGTCCTTCCGTGTGTCCAGACCCTGACCCTCCCAACCTCACGCTGAGGCCACCTGCACCGTCTCTAGCAGTTTTGTGGGTGTTCCCGCTTCTGGATCCTATTACAGACCATCTCTGATTGTTAAGCTGAGAGGCTCGGCAGAACTGACAGCCATGACCCCACCGGCCACCCACGCCCCAGCAGCACCTAGTGCGTGCCGGCTGCATCTCAGGCCCCGGGCATGTGACATCACTTCGTACATCTGTGAATCAGCTACTGGTCCCTCCACGAGCCCATCTCTGCACAGCGGGGGACACAGGTGTGCTGACAAATGGCCATCGTGCCGACCATGTGTCGAGCTAAGACCTGATTTATTATTACTGACAATTTATAACCACCACCATAAAACTAACCCTGTCCTCCCAGGCCAAGTAGAACCCCGATCACTTCCTTGAATGCCATCAATAAGACACTGGGTAGAGATAAACCCATCAGATATTCTACAGTTATAGAACATTTGATACCCCGAGTGAGAATCCTAATACCGTTGTCTATTTTTGTGATAACACTGGGGGGAAAAAAAATAACGTGTCAAGTGAAAAACCTGGGGTGTTACTCAACTTACCTGGTTGGTGGAATGAAATTCAAAAACAAACGTGACCAAAATGGAAACAAAATCAAGGCTGGTCCTCAAGACTGTGGAGAAAGTCAAGCCTCTGTGCTTCCCAGAGAGGTTTTGTCGTGAGAAGCCCCAGGGCTGTGTGTGGCTTTGTGCTTTGAAATCTGCGCCACGCTGACTTCGAGCCCCTCACAGCCCCGTGGCGGGCCTTCTTCAGCACAGACTGAGGCAAAAACTCACGATGCCAGGTGGAGAGCCACCGTGGCTTCTAGAATCTCTCTGTGTAAGAACTAAGTTGTTGCCTCAAAACTCATAAGCTGATGAGCGTAAGATCCAAAGCAAAACACATACGTACTGTATCCTTCTCGGTTTATAATACAAAACAATCACAAAAGAGTCCCCTGATGGAAAAGAAATCTCCAAGGCCGGAGAAGATCTCTCATGTACACTTCCCAGAAAACCTGGAGGCACGGCCCAGCTCCTCCTTGGCCTGGACCCCGGAGGGTGGCTGCCCCGTGGTCATGCACAGAACGGGGGCTTGGTGAATCTGGTGAGGGGAATGGCCGTCATCGGACTCCCCAGAGCACGGGGGAGCCACTCTGGTGTGTCAGGAAGGGTTCCCTCCAAGGTGACACACGTCTGAGTGAGTGCTTGGTACAACCGCCACCCCCCAAGTGACAGCCTCCATCTATGCTGCCACATGGTGCTCGATGGCAGGAGAGGGCGCAGGGCTCCCGGGGGCTGGCTGCACTGGGTCCGGCCGCAGGAGGTGGAGGCTGTCTTGTGGTCAGGCCCACGGGGAGCCCTGCCTCTGTTATCATCATAACAGACACAACATGAGAGGCGTGCCATTCACTTTTACACACTTCCACACTCACACAATGCGCTTGAAGACTTTCCAAGTACAGAGGCCCCATCTGGGGCCAATGACCCCTGACGCCTTCACAAGGGAAGGGTGGCACCCTCAGTCCCACTAGTCCCACTGTGAAGTGACACGGGGCATCTCAGGTCCAGTGACCCACAGAGTGGCCCGCAGAAACTACCAGAGCCGGGATACTGCTCACTCCTGTCTGAGGTCATCAGAAACCAGAGGGAAAGGCTTCACTTGTTTGCTGAATGCTTCACTAGAATTTCCAATTCATGACTGAAATCACGTACGCACAGCTCAGTACAGCTGTACTGACCACGTGTACGATGACAATGTATTTAAAGTGGACAAAGGATATTCCCAGTCCCATCTTGGGGGACTATGGATGCTTGTGAGTAAGCCGTTTCCTTCACTCAACCCTAGATGGGACACTGACCATGCAGGAGCTTGCTGGGTATGAGTGGTTTAATTATCACCTACAACTTACTAAAAACTCGGATAAGGAGAAACACTGAGTCACGTAAGCTCTGCACACACTAAATTCTTGATAACTTTGCACTGATTGGTTTGCTGGTAAGTGATACATCCCAGGAACTGAGACACATTCTCCTTCTCACAGGACAAACCAATTCTGGAAATAAACAATCTCCTTAAAAACTACTTCATTTGGGGTGCCTGGGTGGCTGAGTCAGTCAAGCATCTGACTTCGGCTCAGGTCATGATCTCGCGGTCCGTGGGTTCGAGCCCCATGTCGGGCTCTGTGCTAACAGTTCAGAGCCCGGAGCCTGCTTCAGATTCTGTGTCTCCCTCTCCCTCTGCAACCCCCCACCCCCCCAGCTCATGTTCAGTCTCTCTCTCTCTCACATAAACACAAAAATAAACGTTAAAAAAATTTGTTTTTAATGGTATCTTTTGTTTTAATTCTCATTTCTCTGGCTGCTCAACATTTCAAGGTATTAAAACTCACTCTCAGGGTGCCTGGGTGGCTCAGTCGATTGAGCGTCCGACTTCGGCTCAGGTCATGATCTCACAGATTGTGAGTTCAAACCCTGCGTTGGGCTCTGTGCTGACAGCTTGGAGCCTGGAGCCTGCCTCACACTCTGTGTCTCCCACTCTCTCTGCCTCTCCCCTACTTGCTCTCTCTCTCAAAAATGAATAAATATTAAAGAAAACCCAACACCTTCATTATTCCTGATACCTTTTCTTCACAAAGTTTACCTGTGACATTTTCTTTAAAGGGCAAAGGAATAAGAGACATGCGAGAAACATAAAGTGACCATTTCATTTCACAGATGGAATAAAAACCAAGAACAATAAAAAAGTCCAATTTACGAGAGTTTCACAAGTAAATTTAGGGAACCCCGACATGTTCTGTACTCTTGATATTGGATATCTTTTTAAAAGTCATACACGTCCCTTGAAGGTATAAATGACAGGTCTACATCCTTCCCCCAGAGGGTCCCGGCACTGGCTGCCTCTCCCGGAACAGACCGCTCGCACCAGCACCAACACCTGCCCGCTCCCTCACGCACACAGACACACAGATAGGAACACGGCCTCCGTGGAGAGTCCCGTACCTTTAAACAGGGTCAGTCCGCGCAGGTTGCCCTTGATTTTAGTTAGCTTCAGCTCCATGGGGCAGGCCAGACCTTCTGCTCATGTCCTCTGTTAAATGGGAAGGAAACGTTCCACTACAGTGACCCCTAAAGTGATTGATACACAAGAAAATAAACTTTACAGTTGTCGGCGTGGACCACATCATGACACACTTTCAGGGGCTGGTGTGATTCTGAGCCACTGGCCTCCACGTGGCTGCTCGCGCGTGCGGGGGCACAGGGCAGTGCCACCGCCCTCCGTGGCATCGGCCAGTACCAGGCACCAGGGACGGGCTGTGGCTTTAAGCAACTTGGCAAAGAAATGGAGTGACTTCTATAGAAAGCCAATCGTTAAATTGTTGTTGTCCAAAGTCACGAAAAGAGCAATTTCTACGTGTGAAAATGTATTTCTCGAGTAGCTCATACCTATCCCCTGAAATGTATAATCACATATTAAAGCAACCAATTACCCAAAGCAACCAGGGTGTGGTGGTATCACTTGTAAATCAAGTATCAATTAAAAGTTGGCATTCTCAAGCACAAATAAAACATTCGACACACGTGTTATCAGGGTCACAACGGGTTACACACACACACGCATCACGCACACACGCGTACGCGTGCATACACGCACACGATGTCATGGGGCACCTGCTTTCTGCTCAGTGTCATGCAGCCTGGCACGGCCAGTTTCGTGCAGCGCCTCATGTTTTAAATTCCAAAATGTTGGCGGCAGCCACAAAATAATCGTATGGCTTACGACTGGGGACTCAGACTGACCAAGCATGGCGTTAGCGGCTCGGTGCCAACAGCGCGCTGGGACGCAGCAGCAGCACAGCCCGTTAGGAGGAAAAGGACACAGACTGAGTCGGAGCGAGTGTCTGAGCCACGGTCCCGCGGCTCCATCCTGGGTGAGCTTGGATGGCAATTTAATTTCTTTAGTGTCCAGCGTCCTCACCTGTAGAAGGGGAACCTATCCCCGTGCTGGAACCTATCTCCCCTGAAGACCGAAAAATGTGGAGGATAACGTTTCACCCCCCCAGAAAACCTAATGAGACTGAACTTAAAGGCACCTAACAGAGGCCCGGGACCCTCCACTCGCTAATAAATAGGAAGCCCCGTGTCCCTTCTGTGATAGAAAGTGGTTTTACTGGACGTGTTTCAGTTACGAAAGGCCACGCACGTGCTGGCAGCTGGTACTCTCTGCGATGCCGTTGTGTCACCTTTACTAAGAACCTGTCATTCAGCACCTTTGCCAAAGAGAACCGGCCTCTGGGAACGGCCGACACAGATGTGGTGAGCGCACGTCAGCCCCGCCCCAAGGGCCGAGGTTCACAGCAGAGCCAGCAACCTCTCTGCGACCTCCACGAGAGTTACTCTGAAGCGAAGATTGGTCAGTGGGGCCTGGGAGCGAGTAGAAGCAAACTGTAGACCTAAGGGGTTGACAGCGCACAAAGTTGGGATGCCTGGTTTCCGATCATGACCCCAAAAGTGACACTGAATCTCTCTAGACACACCGCGTCCTCGAGGGTGGGGCCCACGGCCATCTCAGAGATTTCTCTAGGAGCTGGTGGGTGTCAGCGGAACCACCAACCGACCTCACAACCGCACCACGTTGTTGGGACGCGGGCGGTTCATCGTGTGGATGCACCGAGTGTGAATGTTCACTGGGCACGTAGTGCCGGCTGGTTCTCCTGCCCCCGTGTGTGTGGCCTGGGCCCGTCACAGACCCAGGAAGACCTTATTTTTTGCTACTCTCAGTAAATCCAAAAGCCCCGGAAAGACTGAAGGATAAGCAAAGTGTGTCAACACGTACTTGAGTAACTGAATGCCACCAAGGTCTTCTGCAAAGCCTCACAGACAGGCCAGAGCAGCATCCAGGTGCGGCCACAGCCGGGCCTGGACAGGGTCTGGGAGGTGAGAACCCAGGAAAAGGCTGTCAAGTTGGCTGACGATGACAGAACAACTGGCCCACTCAGGACTTGGAGTGAACACTGTGACCTTCCTGAGACTCAGCATCTCCGTGCTGAGGATGGCAAGCAGGAGGCCTGGTCTACCAGCACCATGTGGCTCCACGTCTACACCGTGTGGCTCTTAAGGAGGCGCCGCAGTGAGACGGTCCCGGCCTCTATCAGCAGCACTAAAGCTGGAGTGCAAGGACCAGATCTCAGGACTCGGGGGCAACGTTTTCTCTGAAGAACATGGGATAAATGAGCTCTACCGCGGTGCCATGGGGAAAAGAAATGTGCTTTGGAAGTTGGTACACCTGCCCTCTGCTCCTGGCTCTGCTGGTCACTGTCTATGCAACTGGAAAAGTTACTGCTTTTCACCAGTTACAACATGGAGACGAGCCCACGCAAGCCATGGAGCCAATGTCAGGATAGAGGACATTAAGGCGTAGCGTGCAGGCCAGTGATTGACTCAGGGTGGGGACTGGTCCAGAACACATGGAGGCACATGTGGATGCCACCTGTGCCCTCCTGGGAGGAACCCCACGCAAGGAGCATCCTCCATGGCCACTCTGGTCTTCTCAGTGAGGCAGGGCCGAGTGGGGAAGGGGAACAGACACGGAGTCCCTAGAACTCGCGGGAACCTGGTGAGGTCAGCTCCCAGGGCCCTGCACAGCAGGGCTCCCCTGGTGCAAAGTAGGATCACAGGATGGAGATGACAAGGAGGGGCGCTGTGCCCCGGCGTCCGCCTGGATGCTCCTCCTGGTGGAGGCTCCAAAGACAGCCCTTCACACCCGCACGGCCGCCCCCTTCAGAGAGGGCTCGGCTATTTTAGGAGTGTGACTCACTGAATGGAAGACGAGTAGTCAGGGCTACAGACGGCGAAAAACCGCAGCTGGGGAAACAGCCCCGGGCCATGCGAGCTTCCGGAACCAGGGCGTGGGAAGGCCACAGACTGCGGCTTCCCCAAGTTTCTCCCCATCGGGATGTGGCCAAGGGGACAGCCCCAGCAAAGGACTCAGGAGCCTGTGTCGGCTTCCAGGACGTGATCCTTCACGGCCACACCCTTGGCCACCACCTCTGTGTCCTCTAGTCCCTGCCATGTCTCTCACGTGCCCCAGCCACCTGGCCCAAATGTAGAAAGGAGAGGACTGAATGCAGGAGACAGAAGGGGGAGGAGGAGACAGAGAAAGCAGGAGGAAGCAGGGGAGGTGGGAGGGAAGGGACAAGGTATGTGCAAGGGGGCCGTGGTAACCCAGCACGGAGACCCCCAAAAGGGGCCATGCGTGTGAGATCGTGACTAGGACAGGAGGCACAGAGACGTCAAGAGGTGTCTTATGGAGCCAGAACTGACCCTCTGAATGGCCCTCTGCAGAGCCGGCGACCGCTGAATGGACTTTGTTGGATGGCTGGGTGGCTAATTCTGTGAACACAGGGGTCTTCAAGGGAAGCCTGGCAATGTGGCCGTGTGTGGGCCATGTGGGCCATGTGCACACGAGTCCACATGCAGGAGGGACCGGGGTGAACAGGGTGCCGGCCAACTTCACTACCTCTTATTGTTAGCAATGGAGACGGCCACAGACCTAACGTGACCCTCAAAATGCACGTTGACACCTGACTCCCCCGTGTGCTGGCGCTGGGAGAGGGGCCTCTGGGAGAGGATGAGGGTGGGGCCCCTGTGACAGGACCCCACAGCCCCCGGCCCCGCCTCCACGTGAGGACACAGTGAGAAGACGCGGCGTGTGACCCAGACACGGGATCTGCCGGCGCCTCCGTGTCGGGCGTCCAGCCCCCAGACCACGGAGAAGCACGTGTTGTTGAAGCCACCCATCTGGGCTGTTATAAGACTGGGCTCGAGGGCCGAGCCTCGGAGATGCTGGTGGGCACGCGGTGCGCACGGGAAAACGGTGAGTGACAGCACCTGTCGAAGGCAGCCTGGCACGTGGACGGAGGCAGACGGTGTGGGTGGCGGGGTGGGAGGAGAAGACAGCGGGCAGGCCAGCGGGTCTGGAGCTGAAGCAGCTCCAAAGCCGGGTGGAGGTGCTGGCTTTGTCCTCGGGCTGTGACAGGGGCCACGGCCAGGCACCGAGGTTGGAGGCACGTCTCATCCGTGCCTACGAGGAGCTAATAACGGAGCCGCGACAGTAGGAGAGCAGGTGAGCTCACCCGGGAGCAAATGCCACCCTGGAGCAAAAGCAGGGGCTGAGAACACATCGCCAGGGAGCAGCTCTGCGCAGGGGACAGAGGCGGAGAGAAATACGGGAGAGCACAAGCCGTGCAGGGTCACAAATACTGCACCCTGACAAGGAGGGGTAGTCCGTGGACACCCAAAGGGCTGGACGCCAGGAGAGTCTCCAGATTGGCCAGAACCTCCCAGGTGACCAAACGGAGGCAGTTCTCACAGGCAAGACAGAGCGCCAGGTCAGGGTCAGACAGGAAGGTGAGGCAGAGAGCTCACTTGGGGACCAGCTTAGGGGCAGCCAGCCTCCTGCCGTCCCACCTTCATCCTGAGCCCTGATGGCCCTGCCACAGAGCCAACTCCGCCTCGGCTGTGGGGAGATGCTCCCAGGTGCACAGGGCCCCCACACGCGACGAAGCCTCGACGGGAGTGTGTTAGCAACAGAGCCCCTCTGAGTGGCCCGGGAGACGGACCGTCACATCCCAGGGAATCGTAGGAGCCGGCGTTACACGGCCATTCTTAAAACTGGATTCCGCGAACTTGCGACCAAATACACTACGTTTAAACAGAGGTAACAAACCCTCACACTCACACCCCCTCGTTACTCTGCATTTTATTGCTGGCCGCACCCCGCGGCTGTGTACCCCAGTGTGCCCATCTGTGCCCGAGCCGGTGCTCAGGGAGGCCATGCTGTTGGCCGGAAAGCGGCAAGGGCGGGAGTGTTTACACCACAGAAATGGGCAGAGTCGGGGCTTTCTCCATTATGGAGACACTTGCTCCGGGCACAGGGACCAGAGGCCCGTGCAGCTCTGTGGCCAGCAGGGAGCTCACGGGACGCTACGAGACACAGCCGAGTTTAAATACCGCTTGTCACACAGGGATTTTACAGCCTGAAAAGCAAGGCCTCCTGGCGGGGTGTCTAACCGCCTGCCACGCAGAGGCCCCACCGGGTCCCAGGGATGCCTGGCCAGGCCCAGGGACTCGGCGCTGCTTCCTTCCTTCTCTGCTGATTTCAGCCCCGCTTGGAGGTGGTTGCCTAGCAACCTGCCTACACCGCAGCGCAAATCCAGTGCCTTAAATAAATTCCTGCAATACGTGCTTTTTTGGAAAGTTCCGCTGGACGTTTTTAGAATGATTTGCCTACGGTTTCTGAATGACATCACGGGTGCTGTAGGAAGTGCAGGTAATGGTACCCGCTCTGTCTCTGGTCTGAAAAAGCCTGTAAGGCCACCCCATCACTTGTCCTCACCGGCCTCACCCGGCAAAAGCCCGGTGACCTCCTGGGGAGACAATGTCCCAGGGAGGCTGCAGCAGGGCCAGGGGAAGAGTCAGGGGGGCCTGAGGACAATCTGCTGGTGCACGCGTTCACTCCCATGTTCTCAGGACGTGTACCGGAAGCCAGGACACTGACCCGGGGCAGGCAGAGCAGACACTTGGGGTGCACGTGGCCGGTGCATCTCCCGACGGTGCAGCCAAGGGGGCTCCCC
The DNA here is from genome assembly GCF_027475565.1 of Acinonyx jubatus. Taxonomy (NCBI): domain Eukaryota; kingdom Metazoa; phylum Chordata; class Mammalia; order Carnivora; family Felidae; genus Acinonyx; species Acinonyx jubatus. The sequence continues at coordinate 721,483 of NC_069382.1, read as the reverse complement.
AGGGGCAGGCCTGGGGCAGAGTCCGGGGGTGTCAGGAAGGGCACCCAGGCCACAGGACACGGGGTACCCATGGGCAGAGTCGCGAGGGCTGGACTCTGCTAGAGCGTAACAGGCTGTTGAAGGGCCGCGGTGGCCGCCGCGTACAGAGACCCGTTGTGAGAAAGCCCAGTGGGCTTGCCTTTCTCCCAGTGTGGCAAACTAGCCATCTGGGGCCTTGGTAGGTCAGCAAGCTTCCCCAGAACCTGATGAAAACACCTCCCTCCTCTGCCCTCCCATGGATGTTGAGACCTAATAAGAACGAGCACTCTGCGACCTTGAGAGAAGGAAAGCCAGTCCTCCAGGGCAAACGACGTGGGCTCTGTTTCCACACGTGATGGGGGAACATCCTAATGTCCCTCAGAGACGTTGAGGACAAAGAATATACACCCTTAGTATCACCATTACAAGGTTCTGGCAGCACCGGAGGAAGGAGCTATGGGGCAGCGTTGCCCAGAGCTAGATGCCCCGGTGAGAAGTTCCCAGTAGGCCAGTGCTGGGCAGGGGCCCCGGGGAGCAGAGCCCTTGCCTGCCCACAGGCAAGGGCACCTCCTGGAGGGGCTGCATGGGTGCCATGGCAAAAGATACTCTGTCACTGACTCTCTGTCCACCTGCATGGACCCAGCTGTCTGAGCGTCGGGAACGCTGTCTGCTCCCCATGCAGGGCCCCTCGACGGGGCTGGGGGCCCCGTGTGGAGCTCCGGAGTGGGGTCGGCACCTCGGGTGAGGGCCAGAAGTGCTCACTGAGGGGGGACAGCCTGGGCTGTGGCACCCACCACGCATCCACACAACCCAAAGCCAAAGCTCACAGGACCTGGTAACCACCAATCATGACGTCAAGGGATAGGGGAATCCTGGCTTGTCCCACCTACAAAACTGCATGGAAGGGAGGCTGCTGTTCCAGAGATAAGACACGGAGGTGGGTGGGAGGGGGCGACAGGCAAGGAAAATCTCGAGTCTGCCTTCAGACACATCAAATCCCACGTATGGCACCCGGAGGAGAGGTACCAACAGCAAGGGCACAATCGCACTTCACTCCTCAAGCCACGTGCCAGGGCCAGAGCGGCAGGAATCCCAGAGCAGACCCTGAGGAGCTGACTCTGCTCACAGAAGCTGAGAGACCAGATGGGGGCCAGGAATTTGCCTTATCGCCCCATGTGCTGTGCCCTCCTGCTTGGCCACGTAGCCCCAGTGCAGAGACAAGCTCTTGTCTTGCAGAAGAAAAATGACATTTCCAGGTGCCCGAGCCGCAGAGGGCAGCTGTGCGACCAGGTTCTAGGCAGTGGGGAGTAAATACAGCAGTGTGTGGAATGTTCCAGAAGTGATCAGAGGCAAGGATGTGCCATCGGGGACATGGATGCGGTGACCACAGCTTGGTCACATCCTGGCCCACTGGGGCCACATGGATGAGGGCCACTCCCTCAGGCAGCAGCACAATCAGTGTCCACGAACAACTAACGTGCCCAGCCTGGGGCGTGTGAGTGTAAAACTCGATGATGCCTTCGCTACTGTTAAAATGAGTTTTCCCTCACAGCCAGCTAGTAAGGGCAGCCGGTTTGACATGCATACCTAGATTCTACGTGTACGGATGAAAGCCCCTTAGTGATAAAGTGCGTACCTAGATTCACCACGTACAAGTGAAAGCACGTTGGCTTAGTACTTCTGACATCACAGCATCCGACAACCAAGAATGAGTTACAGAAACAGTGATTATTTGTATCTCTGAGAAACATCGAACTGACATCAAACCTGCTAGGTACTGCCACACACGCTCTGAAAATGTCTTCCAGTCAGGGAACAAATACCAGGGTCCTAGTCATCCACCTAGGGAACTCTGGGCCTCTGAATCTCAGGAGACACTTTCCTGGAAGATTTGTGTAACTTAGTGATACAAATCAGAGCAGTCCAAGGTATATGTGTGCGTGTGAACGCACATGTGCACGTGTGTGAAAGCATGAACGAGCATGTGCATGTGTGTGGGTGTGTGCTGTGTGCATTAAGTGCATGCAAGAGTGTATGTGAGTGTGGGTGCACACGTGCATGAGTGTGCAGGTGTGTGTGCATGCGGGCAGGCATGCATGTGAGTGCGTACATGTGATAGCGTGCATACATATGTGCACGTGAGTGCGCATGTGTGAGTATGCATTATGTGTGTGCATGTGTGTGAGTATCAGTGTGTGAGTGTGTGTGTGTGTGACTGGAGCGCTCACCCTATTGCGTGGTCATCTAGAGGCCGGCGTGGCCTCAGGCAGTCTTGGCCTCAGCGCCTACACCCATTCTGTGCGGGAATGGAGAGTAGCCAACCCCCCACTCCTTGTAGCTCATGTGGGGCCGCATTGCTGGGCTTGGAAAGAGGCAGGTTTGACAAATGATGGAAATCACCATGAGGAATCGCCTGACAATCTTGGAGAGGCAAGATTCATGTCTCCAAAACAAACTAAATTCTGTTGAAAAATGCTCCGTTTGTACAAGAATGTCAGAAGAGACTGGAAGACCCCAGGCGGCACTCAGGAAACACCTGGAAACCCGCTGAAGATGCAAGCCGAGCTCTCAGGACGGCACAAGCACCCCGCACGCAGCACTCCTCACGTGCCAGGGGCCACAAGTACCCTCGTGATTCTTTGCGGAAAAGACGAAAGGCTGTGACTTTCCATGACAACATTCATTCAGACCTCCAGACCTCCTCCTGTGGTCAGAAACTTCTGAATCCCAGCAGGCTTGCTGGACGTAATAGAAACGGTCATGGAACTGTCCTTCCATGGAGGCAGAGAACCCCCCACGGGTGGGAATGCGTCTGCATACCTGGGGCTGCCTTACACACTCACCCCGCCTTGACGTGATTCAACTCTATCAAAGGTGGCCAACCCTGACCCGAAGGGGAAGCATTCACACTAGGGGTGATCCAAAACCAGGTGGCATACTGGCGCCCTTTGAACAAATCCATTCTTAAGTGTCATAAACGCAGAGTAATTCGGCCCATGTAAAGGTAGGGCATGCCCAAGTACAGCTTTGATGACCTCTGTTTACGCGTCGAAGGCAGAGGGAGAGCAGGACCAGCTTCTCTTTGGACAGAAGTCTACTGACCCGGCTTACCTTCAGCAAAAGCTGAACATTCTAAATATCTACATGATCCTAAATACGTCCTCGTATTAGGACCAGTTCTAATGTCACTTATTGGCCTTTCTGCGGGAGTGTGTTCAGCTTTATGCACCAACAGGGGGAAATTCTGATTTCATCTGCCTTCTTTACCTACGATCTCCATGCCATTCACGTGTTCTCACTGCCACCCAAGCATCTGTCGCTGAACCAGTGCCCATCTTCCTCCTGGCACTGCGACCATCCTGCTCCCGTCACTGGCATTTTCTGCACGCATCACATCAGAGGGAACCAGGCAAAACTGCTCGAGCAGAATTTCACATGCTCATGTTCCCGGCCTTCCTGAGGGGGACACATGCTGCTCTGGGGGCACCCACCTTTAAGAAGCGTCATGAAATATGGCAAAGTGCAAGAAAGCTGACAGGAAGCGGGGAAAGGCTGCATCTGGAAGAGCGATCAAGTGTACACTTCGGAACAGCAAGCTGCAGTCAGGCAGACCCAGCAAGTGAAGCAAACCACTGCTCATGTCCATGGAGGACCTGCTGGTGTCACAACGAAATAGAGGAGAATGGCAGCTGTGATTCAAGCCCCGCAAGTGTAACACAAAGGCTAAGGAAATGCGGCTTTACTGCGGACATCTCTCGAGAGCCAGGACTGAAGACTGGCCACCAGCCACCAGTGCCTCCTCGGCTGTAATGCCAGGCAGTGATTGTGTCCCCGAGCCCCAGAGGGCAGAGGTCCCTGGTGCCTCCTGATGCTGCTACATTCTGCTCTGTCACACCTGCTGGGATCAACATCCCTTTGCCCTATGGTCCAAGTCCGTCTGACTCCTGCTGATCTTCTTACACACAACAGCAGGGGCTCAAAACTTAAATGTCGAAGAAGCAGAAGCATTAGGATTTCAGAGAAGGCTCTGCTTTAAACTGGATATTTCCAAATCATAGCAACAACTGATAAAAGTGAACTACTCTGGATGCCCCCACTCTGAAGGATGATGTCTTATTGTGCATTGAAAAAGGAAAGAAAATTGCGGTCACAGAAGAGAGAAACAGGTTCGCCGTCTACGAGAGTCCAGCAGCCACGTGCATTTGTAAGGTTCAAGGTGTCTTCCAGTGAGGAGTACCCCACAAACCTCCACGATATCAAACCAGATGGCTGCGTCTGGACACTTTAAGGGCTGAATGCATCAAAGCAATGTGCAGGGTAATTACCAAGTCATTCGATCAGCATAGAAAATGCACGACAACAAAGCAAATGAGAGCAATCCTGGGTTTAAAGACGCAATTCTCACTGTGGACCTGATTTATCAACTTCCCTATTTTCTCTTGACCAACACCTGCGTAAGACATCTGGACATATTTGCCCCCAAACACATCTATCAGAACATTATCTTTTTGCACGTTCCTCTGTTCTGATCAAAACAGCAGGTGTGACTCACCTGTTCGATGAGTTATCTCCACATGACGAACTTCTCTGATTCCAAGACAAGGCAAAGAAAACTAATCAGAAGAAAATGGACTAAAATACTCAATTAAGCACATTTGAACTTTCTGGTTTCCTTTTTCTGCTTCTTGCTCATTTCTTTCCCTTCTTTTCTTTCTTTCTCTCTTTTCAAAGGGTATTTTTTTAAAGAAAACAAAAGAAGAAAAGCACAAGAAGACAGGATGGCTGGTAACATGGAGCTGGCCGTGTGCAGGGAGACGACAGAGAAATGTATGCAGTCTCTCACCAGTTGGACATAATTTCATACCACTGACATCTTTAAACCTTGTGTTTATCAAGATTTCACTCTGGAGTTTTATCATTGAAATGGATCTGAAGAACATTACTCTGTTTTTTAATAATTACGACTGTAAATGTGTGCTATTAAGCAGAGCTAATGATGTTAAAATAATGGTAATGGTCTGGCAAACAAGAAAAGCCTAATTTTGATGGATTGGTTCTCATTAAAGTCAATTCCAAAATGCCTGTGAAAAGTTAAGACCAAAGATCTCAGTTTGTGACCTTCACTTACTATTGTTTGATACTTTCACTCATGAGCAAAAAGAAAAGAAAATGAAATGCAGGCTAAGGAATTCTGCAGGAACCAGACATATCAACTTTTCTAGAATGACTCTGTGGATTCGGTTAGTCGCGGAAGAGGGTTTGGTGATAATCACACAACTGACGGGCTTTCCGCTCCACACACGGAGAGAGTAAACTAATATATTCTTTGCTAATTAAATCAATGGCCATAAAGGAGACAGACAGCGTGTTGTCCAGAAGCCTGGCCTGACCGTCTTCAAAGGCCCGAGGTACACAAGTTCTGCTGTAGACACTGCCAAATCAGAGGCTTGATTTTTCCCTCTGAAGAAGATGGTGATCATCTGAACGCATTCTACATTAGGACCAATGTCTGTCTGCTGAGACAGAGAGGCACCAGCTAGTCTGGCTAATGTCCCCGTGACCCTGGAGCCTGAGCAAGAGGGGCCCCTGCCCCTCAGGCACAGAGGGGACAAGAGGAAGACAGCCTCAGAGCAGAAAAAGGAAGCATTTTGTCCAACACAATACTCTTGAAATCAAATCTTCTAAAAAGAAGTTTGAGAATGAGAGTCAAGGAGGTAAATTTCATTTTTAACTTTCTTTAGAAGACATGAGTTTTTGGTGAGTGCCAAGTATATTATCAAGGAAAAATGTTTGAGTGGGCATGCATCCATACTTTAAAGACATGCCAATTCACTTACGTTGTCATCTCAGAAGCAAAGGCAGAGCGAGAAGGACAGCCGTCCCACGCAGGCACACAGGCCCTAAGAGACAAGCAGTGATGGAGGCTGGCTGCCGGGTTTTGGATGGAGCCACTCATGTCCTCACCAGGGAGAAAGTTGGTGCTGTGTGAGCATTCAGTTTACAAAGACATAGAGAGGTGGGTGACGGATCTCTTTGCCTCTCAGCTTCAGATCTGCCTGTCCTCCTGGTCACATCCTCCTGCAAACCCTTCCTGGATGGAAGATGTCCAACATCCATCAAACACTTCTTGTGCTCAACCATGGCCTTGCTCACTGCTGTGTATTTCACATGTCATTCAAAGAATGGTGTCAAGGGCAAGTAGCAGAAGATGCCACCCCAAAATAGGACTGTAGGGGTTTGGGACACAGCACCCCAAAAGTTGCCACTTGGGTCTACTGATTATTTTGAGCTGAAGATGCTGGAGAACCAGCAGGTGCCTGGAGGGGCTTTCTCTGAACAACTCCCATCTGCTTGCACACAGACTGCCTCCCCCAAGGAAGCACTTGGAACCAATCACGTCCCTGGAGTCTAACCAGCTGGGAGGATGGACACTTGTCACAGGACCCACCCCAGACTTTGTCACATGACTCATGGTCTGTCCTGTGTGCCTACGAAATGTGCATGTTAATAAACGTCTGTGTTTCTCTCCTTTGTCAGTCTTTTATTACAGGGATCTCGGCCAAGAACTCAGAAGGGGAGAGATAAAATTATTTTCTTCCCCGCAAGGGAAAAAAACAGAAGACATGGTTTCCTGTTTCACCAGAACCAGGTAATAGACTACAATAGAAATCATTCTTATTCAGCTTCTGAGACTCTATTTTATTCCATTTGAACATTTATTGTTTCTTTGAGGCGAGATGATTCATTTACTTTTGCATTCTTAATGCTCAGGAAATAAATGGTGCATTCCAGGGGATAGGTTAGGAATATATCACCATTCATATATGTTAAAAATAATATTTACATAATAAAAAGACACAAGGGCAACTGAAACATGTTTTGAACAATAGCAAATATTAATATCAACATTTTACAAAGAACTGTTAGAAAACAGTAAAAAAAAAACCCACTAACACTCTGATGGCAAAACAGTTAAACGTTTGCAAATAAAATTTACAAAGGAAATATAAATAGCCAGTAAATATTTGCACACGCATGTGCCTCTCTAGGAGGAAACAAAGGGATGCAAATTAAAACAAGATACAATTCTCACATTTTAATTTGGGAAAGTTTAAAAATGAACTACAATTTAAAGCTAGTGAGATTGCAGTAGAAAAAGTCTCAAAAATTTCTCAGGAGCATCATGTGTTCAAATAATCAGAAAAGTAATTTGTCTTTATAGATCATGAGCCTTAAAAATGTTTGTGACATTTGACCCGTAATTTTACTGCTAATAGGGCATTCTTTTAATAAAATTTTTAATGTTTATTTGAGACAGAGAGAGAGCAAGCAGAGGAGGGGCAGAGAGAGAGAGAGGAAGAGACAGACAGAGAGTGAGTGGGGGAGTGTCAGAGAGAGTGGGAGACATAGAATCAGAAGCAGGTGCTGGGCTCTGAGTTGTCAGCACAGAGCCCAACGTGGGGCTCGAACTCACAAACCGTGAGATCATGACCTGAGCTGAAGTCAGGCACTTAACCAACTGAGCCACCCAGACGTCCCTATTAGTTTCTGATAATTTAAAGATGACTCTGGCAACTCTCGGGAACGCCACCAAAGGTGCAGCCGTGGGACGTGCCAATTACAAGTCAAGAGAGGAAAAAGATGCCACAATAAAACCAAATCTCGATTAACAGAAAAAAGGAGGGGAAACAACATAAAATGGGTAGTGCAGAGTATGAATCCCCAGATGGCAGATTTAAATCTGAGCATACCAGGACCTGGATTTAATGCAAATGGTCAGACCAGGTGAAGATAAAAACCAGCATGTGTGCAGAGAGAACGACTTAAATATGAGAACAGATGGAAATGATGGAAGGAGATACCCTCTGCAAATACTAACCCCAAGAAAGCAGACACATACTAACATCAAAGTAGACTTTAAAGCCAAAATCACTGGCAGAGATAAGAAGGGTATCTTGTAATGATAAAAGGGTGAATCCACAAGAAGATAAAGCAGTCAGAACTTGTATGTCTCACTACAGGACTTCAAAATATAAGAAGCACAAGCTGGTAGAAGAGAGAAAAAGAAATACATCTAGGTAAATTTGACAGGTTAAGTTCACAGATTAAATGAAAAACACCATAAGGATTCAACCGACACATCAGAACAAGGGGATTAATAATCTGGAGCTGCTGACAGTTGCGGAGCCCTGAATCCAAGGATTAAATAAGTCCACTTGTAAGGGACTGTGCAGAACAATTGCCAGAACTGTCTGTACGTGCTGAACCTGAAGTCAAACCCCAGCAAACCTCCGCGCCTGAGGACTCAGAAGACACTCTCCAACTACAGAGCAGCTGAATGTGAACTTGGTTATAAAAGAGCTAACAGTAAACGGACAATGAGGCAGAAGGAAGTAGTACGCTTCTAAAACTTCCTAGCTAAAGAAAGAGTCAAGTGGAAATTAGAAAACATTTTGAGTAGAAGGCTGGGGAAGTCTACACATCGAAACTCAGGGGACACAACGAGACTGAGCGCCAGAAGCGTCCATGCCTCCAGGGCGAGCTGCACCAGGGACAGAAGGCCAGGCGCCAATGGTTTCTCACAACGCCACAGGATGTTAGCCTAGCAGATGGAAACCAAAAGGAAAGTAATGGAGATAAGGGCAGAAGTTAAACAGAGAAAAGCAGTGTCACGAAAATTCAACCAAGTCAAAGAATCGTTATTCTTTAAAGGCTAACGCAATTCATAAAGCTCTGTTAGGTTTAATCGGGAATGAAACAAAAGAGGGCTTTTTCAACGATGATACCAGAAAAGGAGAAGAAAATCCGCCCCAGACTGCGCAGGCATTAAACAGTTCTAGGCCAATGTGAGCAACTGTATGTCCCAATTTGTAAATTAACTGAATTGGAAAAATTCCTTGGAAAACACAACTTATAGTAACTGCCATAAGAAGAAATAAAAAATTTCAACAACTCTGTGTCCAGTAAAAAAATTAGATCTGGAATTAAAATCCTTCACCTAAAAGGATCACCTGGAGCAGATGGCTTCTCCAGAAATATTTCCAATGTTTTAGAGAATAAATAGTCCTGAGAGTTTGTGTTTGGAGGTCAGACTAACATTCGTTCCAAACAAGGGGGTTAAAAAACGAAATCAGGCAGTTGTGTTATGAACAGACAAATGCGTCGTAAACTTTAGCACGCAAAAGTAGTAAACAAAATATTACCAATTATTATGCGGTATTTCAAAGGATATAAAAACATCACAAAATACTGTATTTCAGGAATGCAAATTTCATTTATCATTCAAAAATCAATCAATTTAATACCATATTAAAGAATAAATTGGGGTGTCTTGGGGCTCAGTTAGTTAAGCATCTGACTCTTGTCTTCAGCTCAGGTCATGATCTCACAGTTCGTGAGTCTGAGACCCACATTGAGCCTGCTTGGAATACTCTACCTCTCTTCCCCTCCCTGTTCGTGTTCTCTCTCTCTCTCTCTCTCTCTCTCTCTCTCTCTCTCTCTCCCTCCCTCCCTCCCTCCCTCCTTCTCTCTCTCTCAAAAAAACAAAACAAAAAACCCAGAACAAAAAATAAAAATGATATAATCTTCATGATAAATAAGAGTAATAGATAAAATTAGATTTATGATACCGACTTTAAACACACCAGAACTAAAAAGAAGTTTTCTTCACCTGACAAAAGGTATATACACACCCTACAGAGAACATCATGTTTAATAAAGAAATACTGGAAGTTCTCCACCCCTAACTGAATTTAGGAATACGACTTGGATGCCCAATGTCACCACATCTATTCAACATGACCCTGGAGGTCCCACTGGTACAATAAAGCTAAAAAAATGAATAAAACACCTGGAAAAAAATAAAACTGGCATCTGCAACCAACTTACTTTGGATGTACGAGGTCTAAAATATCTCCAGAAAAAATAAATTAGAATAAATTAGTAAGTGAATATAGCAATGTTACTAGAAACAAGGTTAATGAAAATTTTATTGTTCTGTAACAGCAATAAACAATTAGAAAATTCCGTTTAATCTGTATCTTTGAGAAACTGCCAATCCAGTCCCCGTGAATTATTCTTTGTAAACTAAATCTCACATGGAAATGCAGAGCGGCGAATGGAAAGGCGTCCACATAATGGGCTGTGCTCGCTCTGGCTCTCCCACAATTTGCCCCCCTGGACACTCAAAGTCCTTTTCTTTTGTCTGGTCACCTCTGTACAAATTCAGTGCTACTTGTTCAGAGCCAGCTTGAGCTGGGTTCCAGCCACTCCTCGGAGTTTTCTCTGTGCCCCTGTGTGCGTGGGTGACACACATGGTTACTGACTCCTGTTTGCACTGCTCTTCCTGATCTGTCTTCCGTCCATGCAGTGCTGTAGGGCCCCAGCCGGAGAGCCTGATATGGGCAGAGAAAATATACTTCCCTCCCTGACACGGATCGTTTGGACATCCTTCTGGAAAAGGAACAAATCTAGACCCTGACCTCACTCCCGTGTGCACACACACACAAGCACACACACACACACACCACAGCCCCAGGTATATCACAAATCTAGATATAAAGGTAAACGGTAAGTTTCTAGAACACAACAGTAATGCGCTGGGGCTACATTGCACTGAAGAACCCAGACCATCAAAGATGCTGTTAGAACAAACCCCACAGAGTAGGAGAAGATACGCGAAAAACGCGTCCTTTAAAAGGTCTCCTTTCTAGACTCGTTTAGAAAAAATCAGAGAACCTATAATAAAAATGGTAGGAGGGGGCTCAGTTGGTTGAGCATCTGACTTTGGATTTCAGCTCAGGTCATGATCCCAAGGTCATGGGATCAAGCCCTTGCATCAGGCTCTGCACTGAGTATTGAGCCTGTTTGGGATGTATTCTCTCTCTCTCTCTCTCTCTCTCTCTCTCTCTCTCTCTCTCTCTCTCTGCAGGAGATTTGCAGGCATTTCCTAAAAGAGGCTGTCCTGATGGTCAATAATGACAGAAAGAGGAAGCCGATGTGACTGATCGTCAGGGAAACCCATCTTGCAGGCACAGTGAGGTGCCATTTGAGGCCACCTGGAGTGGCCTGAACGGCAAGGTTAACATCAGGCACTGGTGAAAGAGTGGGCAGGGACTCCACCCTCTGTGTGCAGGAGTGCACACTGACCCCGTGAGTGTGAAGCCTGCCGGTGGGACGCCTTGGAGCTGGACGTGAGGACGCTGCAGCCCCACCCCCACCCACCGCAGAACGCATTGGACTCACTGGAACATGCAGGTGATAGGCCCAGCAGTGCTGTTTGCCAGAGTCCCAAGCCAGGAAGACAGGCAGAGGATAAGGAGAAGGTATAAGGAGAGGAGGAAAGGAAAAGGCATCCAGTGACAGTGGGTGACAAAGACAGTGCAGCCACACGCCTATAAGGACACGAACAAGCTGTGCAGGATCTCGACACAAGGAGGCTCACACGGCAAACAGCAGAAGCAAACAGCTGTGCCCAAGTCTGTGCTTGAGGTCCTCCGAGGCTGGGAACACTAAACTGACAGGAGACGAACTACAAGTGGCTACTCTTGGGGACAGTGACCGGGGGGTGCTGATAAAGTTCGATCTTATGGTTCACACTGTGCATACACGGCTGTGTTCACTTTATCAAAATTCCTACGTCCATAATCTGGATGTTTGAATTCTTCTGTTGGCCCTTTTACTGGAACATTTACTTGAGAGTAGAGACAAATAGAAATGTAAGGTAGAAAAAGAGAAAAAGCTACATTTGTTCAAAACAGACCACCTGTGAGCTGTCACAGAAATGCTTTCCTAACACAGTCTGCAGACATCTGAGCTGGAACGCCCCACCCCTCTCTGGGACAGCGACGGAAATGCTGGGAAATCACATGAACGGCGTGTCCAGGAGAGACACAGTGCGGAATTTCAAATCATTCCTTGACAACAAAAGACCTTCAGATGACGTCTGTATTTACAACAGAAAGGAAAGGAAAGAAAAATGGGAGCAGTGGAAATAAAACTATTTGGACCTAATTTTACTGTATGTGTGTGGGAAAGAGACACTCATAGGAAAAGGGTCTATTATTCTATAACGTCTGAAGCTGGCCACAGGGATAAAGACAGGGCAAAGACCCTGTACTGTGATGGATGTGAAATACAACATCTGGTCCAAGGAATACACAGACTCGGAAGAAGCGCTTGGAAGTGGAGAAAAAAATGTCTCGTGAAGGTTCACTGTAATCTTTATCGATCTTTATAGCCTTAACAGCGTCTGCGTTTCCCTACAGCATCCTCTGAAACACAATTCCACCAGACCTCACCGCAGAGCCTCTCTGGCCCCATACACAGTCATTTTACCTCCTGATTTGTTTTTCTCTTTAATCATCCACTCGAATGCTCCACTGCACTTTCTATCTGTTTTCGGAGGGTGTAAGTTTATATTCATTACCTTCATAAACGCCTTCCCGGCACATGGCCGCAAAAATGCGCCCCGCTGGAAATCATCTCCCCTTTTCTCTTTTTGCCTCATCTTTACTCTTCCGTGACCTCCTTCGTTAATTTGCTTGATATAATTGCTCCTGTTCTGGGTGTCTAGGAAAAAGCGTGAATGCTGGCGATGCTAATAACGGCTCCACAAAATGCCTGCACGAGAATACTGCCCCAACGCTAAGTCCTCGGGAATTCTGCCTGATACCCTTGTGTCTCCTCATCTGCTCGGGTCTCCGTACGGCACTGGAGTGGGCCCTCCGAGGTAGACCACTTCGGCGTAAGGACTATTTCGAGCTGAAGGGAGACGGGAAGTACCAGGAAGGACAGAAGTCAATCATGGGGGACGCCACAGACCCTTCTCGGCCGGAGAGGAAGTGGCACCAACAGAATCCACATAACGCACTCTGCTGAGCGTGGCCCTCATCCCCCACCACGTCTGTGTGTACTTGCCTTCCCGCCATTTGTGACCCCAGACGCCCAAGGTCCTCTTTCTGTGTGCTGTCACTTCTGTACAAAACACTGGTGTTTGTTCAGATGCAGCTTGAGCCGGATCCCCACCCGCCCTGTGCATCCTCAAGCTCGCATGATCCCGCCTGTGAGCAACACGTGTGTTAATAAACGCCTCTGTGTTTTTCTCACCAATCTGTCCTTTGTCCACCTAATTTGCCCCTCTCAGACAGAGGGTAGGAGAAAGAAGGACGTTTTCCTGCCCTTTGCAGGCCCTAGTCGCTGAGCCGGGAACTGGAACAAAGCTGGATGTGCACACAGCTCCGCCACGGCGCTCTCGCTGGCGGGTCCAGAGAGGCCACACGGGAGCGCCGGGGGCTGCTGGGATGGTGAGAGGCAGGGCCACAGACAGCGTGCCTGAGGAGACACAGGCACGCAGTGTGCCCATGAGGCCACACCCAGGGCACAGTGGTGGGAAGGCGCTGGTGAGGGAAAGCAAGTGCCCAGAGTTCCCGTCCTGCTGCAGGCACTATGATCTGAGACCCCAGGGACTCTCAGCACCACTCACATGTCACCAGGACTTTCACTGAAATCGACTGCATACTTACTTCCTTTTCTAATCCTGTAATCACAGACACCACACACTGGATGTCTGTGTCCCCCCAAATTCATATGTTAAGCCTCCACCCAAGTGATGGTGCCAGGGCGGAGGCTTTGGAGTGATGAGGTCATGACAGTGGAGCCCCCACAATGGGATTAGTGTCCTTACAGAAGAGCCCCCAGCCCCTCCTCCACATAAGGATGCAGGGAGAAGACACCGTCTGCAAACCAGGAGGAGCCCCTCACCAGACCCCAGATCACTGGCACCTGGATCCGGGGCTCCTAGCCTCCAGAACTGTGAGAAACAGAGATCAGTGGTTTATACACCACCCCAGCATGTGGTCCCCCGGCTGTGGTCCCCTGGCCCAAGGTCCCCACCCAGTGTGTGGTCCCCCAATGCATGGTCTCCCAGCTCATGGTCCCCCAGCTCATGGTCCCCCCAGCCTGTGGTTCCCCCAGCGTGTGGTTCCCCCAGCCCGTGGTCCTCCTAGCCTGTGGTTCCCCCAGCGTGTGGTTCCCCCAGCCCGTGGTTCCCCCAGCCCGTGGTTCCCCCAGCCCGTGGTTCTCCTAGCCCGTGGGCCCCCAGTGCATGATCCCCCCAGCCTGTGGTCCCCCAGTGCATGGTCCCCCCAGCCCATGGTTACCCCAGCGCGTGGTTCCCCCAGCCCATGGTCCCCCAGCCCATGGTTCTCCTAGCCCATGGTCCCCCAGCGCATGGTCCCCCCAGCCTGTGGTCCCCCAGCGCGTGGTCCCCCCAGCCTGTGGTCCCCCAGTGCGTGGTGCTCGGTTATGGCAGCAGTGCTCTGACAACTAGGTACACATCCCCTACAGCTTTAGGGAGACAAATCTTGAAGCAAAAACACAGTAGTTTGGTGATGATATGAAGTGAAAGAATCACAGTGCTGAAGCCATGGATTAAAAACAGGAACTCAGGAGGTTTGGAGACATGGTCAGTCCAGCCCACCCCCGAGAAACACCCACCGAGGGCACTGTGCTGCACCACGGGGGTCAGAGCCGCTTACAGAAACTTCCTAGCCTTTCCGGTGCCTGTGTCTGTGCTTTCACTCTCATAACAACGTGTGCAGGGCACAGTGGCAGAGAACAGGTGGGGTAATTTTCCCTGATTTACTAAGGAGGAAGGCACTGGCTTAGAAGGTGGGGAGAGCAGGTGTCTCAGGGGAACACAGGGCTCCGGTGGCCTGTGCTGGGCCCCGCACTCCAGCCGTCATCCCCAGTGGCTCAGGGAAACAGGCCCTTGCTTCTAGCGGATCTCCACATTTCTGAGGAAAAGCTTCCAGTGGGAAGGGACGGGCCATGTGGAGGGGAACCTGGCCTGCACATCCCCAGCCTCTCGCCTGCCAGCCTGTTTCTAGAGGAAAGTGCGGCTGTCCACCCGTCATGGCATCGGGGCTCCGAATCCCCAGTGCACCTGCCGCAGGCCCACCAGCTGCCTGACCCCCGCGGGACAGGCACACAAGCGTCTAAGCCCCCCAGTGTCCGGCTCAGGCCATTTGAGGGCCTGCAGAGGGCCCCGGCCCCTCACCCAAAAGTCCCTCTGCGCCTGGAGAAAAAGGCGCTTTCCGCCATCTGCCCCGCGGCTCCAGCTCCGAGAGTGGCTGGCGGCATCTCCTTACAGTCCTTTGGCAAGAGGCGCCCTCCCAGACTCGTCCTGAACAGCGCAGGACCCCCCACCAAAGTCAGCAGGGAGGACTATGTGTCTGGGCACCTGGGCACCTGCTCTGCCCCCGCTCTCTAGGCGGGGACTTGCTGAGCAAGCCTACTGCTGTGGTGGTTATTACATTTTAAATTATCAGGCATGGATGGCTCACAACCCATGGCTTATTTATTGTACTTTTTTTCATAAAAGAAAGAAAAACTTGTATAACCTTTCAACTTACCGGTGAACTGCCTTATAATTCTTACTTTTATTATTCAGTTAATATAACTCTCTATGGCAACCCCCCTGAACTTCAAAGATCTTCAGAGCCTTAAATTTAAAAAAATAATAATAAAGCTATTACTCCAAGGTTTTGAAAAGCTTCCTTGTGTAGGATTATTGTCTGAATTGGGAGACCACGGCAAACGAATTACACGCAGAGGCAGAAAGTGGAAATGTGTGTATCTCCTTGGCAACGTCGAATTACTTTGTGATACACTTTTTTGAATCTTTTTTTTAAATGAAAAAAAAGCTAATTATAAATTCTTCTATACAAAATGTTTATAGGATGCTTACTAATTGTAAGGTTAGTATCCCTTCATTTTGAAAACCATGGAGAATATTCTTAGAAGTAAAAAGAAACAATTTAAAATGCAAAACAAGTATCAGTCTTTTGTAGTCTTCTTTATATTCAGCCTTGAATCTTGTATTTTTCAGTTAACCTTATGCCCTAACCATTTTACTCATACTATTAAATATTATTCAAAAATAATCTTAGCTGCCAACCTCTGGCACATAATTCATCTTACGTTCCTCTATTTTAAAATTTTAAGGTTGTTTCCAAAGTTTGGCTGATATAAATATCCATCCGTGTCTTTGATTATATCCACAGAAAAAATATTCTGGAATAGGTGTATCTCTTACAAAGGTTACAGCTCACTGGATTCCCACTGATCCCGTAAGAAAGATCCCATCAGACCTCATCACCAATACTTTGCAGGACTTTTCCTTTTTCCATTCACGTTTGTTTCCTCTAAATACCAGCACGTCCTGTACCTGCCAGTGTGGACCTGTGTGCCTCAGAGGCAATCTCCTGGTGGATCTGAACTCCCAGGTGTCTCCCATTATGTTTCTAATCCGCTTGAACCATTGCCAGAACTTCTGGCTTCTTCTCTTATACATTCCAGAAGCCCAGAGTAGCCTCCTGAGCTTGGGATACACCCAGGTTGGATTGGGAGGCCATGCTGCCAGCTTGTGGGCTACTGGGCACCTGCAAGGTGTGTCTGCCAACGGTGGTGGGCAAGCCTCCCAGCGCCACTCACACGGGGAGGGAGGCTCGGTGTGGCCAGCCCCTCCACCCCCCCCCCCCCAGGCCGGACCCTCTTCCCCTCAGGCTCAGCCTGACACTCACTTCTCGGGCCTTGGGCTCTCCTGGGAGCCCAGGGGAGCAGACCCTCAGTGTGGGGGCCCAAAGGGACACCAGTGTCACCGTGGCTCCCTCCCTGGTGACAGGGGACTCTCGGCAGGCCACAGAAAGCCCCCCGGAAGATACACTTGCCAAAGCAGGGTAAGAGTGAGCTGGGAGTGCCAGAGGGAACCAGACACATGACATCAAATCCTAAACCCATTTTCAAGAGCGCTCGTGAAATCTGAGTGATGGAAACTGTCCTCTCCAACATCTGACACAAGGGTTGTAAACTTCACTCCAAGAATACAGCCTTGGTAGTTCTCATTTTCTAATGGAAAATGCTTCCACTTGGGCAGTTCACACAGTAGAAAGAGCACTTGTGGAAAGCTGAGGCCGGTGTTCTCAGTTCAGATGGCTCAGGTTCTCAAAAGTTAGGTTATCAAGAACCCTAAATGCCATGAAGCATTTAAACAACATGATATTAGGAAAGCAGTTTTATTAAATCAAATACCACGTTAAAAATTACCCATTGTGCTAATTTAGAAGGTTTTGCTCTCAGGTACCACGTACTACAATACAAACCTCTAAATTATCTATTAAATTTTTAAAACAGATTTTACTTGACCCAATATATCCAAAATATTATCATTTCAACCTGTAATCAATATAAAAATTGTGGGCTAGGTGGCTCTGGATGATGCTTGGAGGTCACGGGATTCCTACAGTGACGGGATAGTGAGGAAGGCCGGTAGCCTCACCGGTAACAGGATTCTCGGGATCTTGGTCAGGCCTATGGTTTGGTGGGTGCTATGGACTGAAATATGTCCCCAAATTCTTTTCTTTTCTTTTTGTAGTGTTTATTTACTAAGAGAGAGAGAGAGAGAGAGAGAGAGAGAGAGAGAGCAAGCCAGCACTAGCGGGGGATGGACAGAGGGAGAGGAGAGAGAATCCTAAGCAGGATCTGCACTGTCAGCACAGAGCCCGATGTGGGTCTCAAACTGATGAACTATGAGATCATGACCTGCACTGAAACCAAGAGTCGGACGCTTAGTCGACTGAGCCATACGCCCCATGTGTCCCCCAAATCTAAGCCACAATCACAGCGTGAATGTGTTTGGAGATGGGACTTTTAGGGAGGCATTACGGTTAAATGAGGTCTTCAAGGTGAGGCCCTGGTGTGATAGGACTAGTGTCCCTATAGGAAGAGACACCCAGGGTCACTGGGGTCCATGTGCACAGAGGAATGACATGTGCGGCCACGGCAGGAAGGCAGCTGTCAGCCACACAAGGAGAGAGGCTTCTGGAGAAGTCATCCCTGTGACACCTTGACCTTGGACCTACAGCCTCCAGAGTGTGAGAGACGAATGTGTGTTGTCCCAGCAGAACACTGGGCGACCTCCGTTTCAAAAAAGAGTCACAGTCATCCAAATACTCATTTCTGTTCTGATCATTAGTATCATCAATCTACGTAGAGAAGGCCAGGCATGTGCATCAGGGCAGGAACCATACCACTGCGTCAGGCCTCAGATTTCACAGGTGTCACATGCTAGCCTCAGGGATTTCTCAAGTCCCTCTGCAGAGAGCTGGTGAAATCCCTCTTCTGTTTGCAGAACATGGAGAAAGTAGCTTTTGTTGGTGGTAAGTTCGGTTTTGTTCATAGCTGTGGACCTTCTCTGTGCCGGAGATGGGGTTGGGCGCTCCACACGTCCTCCGCATAACCACGCGGGGCACGTCGATTCCGCACACCAGCATGAGCAGGGAGGACATCCATGCTGTTCGTCTGCACATCTGGTGTCCTGGCACGGCCCTCAACTGGCCTAGGTACCTGCCAAGGCTGAAATCTCCCACCACAGCTGGAGACAGGCTTATAGGAGACTGAAGTCTGACAGCTCCAGAAACGGAGGCCAGGCCTCTGAGGTCTACGGCCAGGCCAGAGCCGAACAGGTCCCTCCACTTCCACATGATGCCGTCCTGCTCGGAAACACCCCTGGAGGAGGGCAGTGGGGGTCCTCACACTACTCCAGGGGGCTTTGTGAACAGGTGGGAAAGGTTGGTTTCAGGTTCATAAAGGAGATGAGACTTGAATCAGCTGGGATTCTTGGGGTGAACAGCTCATTGGTGCGACGTGTGTGGCAAATTCTAACTCAATTTCTTGGAACACTGGCCTGTGTATAAAGGGACCGACCTTTGTCTCTCTCGAACCAGCTGGGCCTGCCCGTTTCATCATGAACACATCCTTCTGCGGTTTTCTATGAGAAATTAGGACTGTTTCTAACCACGGCTGGAAACGAAAAGTGGGAGCCTACACATTCATGGTGAGGTCCAGCTTTTTTAAACCAAAAGCTTGGCGTCTAACAAGCCATTCGTGAAAACAGTTCCAAGCCCCCGTCCCAGGGTCGTGAAACATCCGCAGCATGTCGCTCGCTCACCGTTACTTTTGGGAAGTCGCATTTTTGAAGCATCCTCACACTCTAAGCATCTAAGACCTAAGACCCTAAGCCATCTCCCACTGCTTAGGAAATGGGCCACAAGGAAAACACTCCCTTCCGTCATTCAAGGTGAGGAATTTGGAAGTGATTATCTCTACGTGGTTCATAAAAGCCACTTCAAACTCTATCAGCCCACTGAAAGGCCTGTCACTTGAGACAAGACGTTCGTTCGCAGCTGTTAAGACTGCTCAAGGCACAGTCTCCTCTGCCCAGCTGGCTTCTGTAGCTGCCTTTTCATTCTCGCAATTGGCTTTGGAGCTAAAGGTTTTGCTCAGGTGCTCCCAGAAAACAATGACTTACATCTATTCGTTCAAATGCAAAACAAAACAAAACCCCACTCCTTTGCCTAGGAGAAGCTCCCGCGTTAAGGTTTGGTTCCAGCTTTGTTGAGCTGTATTTGAAAAAAAATCGTGCATATTTAAAGTGTACAGCATGATTTAATATGCATGCACACTGTGAAGTGATCGCCAGGACCAGGTTAACTACACACCCATCACCCTACACGGTTACCTTCCTCCTGTGGTCTCCTCGTAATGTCTACTCCCTTAGCAACGTGCAGCTAAACAAGGCAGCACTGGGGTTTCAACAGTCCCCAAGCTGAGCGTACATCCCCACATCTCATCCCGTAGCCTCTGGCCAACACCTCCTGACCCTCTCCCCTCTCCAGCCCCTGGAAACTCCCATCCCCTCTCTGATTGTATGAATCCAGCTTTTTAGATTCCACATGTAGGTGAGATCATACAATTTGTCTTTCTCAGACATATCTCACTTAATGTAACACTCTAGCTCCATCCATGTTGTCACAGATGGCACGATTTTTGTCTTTCTTACGGCTGAGTCATATGTCACTGTGTGTTTACACCACAGGCCTACAAGACCAAGAGCAGGAATAAAACTTTTGTAAAAAAGAAATGCAAGAAAGCTATATATGTAATGGTGCTAAAATCGCTGGGGAAGGGAATCTTTTGATGCTGGATTAGGAAAAACAATGGATGGTCAAATTAAATCAAATCAAATTCAAATGAGGGATTACAGGATGATTTTATGAGGAAGTTCTTTAGTCCGAAAAGTCATAATCAAAGTTTAATCAAACAGAGTTCTTTCCTTTCATTTGATTTAAAATTCTATCTTACAATATTCTAAACTTTCTTCACTGTAATGTGGTTAATACAATTTCTGACATTTGTGATGCTGGAATAAAATCTGGGTAACAGACCAACTATATACAAACCACATGACTTTGTCATCAGCATGACTGGGTCCAGGCCCTTCTTAATCCCAAATAAGCTTTATTTTTTAATGTTTATTTACTTACTTTGAGAGAGAAAGCACAAGCAGGGGAAGGGCAGAGAGAGAGGGAAAGAGAGAATCCCAAGCAGGCTCCATACTGTCAGCGCAGAGCCCAAAGCGGGGCTCGATCTCACAAACTGTGAGATCATGACCTCAGCCAAAATCAAGAGTCCAACACTTAATTAACCAACTGAGTCCCCTAGATGCCCCTCGAATCAGCTTTACAATTTGGGAGGGGCAGTCACAATCCCAGAGATCTATTTTTTTATTAAGTTGGACTTAATTTTTCCAGAAAGTAAATATTTATTAGGTGTCAGCCTAAATGCCTTTTATAAGAAAAAATAAAACAGTTTTTTGTTTATATATGAACGCATATTTCTCAGGATGATTTCTCCCATCGATAACACACAGAATGTTACAATCATCCTAGTTCAGCTTCCTTTTACAGAGAGATGACTTTTTTTTAAATTTTTTAAATGGTTTTGTTTATTTTTGAGACAGAGAGAGACAGAGCATGAGCAGGGGAGGGGCAGAGAGAGAGAGGGAGACACAGAATCCAAAGCAGGCTCTAGGCTCTGAGCTGTCAGCACAGAGCCCAACGTGGGGCCCAAACTCACAGAGTGTGCGATCATGACCTGAGCTGAAGTCAGACACTCAACCGACTGAGCCACCCAGGCACCCTGCAAGATGACTTTTTTAGTAATCTTCTAAGTATGCTCTAATACGGAGAGCTACACACATATAAATTACGTGTATAAACGTGTTGCCAAGAAACCCACCAAATCGGTATTGATTGCTGAAACCTGGACGTGTTTGGATGCCTATTAGCCTTTTACTCATCTTTGAACCACCAGGAATGTCCAGGAACTTACTGTACTGTCAGGACCTGACAGTAGGACTAGCTCCACCTGTCCACCAGAGGCTCCACACCGTGATGCAGGAGGTCCAGGATTGGGCACAGGCTACAAAGTCAGCTGATTATACGAGATCCTGCAGTAAATACTACCAACAAGAAAATAAAGATCCTACGAAATTTACAAGTCAGTTGTCAAAAGCACCACTTTCTATTTCTACAACTTATGTCTTTTAGATACCACAGTAGCTTTCTACTCTAAGGCAAATTGCTTGTTGCAATAAACACATAATCAAAAGCTGTCCTTCACTGTGAGAGATCACTGTACTACCCTTCTCACATCATCTGGGAACAGCTATTCAATCCTTGTTTTAGTCTATGTTGACAGTTAAATGCAACCAATATTCTTTAATTGTTGGCCAAGCTTAGATACAACTGATACTCTCAAATCCACAACAATCTGGCTTCTGAACAAACATGGAAACATTCTACATAAAATATTCGTCAATCAAAACCAGTAGGCTATTAAAAGAGCATCATAACCAAGTAGGGTATGTCCCAGAGGCAGAAGAATGATATGGCATTAAAAACAAAACAGCATAATTGATCAATCAAGGGGGAAAACATGCTCCTTATAATAGATTGTCCCCGAGAAGCATAAAATTCAAAACATATTCTTGATTTAAAAAAAAAAAAAAAACAGAAACCTCTTCGCAAGCTGGAAATCAGAAGAGACGTCTGCAACAGAAGGGTGACCTACCAGAACGCCAGCAAGCGCTACGTTTAACGTGAAATGCTGGGAGCAATCCTCATGAAAGCTGCTCACTTTCCTAGGAGCACACACACGCACGAACACACACACACACGTGCGCACGCCCATGCGCACACTCGTCCACATGCACACGCTACCCCTTACTCAGTAGAGGCTGCTGAGGGAATCTCTGAGATCCAAGGGAAGCAGTTGAAAGGTTCGAATTTTCCCTTCCAAGATTGGATTCTTGCTTTTATTCTTTTACAGGATGAATGTATTTTATATTTCTTACATAATGAAAATACATAAATTGCCTCAAAATTAAGGAAATCAGTGTGCACATCTTCTTCGGGAATCATGAGCCAGTGCAAACATGCGGTGCGAAGGTCTTGGGAGCCCTGTGAAGGTCACGTCCCAGGGCGGCAGAGGCCCGGCAGGAAGTCCACCCACCCAGAGCCTGTTGGCAGCGCTCTGCAGGGAGCCTCTCCGAGGGATGCGCGCGGCCGGCCAGAGCCACGGGGGTCCATCTCCAGTCTCCTCAGGGTCAGGAGGTGCTGCTCCTGCCTGGCTTCTCCCCAGAGTGGCCGCATCCCGGGCCACCGACTCAGAGAAGATTCTGGGCCCCTGGCTGCCATGGTTACAGCCACGCTGATGTGGGTCTTGGCCCTGCAGCACTTTACAGCTCCCAGGGAAGACCCAGCGGGGATGGTCCCTGCTGGCCTTGCAGCCAGGTGTGGCTGCTCGCCAGGGAGTTACTGGCGTCCGCTTTTACATAAAGGACACAAGGAACCACAGAACTGACCCTGTCTCCCTACCCCGTCCAGGCTGGATTCATCTCAAACCAGCGCAGCGTTCTGTCTTGTTAGGTCAGTTCTGTCCATCTTACACACTGCTTCCCTTTGAATGTGAACCCTTATCTCTGGGCTGTCCTTTATTACTTTTTGAATAAGGGATAATTAAAAAACAAGTAATGTGGCATAGCCATACACATATAGAAACGGTGTAACATTAAAGCTCCCGCCATTTGAAAATCTACTTCTGCAAATGATTCTTTTTAAAGCAAGGGAGAGAAGGGTACACTCGCCAACTATAAATATTAATCATAGGTAATTCACGGGTTTCACTCTGTGCCAGGGAGACTGCTCCCTGTAAATCTCGCCGGACTCACATGAAGTACTCCAGACGCAGGGAGCACAGAACACAGGTTGGCTATGGTTTCAATTAGCAACGCCGTGCGATGGATATTCTCCCCTTATTTTACAAATGTGGGGTTCTGAGGCTCAGGGAGTTTTCGGCCTGTTGACCTCAGGGTCAGCATGGAAATCAAGACTGCTCTGACACGTGCGTCTGTCCATCGCAAGGGATGTTTCTCTCCTATCAATCAGGCAGGACAGCCATCCTCACGTAAAAACATGTACACACAAACATGGGAAACACAAAACATGCCAAAACCCAAATCTGCCCGTGCTCCCAGTTACAGACACAACTGTTTGGTTGATCTGGGAAAATAGAATACAATGAAATCAATGGCACATGTGTTTACCCACCCAGGCGCACTGACGATGTCTGCACACGGTACAACAGGGCCACTAAGGCAGCAACCCTCGGCAGTGAGAATATTAACAAGATGTTTCCCTGCAGTAATTCACGAAACTTCATTAGAATTATAGGTGCAAATGTTAGTGATGGTTCCTGAGTTCTAAAAAAGCACAAAATTGCCTTTAATTTTTAATCACTTTTACCTTCTAAGAGTAACCAAAAGAAACACTTGACTCGAATTTTCACATCTGCGCACAGAGAAGACGGGTCAGGAGGTGGACTTCTGAGTTCACTCGGATCTGCTGATTCTAGAAACATGCCTCTGATGCTTGCCCGAACCTTGCAGCATCATGGGGGGCATCGGCATTGCTTACCTGCACATAGCCTGGCCAGGCTTGCGGTATTTCCAGTATTTCTGCCCAAGAGCAACCTACGTTACGCTTTCAGGGCCTGTTTTCAATAATGACTGAGCAGGAACTATGAAAGCCTCGGTCCCCCACTCTTTAAAACAGTTAACTCTTAACGCGCTCTTTTTTTAGACAAGCTCAGGAGTGTTGAGTATTCAGGACTCTGGAAAAGGTCGCTAAATTCTAGTGTCCCAAGGTCTCTGACACACACCCTTAAGTGTACAAAAGAGCAAGCAGCTAAACATGAAGACGGGGCCGCTCCTTTCTAAAGGGAAAGCTATCAAAACAAAGAAGCAGGTTGTTCAAACAAAAGAATGATGATATTCTGAAATGTTTTGGATGGTTTATTCATTATTGAAAGAGTCAAGGGGTGCCTGGGTGGCTCAGTGGGCTGAGCGTCCAACTTTGGCTCGGGTCATGATCTCACGGTCCGTGGGTTCGAGCCCCGCGTCGGGCTCTGTGCTGGCAGCTCAGAGCCAGGAACCTGCTTCGGATTCTGTGTCTCCCTCTCTCTCTGCCTCTCTCCCATGCTCTATCTCAGTCTCTCTCAAAAACAGATACGCATTACTAAAAAAGAGTCAAAAAAAGAATTCACATCTTTTGACTCAGCTTAGACTCTATGGAGCCTCAAATGAGGAACCCACCACCCCACTTCCTACCTGCGTGGCCCCCCGGTCACAGACAGGAATAGTCTGCCCAGCTGTCCCCGTCTCAAGTCTCACTAGGTCTGTTCCACACTGCTAGCCTCCCCACGCCCAGACCCCTGGAGACCAGCTGCCTTGGACTGTGTGGCCCCCAGCCTTCCCCCAGCTTCCAGAAGCTCCCGGCCAAGGTCTCCATGCGGGGAAACCATCTGCAGTCCACCGTGCGCGGGCTTTGCTTCCCGTGATAGGCAGGATCCTGCACGCGGCACGCATCCATCAGTGGCGTTTCTCATTGATAACCAGCTCTCCCTCTGTCCTGGGGGTGCCGTGAGAGCCAGCAGTGGCCAGCTCTGCACACAGCTGTTGTCCAGCAAAGTGCTTACAACACGGAGCTGCTTAAAGAGTTTGTGGCCAAACTGGAGACGAACTCCACCACCATGGAGACAGGACTGACAGACACCTGGGAATTCCATCTGCCCAGGGACTGAATGCTTTTCAACAACATGCAATAGAGCCTCTGTACACATTTGTTAGGAGAAGGAAGGGAGAAAGGAGGATGGATGGATGGATGGATGGCAGGAAGGAAGGGAGGGAGGGAGGGCAGGAGGGAGGGAGGAAGGAAGGAAGGAGGAAGGGGGGAGAGAGGGAAGGAAAGGAAGGGAGGGAGGGAGGGAGGAAGGGAGGGAGGAGGAAGGGGAGGAGGAAAGGAGGGAGGGAGGGAGGAGGAAGAGAGGGAGGAGGGAGGAGAAAGGAAGGGAGGAAGGGAGAGAGGGAGACAGGAAGGAAGGGAGGGAGGAAGGAAGGAAGGGAGGGAGGGAGGGAGGGAGGGAGGAGGAAGGGAGGGAGGAGGAAGGGGAGGAGGAAAGGAGGGAGGGAGGGAGGAGGAAGAGAGGGAGGAGGGAGGAGAAAGGAAGGGAGGAAGGGAGAGAGGGAGACAGGAAGGAAGGGAGGAAGGAAGGGAGGGAGGGAGGGAGGGAGGGAGGGAGGGAGGGAAGGAAGGAAGGAAGGAAGGAAGGAAGGAAGGAAGGAAGGAAGGAAGGGAGATGTCCACAGAGAACCTGGTTTGAAACATGGGTCCTGATTCTTCAGGACACCTGTGAACATGTACACTACACGTAGGGACTGGGTGGGCTACTTTTGCTTTTTGTTTTATTTTCCTAATCCAGCATCAGGTGTCAGACCAGAGCCCTCATGATACAAGTTACGACTGCATATAACAAAGTCCAGAGGCGAGCGGGAGGTGGGATCAGTAAACAGGACCACGTCACCAGGCATCCCCTTGTGCTGGTGCACATGGAAGCTGCTGTCACATGTCCTGCACGTGTATGTCACTCAGTGGCTATCCATAAAGAGACGTCATAGGTGGAGAACCCCAGAAGACCTCGATCTTTTAAAGACCAGCATCTTTTTGAGAATGAAGAAACCATGTGGTGAAAAGTCATGGGCCTCCCATAGCCATGCATGTCTGAGTGGGCAGTTCTTCGAGCTAAACACGGAACCCATGGCACCACTTGTGCCAAGAATTTGTCAACTTGTATCAAACATCCACACGACAGTCAATTTTCTTTTCTTGTTCATCCTCAGACGTGTAAAATAAAACCACGGACCTGTAGAGCTGGAAGGATCCGTGAACTGAGAGCAGTATCTGGAGAAGGGTGCAGTGGGCGGTGGGATGCCATCCTAGCTCACCCGTCCCACCCCTGCCTGCCCATCCATCCAGGCCTTGCAGCCCGCACACAGGGCTGTCTCGCTCCCTGCACTGCTCTGCCTGCAGATCTCCAGAGACTTACAGGTGAGGCAAAAAGGGGATGCCTTGCAAGTCTAAAATGTGTAAATGGATCAAAGTACATTCCAAATACAACAGCCACTGTTTTATGATCTTTTTCTGATAACATGTAAAAACATAAACTACTTTGTTTTTATACTAGATTTGAATGAGACCGGACAACAAGAGGAAACGGTTCTTTCCAGAGCTGAGCTGGCTTCATTTGCATATGATTCGGGGCAAGGGGTTCCGCTGAACCCCAAGACAATCTAGGGCTTGTGGTTACTGTGCCGTATGCAGTGCCTAACACTGGCTGCAAAAGAAGTGTCATTCTGTTACAGGAAATCCACTTCAAGTAATGGAAGAGACTCATTTTTCCATAAGAAAACGTTTGATCAAGAGCGGAGTATTCATCAGGGATGCAGTTGAATTTCAGTTCCAAAGCTGTCACCGTAATATTCTGGAGCCTTGCAGCCCCAAGTGGACACGTACATTTACAGATCTTGCGGGGGATTTTGCAAACCACAATGGTAGTAATGGACGACGCTCACGGGAAGTCATAAAGGAGCTCAGTGTGGTCACGGCCCAGGTGGGATGTAGTACCACGGAAACGCTAATGCCCATCTTGGGAAAGTGGACCCCATGTGCCAGCAGGGCAGCCAGTGACGGGAATCCAGGCCAGCAACCGGGGCACGCGGACAGCAGACGGTGAGAAATGGCCCTTTAGCAGGCGGGCCTGAGGACGGGGACCCGGCAGCATCACCGGGAACGTGTCTGGGGACCAGGGCTCCTGCTCACTCTTTCTAAGGGGCTGTGCCCACATCACAAATGACACAACATGGCCAGACGAATACAACATGCGGGACACGCAGGTGTTTCACGTGACACAGATGGAACCCATGAGACGCACACGACGTGTCAATGATGAAACCCACACACTTGCTCACAGTAACAGCACAGATTGGCAGTGCAGGCTCTGCTGATGGGGGGACACCACAAGATGATAGGGTCAGACGATCCAGCTCACAGCTACACATGGTAATGACTGAAAGCTGGGGGGATGTACTAGTAATCGCTCAGTGAGCACAGCTCACGTTATAGGCCCACCTCTCAAACACCTATGGGGGGCATCCTGTCTCCGGCCCGCTGGGAAGCCCCTGGGAGACTGATGATGTCCCGGCTACCCGTGAGGCACAGTGGGGGCGGACGGACAGACGGACACCCAAGGGTCTCCCCACGCAGACACCTGGAGCCCCGCATCCTCAGGCCTGGCACCCCCTTTGTCTCGGCACAGGATGACAACCCGGGGCACCTGCGTCCTCACGTGTGTGGGGGTCAGATGAGCTGTGGCATGTGCTTTACAAGTGTCAATGCTCAGACTCCAAAGGCAGAGAGGCCTGGAGACCCCGTTACCAGTTATTAAGCAGCCAGGGGAAATCAGTGCTGATGCTGTTAAGCGTCATTGCCGCTCTCCAAAAAACAAGACGAGAGAAACCGTACCTTCCCTCGCTCTACCTGGGAACATATTTCCTCATTATATGGTCTTCATTTCAGAGGAAGAAAGTTCCTTATAAAAGAATAATTTTACACAAAAGAGAGAGAATAGAACCAGTGTTCTGAGGAAAAGGTGATGTTAATGCTTAACACTGTTATTAGCGGGGGGGGGGGGGGGGAATTACTATTATTAGTGACTGTTAACACATTTACAAAGTATCCAAAAGAAACTCTTTTAGGCTGTATTCCAAAAGACCTGGAGAGAGACACAGGGACCCAGAGAGAGACAGAGACACAGAGAGACAGAGGGCAGCAGAGGAGAGAAAGAGAACAAATACAGAACTACTCCTACTCTTGTTTTTTCTTTAGGGAATGAATACAAGGTAATTTGCAAAGTACTTGAAAGGCTCACTCAAGTTTACGATGATTGTTCTTGCAGGCTTCAGTGCAAATATATGACACGTACTATCTTCAGCTCGGAGTCATGGGGGATCGCAGGCGGCCGCCTGGCCCATGCTCTGGAAGACCGTGGAGCATGTGCACCTCGCAGGGGAAGCGCCTGGGCTGTGCCTGTCACCCACCCCACGGGGACAGAAATCAAACAGAAGAGAACCACCGGATGAGATTTACGGTAACAGAAATCACTGCTCGCTAACTTTTAAGTTAGGCTCTGGAATACAAAACACAGTTCTGATTGAAATGGGTATAAAAGCAGATTAACGGGGATGCCTTTTGGTCCCCGGTTCACAGAACCATCAAAAGCACTCGTTCAAAGATTTCAGGTCAATACCTCTTTCCTGTTGGCCAGTTTGGACAGAAAAGATTCAAATCCACCTGGAACCTCTGGCCCCACCCAGTCTGCGTGACAGAGCGGAGGGCACAGGTGCATCGGGCTCCCGCGTCTGTCCCTGAACCACGAAAACTCCGTGGTGTACTGAGTCCTCCAGAGTGGCTGTCACTCTTGTCCCCGGGCTCCCCCCAGTTCAATTCAGAGCCTGACAGATGTTTGCAATCACATGTGAGGGGACGGCTGGTCAGGGAAATAGAGAAATTCTGTTTTCAAGATTGAATTAAACTTAAAAAGAAAGTTTCTCAAAAAGGCGGGGGGGGGGGGGTCCCACCATCTTTTACCCAATAAACACTTGTCACAGAGGATTCGTAGCTCTGGTGAGAGGCAGAAGCCAGCCAGGCGTGTTTTTGAGAGACGAGGGGACCACGTAAAGCAGGGAAACACGTGCGAACGCACGCACCAGGAGCAAATGTTTCCTAGGACAAAACTGCCAGAAAGGGAGAAAAAATATTTTCCCTAACTGTAACTCAAATAAGCAATTCACTGTGGGGCAGGGAGCTGATCTCTGGGTAGGATCCATCCCTGGCAGTGGCTGTGCACACAGCTTCCCAGCGTGCCACCTTCCTTCTCTTCCAAACGACCCACCAGTGAGGACCGCCGCTCAGGAAAACAATCCAGAATCTGCTATGTCACCTGCCACCCCAAGGCTTTTGCCACCCTGACCAAGGTATCCGATCCCTGACCTGGGCGGAGAGACCAGGATGTGTCATCTTTGTTTCA
Organism: Acinonyx jubatus; assembly: GCF_027475565.1. NCBI lineage: Eukaryota > Metazoa > Chordata > Mammalia > Carnivora > Felidae > Acinonyx > Acinonyx jubatus. The sequence continues at coordinate 692,083 of NC_069382.1, read as the reverse complement.
GAATTTCATATTCCTTCTCTTTCTGGAAAAGCACGAACATGCGTTGTTTTCTGTACACACGTGCGTGGAAAGAGCAGGCACGTGGGCTTCAGAATGCCCGGGGAGGCCAGCGCCACCGTGGCGCGGACCCCTGTCCTCAGCCCACCGAGCAGAGGAGCCAGGCTGCCGCGGTTTACAGGAAGAGCCGGCACTTCATCACCACTCGACGCTCTCACGCAATGCAATGGAAGGGGCGACCTGGGCTCGTCCACTGTCCCACTGGGTTCCTCCCTCTGAACTGAAAGTCCAGGATTGAAGGCAACGACCCCTACGGCCGGAGCACCGTGCACGTCCGGCCGGTGACAACAGCAGTGGGGGGGGGGGGGGGCAGATGGTGCGACTGGAACAGCTCTGGGTCTCACTCAAAGCTGAGCCCGGGGAGCCAGCCGCTGGCCCTGTGCAGGGAGCCTTGCTGGAAACAGAGCATTCGGCCCCTAGGCGGTCAGGCCTGCTTTGCGACCGATTCCGGGCCACCCACCAACACCCGATGGGCATCAACAGGTTCTGAAGGGAGGCCTATCACGTCCTCCTTGGCCGTGGTGGCCGCCAGGAAGGGAAGACGGCCACCGCGTGGGGTCGGGACGGCCCACGTCCCTGCCGGCCAGAGAGGCCTGCGGAGTTGCCTGACCCCGCAGAGGGTGCGTGGGCCGGTCCCCCCCCCCCAACCTTCCCCTCCCGGGGGGCTGTGTCAGCGCCGAGCCGGCAGCAGAGACCAGCCGGGCTGAGAGCCGGCAGGTACGTTCCCCTCGGGCCACTATGCCAGCAGGGCTCCGAGGACATGGGCCCTCACTTCTCGCCCCCGGGAGGGGACAGCGGCGCCCGGGGGAAGGAGCCGGCCGGCAGCATCCAGCTCTCCCCTCACGGAGCCACAGCCGCGGCCGCAGCCGTCGCGGGTCGTGTCGCCTCGCGGGCGCAGCTCCCCCTCACGTCCAGCACGGGCCCCCGTGGACTGCGCTCACCACACACGAGCCTCCGCGAGGACGCGGAGAAGCCGGCGGCACCTGGGGACAGAGAGCCCGGTGGCGTCGGGGAAGCCCCCCAGCGTACATGGCGCTTTCGACTCGGGAGCTCCCAGGAGACAGCAGATGGCGGCGCGCGGAGACTGCGGCCGTGACTGTGCCGGGGGACATCACGCCACGGGCACGTCCCCGGGCCCTCCCTCGCTTCCCACCCGACGCGCCCACGACGCGCAGGCCGGTGGGACGGCGCCAGGCTTACTGCCGACTCCGGATGCGAGGAGCGCAGACGCCCAGCAAGGCCGCGACGGCACGGACCAAAACGGGCACGTGCTCCGCGCACCAGCGTGGCCAGGCATCGTCCCCGCGAGGCGCGGGTGAGCAGTCGCACGGCTGAGACATCCGCAGGTGACTTGGGACCCGACCATGGCTCCCGCATGCCATCTACGCACAACCGGAACTCCGTGCAAAGAATCGCAACATTTGCAATGGGACCGATGGCAAGGGGTCAGAACCGCTGACTGGACCGTTGTCCCTCACACTGTGTCTGTTACGTGGGGTCAGCCGGCCAGGCACGTGCATAGTCGCTTACACGGTCTTCGCGAATGGTTATTTAACACCCGACCAATTCACCTCAGTAGATGTGAGTCGATTCCTCACGAAATAAAACTCGCTGGAGGTGTCAATGTCGCTTCAAAGCAGATCTGGCTACCGCGGAAGGCAGCGCCGTGACGAGCTCACCCAAGGACGGCCGCGCACAGCTCCTCACTTCCGACAGCCCCAGGGTGGAGCGTGGCTGCGGTGAAGGAGGCTGGGGATCCGTGGACTCGGGCCCGGGGAGCTGCTCTCCTGTGGCTCCCGTGGGCTTGTGCTCGGGGCTTGCAATCCCGCCCTCCTGAGGAAGGAGCTGGAAGAGGTCCCGCCCCCCTGAAGAAGGAGTAGGAAGAGGTCGTGCCCTCCTGAGGAAGGAGCAGGAAGAGGCCCCGCCCTCCTGAGGAAGGAATAGGAAGTGGTCCTGCCCCCCTGAGGCAAGGTCCCAGAAGAGGTCCCGCCCTCTTGAGGAAAGACAAGGAGGCGGCCCCATTCTCCTAAGGAAGGAGCTGGAAGAGGTCCCGTCCCCCTGAGGAAGGAGCAGGAAGAGGCCCCGCCCTCCTGAGGAAGGAGCTGGAAGAGGTCCCGCCCCCCTGAGGAAGGAGCAGGAAGAGGCCCCGCCCTCTTGAGGAAAGACAAGGAGGCGGCCCCATTCTCCTAAGGAAGGAACTGGAAGAGGTCCCGCCCTCCTGAGGAAGGAACAGGAAACATCCCATCCTCCTGAAGGATGAAGAGGTGGTCCCGCCCTCCTGAGGAAGGAGCAGGAAGAGGCCCCGCCCCCCTGAGGAAAGACCAGTAGGCGGCCCCGCCCTCCTGGGGAAGGAGTAGGAAGAGGTCCCGCCCCCCTGAGGAAGGAGCAGGAAGAGGTCCCGCCCTCTTGAGGAACGACAAGGAGGCGGCCCCATTCTCCTAAGGAAGGAGCTGGAAGAGGTCCTGCCCCCCTGAGGAAAGAGCAGGAAGAGGCCCCGCCCTCCTGGGGAAGGAGTAGGAAGAGGTCCCGCCCTCCTGAGGAAGGAGCAGGAAGAGGTCCCGCCCTCTTGAGGAACGACAAGGAGGCGGCCCCATTCTCCTAAGGAAGGAGCTGGAAGAGGTCCCGGCCCCCTGAGGAAGGAGCTGGAAGAGGTCCCGCCCCCCTGAGGAAAGAGCAGGAAGAGGCCCCGCCCTCCTGAGGAAGGAGCAGGAAGAGGCCCCGCCCTCCTGGGGAAGGAGCAGGAAGAGGCCCCGCCCTCCTGGGGAAGGACCAGGAAGCACTGGCTCCGTTTGCTTCCATCTGCACAATTTTATGTTTTCCTGACACTGCTTTTGGATTATAATGAAGCCATTTGTCCCAGGCAGGAGTTTTGCCCTGAAATGAATTATGCTTTTTTTGACAGCTGAATGAGCACCGTGAGCCAGCAGAGCCCCCCCTCACTGCACCCAGACGGCCGTGGAGGAGCCTGAACAGAGAAGAATAAAGCAGACCCCCCGAGGCCTGCACCCCACCCAGCCCAAGACCCCCCAGGGGACCCTTGCCTGCACCGCTGGCAGTCCACTTACGTGGAGCCGCTCCTCAGAATCCACAGCCCTCACACATGTGTCAGGGATGCATCTTACGGAGCAATGCAAGGTCCACCGAATTGTGGTTGGGGCCCTTGCTCCAAGCCCCCTACTCGGCCAGCTGAGCCTTAACGCTGAGGGCTGAGCGATAGCATGAAAATCAAAGCCACTGAAGATCAAATTAACCCATTATCCTTTTCAACATGTATCAAGATTAGGGAATTTGCTTTAAAATTTCATTGGGTCTATTCCATCTGGAAAAGGGTATGTACTCATTAACCTTGATTTTAAAATGTCTTTTCCATGTTTGCATTCTTGATGTTTATGTCTGCCTTTCTAAAAAACAACTTCAAAATTGAACTGAACAAACGCTACCCACGACGGTGACCTGGGATGTCATGCGCTGAAATGGGCGCTGAGGGGCTCAGGTAATGACCGTGCGCGCCTGCCCTCGTGCAAGTCATCTGCCTGGAGTCGCCGTGTACACAACGTGCCCCTGGCTCTGCTCAACGCCCTGCCCTCACTCTGGCAACCTCACCAGGAGGAATTACAAAGCCCCGGAATCCAAGCTCACCCCACACGGACTCCGTCCAGAACGCCGGTTCCTGATTTTACTCTTACCTACTTGGCTCATGCGTTTATTGCTAGTTCCTGCCACCTTGTGCGTGTGTGCCCACCTGTATTCTCCCTGGGTCTGACACTTATAATCCACGTTTTATTACATGTTTCCAACCTTGAACTTCGGAGCTCTTGGTGGAGAGAAGCCTGTGCATCCTAACATTTCAGTAGAGGCATCCCCACATTGCAGGACGTTGTCACGTATCTGCTCAAGAGCACGTGGATGGCTTCTGCCCTGGGAACATTCCTGCAGCACCATGCTGGAGCCGGGCTGTGCTCACAGGGCTGCTTCAAGAAAACAGGTCAAAGAGACGATGTCAGGTTTTCTGAAATCTCTTCTTGATGATGGGCATCAAGAAGGTAAAATGGTCGTGCTGAATTTTCAAACCCCGTAAAACCTTTTAGATCCTGTGGGAAAGCTCCGGGTTTATTTGAGGACTATACAGCAGGTTTATATTTCAGCTTTCCTTTGGCAAAAGAAATCCTGGCATTTCCCTTTTGCATAATAAGCCAAAAGCTACTGGCTGGCTGATGGGGTTTGCTTTGGTTTCTGTGTCTTCCCATCAGCCATATTTAGATTCAACTAATTTTTGTTCAGTTCCTAGCATGCCCCAGATATTTATTGGATATTTTCAAATACACTATCTGCCCCATTCTCACTGTGGAAAGGGAACTGAAAAAATAAGGCAGTGTTCAGAGCCTCCTGTCTGGGGCACGGCCCCCAGATTGTAAATTTTAACTCAAACCCAGGCTTTCTGACTCCCAAGTTTGCCTCATCCCCAATCCACCAGACGCCCATTAGAATGACATTGTCGACTCACAGAAGCAAGAGAGTCAGTGGGACATGTTGTGAAGCTGCAAGGGGAGAGAGGAGCAATCACCCTGCAAAACGGCGGCAGGCGCCCCTGCGCACCACACATCACACGCTCTGCGTGCAGGCCCATGATGCTTCTGTGCGGGGCTGGGGACTGCGGAAAACTGTGTGTGGTCGGGGACCGCAGAAAACAGTGTGGGGCTGGGCACTGCGGAAAACTGTGTGTGACTGGGGACGACGGAAGACCGTGAGGGGCCGGGGACTGTGGAAAACAGTGCGGGGTTCGGGACCGTGGAAAACCATGCAGGGTCAGGGACTGTGGAAAACACGGCCATCTGCTGACAGGCTCAGATGACCTGAACGTTCCCCCATCTCTCTTCGGTTGAGGCCGAGGCTGGCGTCCATCAGTGGACATGTGTCCCATCTGGCGTCTAATGGACTCCCCTACTCAAAGCTGTGCTCTCGGGCACCACAAAGCCCAAGCAGGACTCAGGCCTCCAGCACTTCCAAGAGCACTGCACAGTCCTGCTGCCTGCCCGTCTGGGGAGGCTGATGATTCCTTCGGTGCTGTCCACACAGGGGTTCCCTGGCACTGAGTCCACAGGTGACACTCCCCAGGGGGCTCTTCTGGGATGTCTGACCCATCGTGCCCCACTCTGAGAAACAGAAATGTTGAGCACACCGAGGACATCCTGCGTAGATGACGGGGCCACAGATGTGACCAGAAAAGGACCCAGGTCAGATCCCTCTGAACGGAATGGTAACGGCATAGTTTTTGTCATAAAATCTCAAAACCACCAGGTTGGCCACTGGCTTGAATTCCTATACAAGGAGCACCAGCCCCGATTAAACGTAGCCAGTGGTCTCTCTCCTGGGAGTCTCTGGGCAGCACGTGTATCTCAGAGTGGCTCCTGCATTTCCTTAATTATTTGGATTCTATCACTGCCCCCAAGTAGGATTCCTAAGACCTCCCCTGTACTTGCAGCATTTTACAGAGTTTCGAATCGCTCCTGCAGGCTTAGGTGCTGCTGCAAGCTCTCTGCACACACGCACTGCCTTAACCCTCACCACCACCTGGAAGGGCAGGACTCTAGTCCATCGGGCCACGGGCCAGGTGGCTCACAAACAAAAGAAATTTGTTTCTCGCAGTTCTTGGGGCTGGAGGTCATGGGGTGAGACCCTCTTACAGGCGGCAGACTCTGGCTTTGTCCTCACATGGAGGAGGGCCTGGGGCTCTGCCAAGGTCTCTTCTCTAAGGACACTGATCCCATCACGAGAGCCCCACCCTCATGACCTCATCTTCCCCCCAAAATCACCCCCTCCTGACACCATCACATGGGGGGCCCCACCCTCACGACCTCATCTCCCCCCACAGCCCCACTCCTGACATCATATGGGGATTTAAGATTTTTTTATGAATTTTGTGGAAGCATAAACATTCAGTCTATTACAGGTTACTATTATTATCCCAATTATCAGAAAAATCAGAGTCTCCCAGAGGTTGAGAAACTTGCTCAAGGTCACATGGCAAGGAAATGGTGGCAGGACTTGAACCCAGGTAGCCTGGCCCCAGGATCCATGCCCTTCCCTCTCTCCTATGCTGTTCCTCCTCAGAACTGAGGGAAATTCTTTCCAATATTGTTCTGGGGAAGCAAATGGGCACTGAGACAGACACTGTGCCAAATCCTTCCACGTTTTCCTTATGCTTAAATCATTTTGCACAATTCAGTCACCTCTGTGTTCACAGTGCCTGCCATGGACGGGTGCGGGGACCTGTGAGGCGCAGCAAGACAGAAAGCTGTGGGCACTCATTCTGAATGAGCTGAGCCTATTCAAGGGGCTCCCCTTCCAGAAGGGGCGGCCCTGCGGTGTTGAGACACACGCGCCAGGACCGTGATCCAGAACCCGTCTCACTGGCGGTGGGACAAGTGTGCTCAGTGAGGTCCCTCTCAGCCGGCGGACCCAGCATGGCTGTGCCAGCACGTGAGCCAGTCACCCGGCCAGCTGCACAGCCACCAAGCCTCATGCACCAGGGAGACCAGGGGCGGGGTTGTGCCCGTGCCCGTCCTAGGCTCAGACAGCAAGGCGTGAACTCGTGGGTCGTCACACCTCTTGGCAGTCACCAGGAGAGGAAAATTGAAAGCTACAATGAATAAGCCAAGTGCCCAAGAAGGTTCCTGCAGAACCTCAGTGGAATTCAGCTGAGAGTCTTCCTGAACACTGAAAGCAGGTATTTGCCATTGTCTGTACTTGTCACTGTTTTCCCCTAATTCGATGGACACCACGGCTGTCAACCTCCTCGTGTATCAGATGAAGACTTTTCAGACACGTGCTCACTCACAAAATCACCTCACGCTGTCACCGTCAATTACAAAACTCTGTCATAACAAACAAGTGGAAAAGACTACTCAAAGGGTAGTTATAATACGGAAATGCTTAACTTTTGGGAAAACTCACTTTACTTTCTTCTTCCCGTTTCCCCATCAACTAGCAAAAAGGCAGAAAACCTCACCATGTCCTTGAGTTTGGGGACCACCTAGCGGAAAGTGTCCAGACATAGATGCAATGATTAGACTGAATATTTCAGCAAAGTCACCCCCCGAAATTTCTTCAGTCCCTTCTTCCCGCCTGAAATCCTGACTCTGCATGGTGTCCACAGCTGTCTTACAGACCCATTTCCCATCTTCTATTGTGATAAAATACATATAACATAACAGCTACCACTGTAGCTTTTTTTATTTGCCGTGGACGGCTCGGTGGCAGCCATTTCATCAGACAGCTGCCACTGTCCATCCACAGAGCTCATCTTGCAGGACCAGCACTCTGTCCCCAGTGAACCCCCAGCCCACCTCCTCCCCAGCCCTGGCGCCCCCTGCCACCCTCTCTCCATCTCTGCAGATGTGCCTCCACCAGGGGTCGCCTGTGGGTGGAATCACACGGTGTCTATCAGCCTGTATCTGTCCATTTCCCTTGGTGCAAGGTCCTCGAGGCTCAGCCTTGTTGCAGCAGGTGCCAGGATTTCCTTCCTTTTCGGGGCTGAATACCAGTCCACTAGGCATACATACACATTGTGTTTATCTATCCACCCTGGGGAACACAGGCGGTTTCCACACCTTAGCTCCTGCGCACCACGTGGTTGTGAGCGTGGGTGTAATGGACACCCTTCATACAAGTGCAAAGGATGGCCTGACATTAGGACTGTTTCTTCAAAACACAGCAATGAACGGGCAAGAAAATCAAGCTGGGCTTTGCGGCCATCTTCAGAAAACTCTCAAGAAGCCACGATGCACTCGAAGTTCACCCCATCAAGGGGGTCACCTCCGGAAGAGCAGAGCTGAGCACTGGTTCTGTGGGTGACAGCCCAGGTGCTGAGCTTTACAGAAACCACAGCAGGTCGCCCTGCAGGTGGACATATGGCTCTGGCCCCCTCAGGAACGTGGGGTCTGGGTCGGAAAGCTTCTCTCCAAACCTAGTGAGGGGACAAAGCCATACCAGAGGAGTGGAGGGGAAGCAGGGTTCTTGGCACAATTAAAGCAAAAAATTGCAAATAATACACATGACCAACGAAAACAGCCACCCCAGGAAAGAGTCAAGGGAGAGAAGCCTGCAACAGAGACCACATCCTGCAGAAAGCTCACTCAACAGCAGACTCACCAGTCGGCGGCCTTGGCAATCCCACCTCACATCGCCTCTTCAAACCAGGGGACCATGAGAGTTTCCACACCATGGACGCACTGACGGTCGCTGCACAGGGCTGCGGCTTTGCCAAACCCCAGCTCAGACGTGATCCACACAGGATGACAAGCCTATGCCTCCGGGCTCCTGACAGCCTTGCTGAGCTCCGTGCAAGGGGCACTTGTGCCAGGCTGCCCCATCTGATGGGGTCTCAGCAATAGCAAGGATGCCTGTCACAGCACCTGGATGCCCACAGGGCACATGTCCCCAAGCTCTGACCCTCCTCTTGGCCTTTAGTGAAAGGGGCCATTGACGCAGGGTCAGCTCTGTGCCAGGCACAGTGACGGGCACCCTCACCAATGACCCTCCTGGCAGAGATTGTCTCCATTTCACAGATGACAAAACGGAGCCAAAGCCACAGAATGGTCAAGCTGCTCCTGGTCACCATGCTTTAAAAATACACCAAACTTTTATTTTTGAGGCACGTGTGATAATTCCCCAAGCTGAACACTTTATTGGGAAGGAAAATCCATTTGGGGGCACATTTAGCTCTGTGTTCTGGATGCAGTGAACAGATCTGGTTTGATCGACGGTCTGCCCTCATTCTGCCCAGAGGCTAAGACCCGTCCCAGAAGAAAAGATGTCTGAGATGTTGAAGAACATGTGCTTCAGGAGCCTCCCTATCGTATTCACCGTGGAGTCCCCATGGCTGTGTTCTCATTTTAAAGCTTCCCCCTGAACGCGGCCCCGACAAATGACAACGGACAGATGCTGCAGTGATGCCCTCCAGGACAGGTATGTTCTAACCCTGCGTGTCCCCCCACCGGCCACATCCAGCTCCTGCCTCTGCAGTTCCCTCCAGTGTCCCTGAAGCTTGCTAGACAAACCACAAAACATGAGTGTGGCAGTGCACAAGATGACCTTCTGCACACAAACTACTTGGAGACTCAAGAGCGAGAGGGAGGGCACCATGGACGTGTCTGTCCCACGGCCTCTGTGGTCGCCCTGGAGGATGCCTGCAGGGCACTGGCATCTGTAACTGCCAATTCATTGATGAATTAGAAATGCTGTGAGCCTTTTTATATTAGCTACTTTGACCTCAGAGAATGATCTGACTTTCTAGGTTATTTACAATTAAATCTTATTCTCTGTCTAGAGAATAAAAAAAAAAAAAAAAAAAAAAAAAAAAAAACCCTCTCAATCTCATTAAGAGTTAAGAGAGTCATCTATCTTCTGGAACCGGGTAGGATGGAGTGGCCCTCATGCGGCGGGGTGCAGCGACAGCCCCCTCCCTGCTCAGGAGCTGGGGAACCGCCTGGAGTCACAGATGATGGCATAGAGCCGGGGACCACAGAACGTGCCCAGGTCCTCCAGGCGTCTTCAATGCAGATCATTACTGGATGGCTCCCAGGCTGGGGAATTCAGGGTGGCCCTGAGGCACAGTCCACGGGCAGGGCGAGGACACTCAGGCCCGCGTGTCTGGGTTCCAGTGCAGACGTGGTGGGAGCCTCTAAAGGAACCCCCGGTGCCTGGACAGCGGTGGGGAGGACGGGAGCCCCCCGCCTAGGAGCCCTGCAGAAGCATTGCTATATGGAGTGTGTGCTCATGTGAAACATTCACACAGTTGCACTCGGCCTTGTGTGTACAGAAGGTCAGCGTGAAGCGTCCCTACAGGCACTTGGTGAATAAACAATTCTGTTCGTTTCACTATGTGTGTGCCTGCCAGCAGCCCCCCATGCAGGCAGTGTTCCCTCTCTGCTGTTCTCCCTTGGCCACAAAGTGCCCAGAACCAGCTTCCCTGGGCTTTAGGACACAGGAAAATGACAGCGGTGCCTTCCTCAGGCTCAGGACTTCTCAGCTCCACGTCATAACGGGCAATATCATTCCCACGGGGAAGGGCTCCCTTGTGCAGTATGGCTGATGTGGGTGAGCACAGGGCCGTCCGTCCATCTCAGGGTGAAATGCAGGCACGGCCAAGCGTGGTGGCCCTCCAGCATGCCCTCAGCCACGCCACTGTAGCCTCGGCCGCACCCGTGACCTCCTCTCCCTCCCTCCCAGGTGAGCCAGCAGCGGGGACTCTCGCTCCGCCAAGGAGGGAGCCCTCACTGGTCTTCAGAGACCCTGCAGACGGAGGAGGCACTAGATGTCTCTCTCACTCTCTCTCCAGCAAGGGATGCAACCTAATTAAGGGTAATTAATCCAGCAGCAGACACGGCTGGTCCCTGAGGCCACGTCCCCGGCAAGCCTGGCCTGCACAGTAACAAGACGTGGAAGGAGATGGCACTATGGGCTTCGGGATCGGTGTCTCCTGAACCCCATGCCCTCAGTGCGGCCCATCAGCCCTGGGCCTTTGTGAGGCACAGAGCTCTGTCAAGTGGCCACGTGTGATGCCCTCCTAGAGGGGTCTGGACTGCTTCCCGACCGGGCACGCAGAGGCTCGGGAGGCCAGAGCACGCGGTCCAGATACCGACGTGCTCAGGGTCAACTAAGTGATGGTTCAGGTCCCTCTGACGGTGCTCCTGCTTCCACACGCACCACGAGCCTCCGTGGCTACAGGGACTGTGTGACTCAGCCCACCCTGGTTCCGGACGGGACCCACCACCAGCCACTCTGTTCTACTTTCAGGGCAAAAACCTCCCCTTTCATCCAACAAATAGGCCTGATGGTGTAACAGCGGCTGCAAGTTTTTGTGACCTCTGGGCAGGGAGGCGCCGGGGGCCAGGGGACTGCCCGCCTTACCTGGCTCTGAGGGCCTCCTCTCAACAGCTTTAGAAAGGAGGCTCCGGGATTTGAAGGTTTCAGATTCTGCAGACAAGTTGTAACACGAAATGGCGTCGCTCAGAGCACGTGATACTGGATTTCCTGACAATTTTATCAGGACCTCACAGAAGGAACACGTTCCTGTGCCTACCCTTCAGGAGAACTCAGGTCTACAAGATGTCAATAGCAACAAAACTTCCGAACAATAATACGGTATTAAGAGAAATGGTTCACCATCTCTGAAATTATACTTATGGCTCATGTTGTCATTCGAGAGACTCCATTTCCCTTCCCTGATTTCATAGCTGACACACCAATCACACTGATGTAAGACAGATACGTATCTGTTTCTATATGTATATATTTACCAAATACGTGATTTTATAATAGATATGACTTTATAACGTTTAATTTTAGAACATGATTTTACATAGGGATATACATTGTTTTTTTACCATTTTTCTCAATTTTTTTTGACAATTCAATTATTTCTCTGTCATGTGATACATGCTGGCTATTTTTGTTTGTTTAGTTTTGCTCCTGAACATTTTGTGTGTGTGTGGTAAAGTATACACAAAATTTACCATGCGAAGCCATGTTTAAGGGTATAGTTAAGCATCATTACGTACATTCACACAGTCGCGAGACCAACCCCACCATCCATCCACCTCCACAACTTTTCCATCCAGAACTGAAACTCTGTCCCCCCAGACATGGACCCCACCCCCATGCCAGCCCTAGTGCCACCATCCCCGTCCTGGTCTCTGGGGACGTGCCTGCTCCAGGGACCGTCCGTGAGTGGAACCAGATAGACTTGTCCTTCCCTGGCCTGTCTGTCCCTGTCCGGTTTATCTCACCGATCACAACATCCTCACAGCCCATCCATGTCACAGCAGGTGTCAGAATCCCCTTCCTCTGCAAGGCGGAGTAATGTTCCGTTTGTCAAGACTGGCTTTTAATGCCCATCCCATAGACACGGACATGCCATTTTCTTACTCAATAAAAGAGAAACCACCTTTGAAAAGCACTAACATTAAATGTTTAATAAAAACCCTTCACAGGAGCTTTAAGAGGAAGCAAAGTGTCAGTGTTGGCCCTCGGGATTTCCCGACAACGGAAGAATTGCGCGTTCGCTCATTCAGCACTCACAGGTGGGCAACCCGCCCCAGACAATACAACTCCACCGGTCCCTGGCCTGGGACCTTCCGTGCCCCCTGCCGGTGTGCCCAGCAGCCCCGCAGCCAGCCCCTCGCACACGTCAGCTCACTCGGCGGGAGCATCGTGCCGTGGCAAACCAGGGCAGACCCCAGCCCTGGGGTCCGAGTGACAGCCACGTCTGTGTTCCCGCCCTCAGGAGGCGGATGCGCTGACTGACACTCGGGAATCCTAGAGATGCCCATGGGCAGAGCCAGCACAGAAAACCGCCCCCACAGCAGCGGCCACCGCAGACGGTGCAGGGAAGAGAAAACGTTGTTTTGTGTTGCTCAGTTTTAAAACAAAGTTCACACCGACAGCTGTGAAGCAATGGAAACATTTTGGTTAATATGGGCTGCTTTAAGAAATTGATTTTTATATGCTATTGCCTGTAAGAAATTTGAATCATTTTTCAAATTTAGTCTGTCTCTGCAGAGCATGTAATTCCTCAAATGCACATCTTTGTGGCCTCTCTCCTGCTTAGTCACGTACAAGCAGAGGACAAGGTCATGGGAGCCAAACTACTGCGCTTACCTCCACAGGTTACTACACCTGTCAACCGTGATGCCTAAGCACTACCCTCCAGAACACGCCCTCTGACTTCCTGCTGCACCTTTGTTTTCTTGTATCAGTCTTGTGACAGAGCATAAGCGATATATTTTTATTGAAATAAGGGCCTTGAATGCAAGTCGATGCATATTAGAAAGACGTTATCTAAGTTTAAGTGAATTATCTTCAGAATGCCAAAGATCGGGTAATGATACAAGACCTGCACTATTGCTAAATACCCTATGCGCTAATCATCACTGTCTAAATGTCAGGCTACCTTTGCTCAGTGAACCGACTGATGTAAAACAAGCTCTCTGCTCAGTTCCTATGGGAAGCCCAGTGGCAGGCTGGCAGATAATGTTCTGCACCCCTGGAGCCTGCCTCCACGTCTCACATGAAAGCATTTCATCAACCTATTCCTTCGTGTCCTTCTGGAGTTCTCTGGGGAAGGGACATCGGGAGGAAGTGCCACTGTGAGCACATAGCAGCCTACACCGTAAGCTGTTTACCAACGTCATCTCCAGTGCAACCCTCGGCATACAGCAGGAGCTCAAAAGTAGACACGGCTTCAGAAGTGACCAAACACCCCGCTCTGCACAATGCACCAATCACTCCTTGTTTGCTTTTTATCGTTGTGAAGCTTTTCACGCTGCTAACAGAAAATATTAATTCCCAGAAGCACTCGGGGAGAATTTCGTAGCAGCTACTACAAGGTCTAAAAGAAAGAACAAATCGAATGAAAATTTCAAGGCACAAAAGAGCTTGAGAAAGCTAGGTACCAGGAATGTCAGCAGTGCTAAGAACTTATTTTCTTAAGTTTTTGGCTTCAAAGAATCTCTTTAAAATGTCATACTTATAGTATTTTCTACGATGCGCATTAGCCCCAGAGGAAATGGTCATGAAGTGTCCCCCTCTCTCAAATGGACAGCTGTTAAAATGCACGCCCTCCCACCTACACACTAATCCACTAAAGTCACATTGGTGATTTCTATAATGTCCGGAGCAAGAGAAGAACAAAAAGGTGCATGTGTATAGACTGGAGGCAGGTCACGGCAGGTGCAGAGGCCGTCTCAGTGTGCTGAGACACTTCTCCCCAAGGGCCCGCATGACCCTGGCGCCCTTCCACACTTTCTGTGCCTTGGCAAATATTCTCAAATCTGTCTACGAGGGTGTGAAAGTGCCTCCCTGCGTGAGATGCCCTTTCAACAAGGAAGGGTAAGCCAGAGGCACACCCCTGATACCCCTGCATGTTCTAGAAGTCCAGTCTAGAGCCGGAGCCGAACGAAGATTGCGCTGGCGTCTTGTCTTATTTACCGTTTCACATCTGAAATGACTTATTCCAATTTAGTTTTCTGAATCTCAGAATGTTTTTGTAAACAAATTGGTGTGGGTAAGCTTCCCTGAGGCAAGTGCAGAACAGCTCTGGCATTGGGCTGGTCTCCAGGGCCTGTGCGCTCCCGGGGAGGGAGGGGCTCCTAGAATGTTCCAGATGGTGTCGGTTTAAAAGAGAGCCAGATCTCTGTTCCAACGTGAGTGTAAGTCATTGAGGGGTCTTCAGGCAAAAACCAGTGAGAGCAGCAAAACAGGAGGCAGGAAGGTGGGAGGCCAACTGACTGCGTTACTACCAAGAGCTCAGCCTTCGGCCAACCGGAGAAAGAGCGTGGCAGCGAATACCTGCTCAGGTCTGTGCGTTTCATGCAGGCTCCATTCTGTGCATGACGCGGGCTTGGCTGCAGCAGGAGGAAGCTCTCCAAGACACAGCGGGTGGGCGTTTCTGCTTCACCTCTCGTGCCGCGTAACACGGGGACTCCCCGAGCTCCTGACGACACACATGACCCGGAACACACGGGACACATGGGCTCTGTGGAGTCACAACCCAAGTGTCCGGGGAGGAAGTCTGAGTTGACAATCTTTTAATCTTGTAATAAACGTCCCAGGTGTTTCTTATGATACGAGTTTGGGAAATAATCAGTCTACTCGTTTGGAAGCAGCCAAGGAAAGTCGGCCAGGATGCACAGTGGACAAAGTGCCCACCAGCACCCCAAACCCAGCGCCCCCCATGCCCTCTGTGTATTAGGGAGAAGAGTCAGGGTGACATCATTTCCAAACAAACCTGTTTTTAAAGAAAAATGTGTCAGGGCATCTGGGTGGCTCAGTCAGTTGAACGTCCAGCTCTTGACTTTGGCTCAGGTCATGATCTCACAGTTTGTGAGTCCGAACCCCACGTCGGGCTCTGTGCTGACAGCTTGGAGCCTGCAGCCTGCTCCGGATTCCGTGTGTGTCTCTGTGTGTCCCCTACTCCCAATGTCTCTCTCTCTCTCTCTCTCAAAAATAAAAAAATCAACATTTATTTTTGTTTCACGAAGCATTTTCTTCATTTAACATCCAGATCTTGATGACTGAAAAATAAACTTTTCTTTTTCAAAATATGCAAGGTTCTCTGAAGTTGTTACACATTCTTGGTGTCAGATTCACCTGGAGCACACTCCCCGGGAAAGGCAAGCAAGTATTTGTTCTACAGACACTGCTTAGACGTCTCATGCTTAACATCCATACAGAAGAATGAATTAACTCTTACTAACGTATGTAATTGCTTTCTTACCCTTTTACTCTGGATTCCAGGATTAGAACTTTGTTTTTAATACTGAAAGAGGAAAGAACATTGAAGAATGTAGGCCCGTGAGTTTCCTTCCTCAGCGTGGGACGATTTTGCCTGGACACCTGATAAAGGTGAGGATGACAATACTAATCCCAGCTTGCTGTGTGCGGTCACATGGGGTGTCCTCAGCCATCTGACCTCCAGAGCTATCTTCAAAGGTGGGCACCCACACCCAATCCTAAAGTCTAAGTACGTGAGACTCCCAGGAAGAAGTGGCCAGGAAACAAGTTCCAAATTGTTTTCTATTCAGGAACCCCTGTGACATCAGCCCCAGAGCCCTGACAGAGGACCCAGCAGATCCCCGACCACGGGAGGCAAGTGTGAGCAGTGAGTGGGGGCGGGGGGAGTCTGCCATTAGACACAGGTCAGGTGTCAGTGAGTCCAGACAGAGGGGCAGGGCAGAAGGACATGTGTGTCCTCCCCTCCATACAGGGACTCTGATAAGACTGTTCCGTTCTTCCTAAAATTGGTCCAAAGCCACCATGGCTTCTGTTCCCGTACTTTTGTGCCCGTTGTCTATAAAACACCAAGAAAAGGAGGACCAGGAGCCCATCTCTCTCCTGAATCAATGCCAAGGTTACTGCTCTAGACAGCACACCAATGCCCCCAAATCCGTGTGTTGGACCCTAATCCCCAGTGTGATGGTATCAGGAGGGGGGCCCCAGGGAGAAGATGAGGTCATAAGGGTAGAGCCCCTACGAATGGGGTCAGTGTCCTTGTAAAACGGCCTCCCCTAGGAGGGTCTCACCAGAAGAACCCACCCACGCAGGCACCTGAATTTCTACCTCCAGCCCCCAGAGCTGTGAGAAGAAAATGTCCGTGTGGATAAGCCTCTGGCCCGTGGGTTCCTGCCAGTCTCCCCAGGGGATTACAACAGCAGTCTGCAGATACGTCCTCACAAGGTGGCCGCAGATGGGGGCTGACCGGCCCACGAAGTCCCTGCTACGTCCCAGGGGACCCGCAATTCTTTCTTCCTGCCCCTTGTGGGTCAGCTCCTCCCACGTAAGACAGAACACTCACAGGAGCACAACAAGCAGAAACACTGGAGGGGCCAGGAAATGTGGTGAGACGGGGCTGTGGGGGCTTATCTGTCACGTTCTCTGTCCTAAGATGAGCACCTGCCTGTGGAGGGGGGCACGGCGGCCCCACTGAGGGGGTGCGCCTGCAGACGGGGCGCTGGCCACCCGTGCGCTCACCCAGCGCTCCAGAAACGCACGCGGCGGGGATTTCTGATGCTCTGGACAGAGCCCACAAGGAGCCTCTGCTGTCATGGGCCAGAGAGCCAGGCCACAGCGCACGGCCATCGCCATGGAAACCAGACTTGTCGGAGGAAGGGATGTCGTCAAAGGACTAAAAAATTTAAGCCTCAGCAGAAAACAGAGAAAAGCGCTTGAAAGATTTTTTTTTTTTTTTTTTTTACCCAGAAAAACAAAATTAATTATTCATTCTCTGTCCTGGAAGCCTCTGGTTTCACCGTAACCGATTTGTCGTGGACCCACCTTACAGCTTCCAGATGCTGCTAGAGGGCTGCAAAGAAATCCACATAATTCCAGTAAGGACTCCCGACGTGATTCAGCCTTCAGCTGTACAAGGTCTCGCCCTTGCTGCCACCCCAGAGTCTCTCTGGAGCAGAGATCTGCCAGTCGGGACCACCTCCCCGTGGGGACCATGTCGATGGGGCCTCAGACACCACTCAGCCTCAAGCCTCATTTCAGGCATGAATGCTCCAAACCACAGAGCAAGTACCGCCCACGATGGTTATGTCCACGTGTCTGCGTGGCTGGGCCCCGGTACCCAGACACTCCCTCAAGCACCCGTCTGCGTAGCTGGGCAGGCACCGTTTAGAGGGAATGATCGTTTAAGCTGGTGGACGTGGCTACGGCAGAGCCCCCTCCCTGATGCAGAGGGCGGGGGCGGGGGGCGCATCCAGTCTGCATGGGACAGAGCTGGCACAGGGACCCGGCCACAGACCCCTCCTTCTGCAGGGACCCCCTCACCAGAGCCACCTTCAGCTCCTGGGACTTCTAGGTCTTCCCCTCAACAAGACCACAGCTGAACAGAGAGCAGTGAAGCCTGGTCGTCTGCCGGGCAGGCTGGCTGCAGGCACTGACAGGCCTCAGGGTGCCAGGCCAGCCCGCAGCCCATGCAGAGACCCTAAACACCACATCCGCCAGACTGGTACAGGATGTGTGAGACCCAGGAGAGAGGCAAACGCGTGGCTCCTTGTGGGAAAATTGCTGGGACGTGTGACAGCGGAGCCCCAAGCCAGGCACAGGTGGCGAGCGAGGCAGGATCAGCACCACAGGACAGGTGCCCACAGGCAGAGGGGGCCCCTCCCCGTGGCTCGTGTCATGAGGCTGGCCATGCGTGTCTCTAAGGAAAGCGGACACGGAGGCTCGGCCACTGGCGCGGGATGCACTCGCTGCTCTCCGAAGCCACATGTTCTGTCATCACAGCCGAACAACCAGCAAACAGACCACGGCGGGGAAACCACGGTGAGGAAGCCACGGTGGGGAAGCAGGCATAGAACAGAACGTCCAGGAGCATCCAGCGTGAGGCCCATGGTCTCGGGCAGTTGAGGAGGGAAAGAGAAGGGGCAGGTGGGGAAACAATGGGAGGCTGGGAGCATGGCACCGCAGGGGCGGGGGCTCGGGCACGAGACGCAGAACCAACACAGCAGCTCTTCCACGAGAGACTCCCACGGAGCCGCGAGTTCACATCCAGCGAGACTGGTGGAGCCAACAATCCACAATTCCCCTGTGGCCTCGACGTTCTGATGCACGTGTCACGTAACACAGAGGGGGATGGGGTGGGAAAGAAAATAAAACCCTATAACACAGTTCGGCGAATTTTCAAAACTTTTGTTAAAAAGCAAGCACGGAGGGGCACCTGGGTGGCTCAGTCGGTTGAGTGTGTCTGACTTAGGCTCAGGTCATGATCCCACGGTTCATGAGTTCGAGCCCCATGTCAGGCTCTATGCTGACAGCTCAGAGCCTGGAGCCTGCTTCGGATTCTGTGTCCGCCCCCCCCCACCTCGCCCCACCCCTGCTTGCACTCTGTCTCTCTTTCAAAAATGAATAAGCACAATTTTTTTTTTTTTAAAGCAAGCATGAGCACATTCATGCACACATGTGAAGACATCCAAGCATTAGCAGTCTGGGCAGCAAACACGGATGACCTTTCTCGTTTTTTTCCTTCCCACTTCCTTTATCTGTTATGGTTTATAACAACTGGCTGTGTCTCTAACCAGGAACAGACAGGAAGCTACAGCACCAATAAGCCCGTCCCACGCCTCCACCCATCCCACACCTCGCTGATCCCAAATTCAGCACTGCATTTGAGAATCTCTGTAGATTCTTATTATAGACGGTTGTGTGCACGGGTTGAACCCCTACAATTACCCCTTCCGAACCTATTCTCTGGGCTTCCAGTGATCAATGTGGCCTCAGTATTTCCAGAGGTGATGTTTATGATACCGGAACAAACGCGCTGGCTCGCAAAGACAGCCCACGTGAGCTCCAGCCTCCCTGTTCACCATCCGTCAGGACGGTCCGGCTCCCAACGCTGCCCAGGAGCCCCAGCCCTGTAAGTCACAGGCCGAGGGGGAGACCCCGAGGGAACCCTGGCCAATATGCAGTCCTTGAGGCTACAATCAAGTGACGTCTTGGCAAAGGGAGTTTGGAATTCCAGAACAGGAAAACATCCTTCAGAGGCAGATGGTTGACATTAGTGCCCTGGTCACCAGAATGTCTAATTTTGAACCGATTTCAATAGGAGTATGAATGGACCTTCACACAAAATCTCCATTAACAAGAGCCCTCAATAAAGACAGAATTATTTCCCCCACCTTCAGATTTAGTACAAAACTAGAAACACAAATCAAGAGAACGAAAACAAAAAGCCAGCTCCACAGTGCCCTGGAGTCAACACACATTGTGCTGAAGAAGCTCCCCTGCTTCTGCCTCTACAGCTGCCTCCCAGTGCCTGCGGGAGCTCCGGCAAAGCCCCCGCGTGGGCCTGCAGCCTTCACACCCTCCCGCCCAGGCCTAAACTCCCAACCTGCTGCTGGGCCTCCGCTTGGGGGCCGCCATACACTGGCCGTGCAACTGGGACAGAGGCCAAGGGTGCACACCCTGGCGGAGGGACAGGCCTGAGGGCAAAGAGGCCGCCGGCGAGTGCCCTGGGCCCAGACTGGCCCTCGCCCTCTCCCTCTTCCCTCCCTTTACCACCAGAATCACCCCAGGCAAGTGTCCAACGCCTCTGGGACCCAGCACAGTGTCAGTGGGGCTTCTGCTCCTGAAGGGAGAGCCTGCCTCACGTCGTCGTGGGCTCCAGGGCCGGGTGGAGAGTCAGGGCTCCACACAAGGCAGTAAATCAGGGCACAGGACTCAGTGAGCAGCCTGGCACGTGGGGACATTCTCCACACTGTGCCAGAGAGAAATACTCCATTATACATACCAACTCTTTGAGCTAGCCATGATACATGACAGGTCCTAAACACAGCACGGCTCCTTTCTTCTGGGCCCTCTCTCTGCTTCCTCATTCTGCTAATTCGGTATTAATAGGAACAGCATTTGTGGGCCTGGAATCCACACAAACGCCAAACCTGGGTGAGCAGGAGGTGCCAGGGAAGGTGGGTGAGGCCCCAACAGCAGAGGAAAAGTGCCGAAGCTAGCTGGGCCATGGTTACCGAGGAGGGCAAATCCCTCCAGGCATTAGCGGGTATCACAGGAGACAGAGAGACATTTGTTTCAATAATGAAATGCTCCCCTGCCTGGCAAACCTGGCAGGGCCTCAGACCCTCTTCCAGAGGAGGCCGGTGACTGGTCTCAGGGGCTTTGGGCTTTATTTTCTTACTGCCCAGGGTGGCCATGGCCACTGCACGGGAACATCCGTGGAAGAGGGCTGGGCGGAGTGAGTGGGTGACATGGCTTGTTAGCCCCAGAGGAGGCTGGACTAAATCC
This sequence comes from Acinonyx jubatus, assembly GCF_027475565.1. Lineage (NCBI taxonomy): Eukaryota > Metazoa > Chordata > Mammalia > Carnivora > Felidae > Acinonyx > Acinonyx jubatus. Next base: position 671,728 of record NC_069382.1, on the reverse strand, counting down.
TCACAATCTTCAAGGATGCACTCACGCCCGGGACCTCACCACTCCATCAGGTGTAGAAAACAGACTCAACACCCAGCTGCTGTCACACTGTCCAACAGTATCACTGGTCAAGTGCTGTGAAACTGGAAACAAGCCAACGTCGCACAGAGGAGAAGGAAATGAGATTTCACATCTGGGTTAGAAGCTGGCCCCATGTGCCATCCCAAACCTCCCCACCAGACAGAAAGATGGGTGGATGCAGAACATCCAGGGCCAGCCTGGAGCAAGACCACAGCCACCTACCTGTCATCTCTGTGCCTCCCGCTGGTGACATGGAACCAGAGAAGCCTCGCAGCAGGTCCTGGGGGATAACATCCTCAGTTCTAGAGCAGCATGGGGAGGACTGGGCTGGGAGGGGCCGGGAGGCCATCAGCGGACAAGAGGCTCTATCCAGCCCACGTCAAGGTCACAGGCAGCACAGAGAGAGGTGACCGAGGAGCACAGACAAGAGACCAACCACAGGGACAGGGCTGGGGAGAAGCAGGGTTTTGAGCTTCAGTGTCTGAACATGGTGGGGCCTCAAAGAGAAGACTAGACCAGGGGTTAGAAGACAGGATGTGACAGATCGTACTGCACTGACAGGTCCCCAAAGTGACATCGTCCAGATTCCAGAGCAAAGCTCTGGCCATCTGGAGACACGTCAAGGCTGCCACTGACCTTTGGGGTCCAGCTTGTTGAGGTGACAGCAGGAGAAATGAGAAGGAAGAGCCAAAGCAGAGAAGACAGAAGGGGAAGAGCAGCCAGAGAGAACACGGAGAGGAACCTACACTTTGAATGCAGAGAGAAAGAGAGGCTGTGCAAATAGCTGACCAAGCCATCGTCAATCCCTCTAGCTGCTACGGGAATCAACGAGAGTTGAGCTGTGCCCACCTCTGAGCGGGCATCTGTGGTCCAAGAGGGAAGCTCGCTGAGGAGGAGAAGTGTGCAGAGTCTACACAGAACAGTGGGGGAGGAAAGGAAGATAGCCGATCAGGGGAAAGAATCAGGATCTCATGTTCGTGAGAGCAGAGGGCTCTGTCGCGGTGGAGACGGTAGAGAGTTAAGAGCTAAAAATGCAAACATGGCATAACTTAAGGTCACAATCCCAGGTGGCGCAGGGGAGAATGACCATCCAGAAGAAAACTTTGGGCACTAGCTGGGAAGAGCATGAGCATCATCTCCACTACTTTCATGCTCATGACATGATCAGGAAGACCTACATAGAACATGCCGGCAACCATAGATGCTTAAAAATATATCTAAGTTCTTACTTATACCAGGAAGACTTCCGTGAAGTAGAAATGCTGCTTTATTTTACAACTAAACATGATGCTTTCACCATTTACTAAAATCAGACCCCATAAGATTGAGAAGAGACCTCAGAGTGTTAGGATTTTGCTTTTGCCGGGAGCACACTCCTTTATTAGCCACCGAGATACATGAGTCACTTTCTATATTAGGAAAAAACTCATTGTGGCACAAAAGAAGACCTTCCTTTTCTCTTGAAGGTACATTCATAGTTCTGATTTCTAACTTTAAGAACTCGGTGTAATTGGTAAGTCATGTGCTGGTGCTTGCACATTAAATTAATGCTCTTAAATTTTCTCTTTAATGATCTACTTTAGAAATGCGTGCCCTAACAAAAGACTAATAAACACCACAAAAATTGTCCCAGCTCAGTCAACCAATGAAATCTGATTCTCAGTGAATCGTGATGTCAGCCTAATTATGAGGGAAGTAGCCATTTCTAAATTCATACATAAGACATTTAGAAGACATTAACAGATGTATACTTTTCGGAGCAAATGAGCTAAATTCAAAATATTCAGAGTATGAATTTGGGTAACGAAGTCAACACAAACTGAAACTTCATACAAGAGCTAAAAGGACTTCAAAATCCCCTATAATATCTGGTAGTTCCTGAAATGGAGCAAAGAATCGAAAATAAAGAAGATGGCTGCTCTCCCCTCCACGGGCTCTACACAAGGGCTGGGCTTCTGTGGGCCACAGAGAATCCTTACTGACAGAGGAGCCAGGTGTCCACGGTCGGCTGTCACTGAGGGTCTACAAGGCACAGGAGTGAGAGAACGGCCCGTGCCCTTGCAGAGAACCAATGTCTGTGTCCGCAAAAGCCCTCCATATACCACCCTACGTGGACCAGTTCATTTAAAATTTAGCATACTCCTCTCCAAAAGTGACTTCTTTTGAGGAAGAGAGAATTATATAATTGACTACATTTCTACTAGTAAACATACAGTCAAATCTCACAACTAAGTAATTAGTTGTGCTTGAGATAGATCTTTTTTAATGAATGCTGATATATATTTTAACACTTCAATCTGATGTAGCAGAGGCCCATAACAAACCCTTTTAAAAAGAACTTTTATTAAAAAAAGGTTTAAATGAACCAGACTAGGAAATAACACTGGAATTCTACCCTGCCCTCATTTTAAATGGTTTCAGGGATGGCCTAGTTTGAATTCTGCTTTTCCCAAATCAAATTCGTCACCACTGATTATCTCCCCAATGTGGCATTTTGTTCCTACCACGGTTTTTAGTCTAGGTAAAATCCTACAAAAAGGAAGAAAAGTATGTACACTGCTCTTGCATGATGAATGCCTCTGGTTACCCAGCAGTCCTTAAATAAGCCATTTTAATCTTTTCTAGGAGACAACCCATGGATGGAAACAGATTGACACAGCTTGGAGCCAGCGTTGTGCCGAGCCTCACGTGTGCCAAGTGCTGATTCTTTGGCAAGCGTGTTTCAGGGGCATGTGCCTCTCCTTTTGGGTGTAATTGTCCATGAGCATGTGATTAGCCTGCCCCGGAGAGCCACAGTGTCCCTCAGAGTAGACAGGATATTTTCTCCACTAGTATCCCAGATTGATGTTCCCACCCCAACCAGATCCACAGAAACTATTACCACCCCCGCCCCTGTAAAGGACATTTTTTTAAAATAAAGAGCATGTAGAAGTGTGAAGACCAAAGTCAAAGAACAGAAAGGAAAAAAGTAAGTTTACAAATATTTTTTTCTTATTTTTGCAAAATGTCCACAAAATTGGTTTTGAATTGTGCACAGAACACACATAAGTATAGCTTTGAACCTACTACTTACTTGAATTCTATCTCCAAAGGGTTAAAATAAAAAGCAACAGGACGTTTATGCAAACTGTACAAGCACCCGATGTGGAGGGCTCTCGGCACAGAGCTCCACCCTGCACACTGCCCCTTTCGCAAGAAGGGAAGAAGGTCCCCTTGTCTTCTTCTCTTTGCAGTTTGTCTTCTGACACAACATGGGGGTGAGTGAGCATTCACTCTCCTGTCATCCTGATCGAGGCTGGAAAGCCCAGCGATGGCTGTGGAACCCACTCACTGCTGTGGAGACCAGACTATCTTTGCTCACAATTCTTTTTCTTGTTGATACCATGGATGAGACTAACTTCAGATGTGGCGGTATTTTCAACTTTACAAATTCCTAGTGCAGTGGGCAGCCTGCACACGGGAAAGGTTCAACTAACCATGAATGAATAAAATGGAACCAGTAATGACAGAAACATACTAGCAGTGAGTTTTTTCTTAAAATATGTACTTATCCTATAATGAATCAGAAATTTCGTAACAAATAACAATGGCTAACAATGATCACTGAGTTTTCAGTATGTCAGGGAGCCTATGATTTTTCCATCTTCAAAACCATTCTAGATCTAGGTATTCAGAATTCCAGTCAATATATTACTCCCCGAAAGCAATACTTAACACAATATATTTCCACTACAGTAAAATAAACTGGACAATTCCTCAGAGCACTGTATAAACGGATGTGGCCTAATATAAATTCACCACTTAGGAGTTATGTCGTTTAACCTTGATAATATTAACATCTGTGATTCATAACTGGAACTGAGGAAAGTGGACCCCAGATGCAGCATGAACTGAACAAGCACCCACTTCCAGGAGCCTTTACCAGGCAATTAGTGCACGTTCAGCACCATGGACAGACCTCCATGGGCGTGACCTTTCTCTTGAGACTCCATGTTTCATAGGACACCAGTTGTTACTTCCTTAATATTTATCTCACTGTGGACACGCTGCTCCATGGCTGATGGCGATTTTCCAAGCATGACTAGTCTACCTTCCTAAACACATCCTTCATAAGAGCCCCGCACGGAAAGTGGACCCACGAGCTTTACAGGGCACTTGAGGAAGGGGATCAGCCCCAGGGGAAGGGCAGCTCTGCCTCGCTCAGATCAAGCATTTGCCTCACCTCGTTGAGAGACTCTATGCCTGCCTCATGGCAAGCTCAGCATGTTGTGGAGAGCAAAGCTGTAAAAAACTCTATTGTGGACGCCCACACCTACGACATGGAAGTGCCAACCTGCCATAGGAAGTATTCAAGGCCACGTGGTAATAAGGTGCAGAAGTTGGTTCATGCACTCAAAACCTGTGTTCTTAACAAGTCTCTCTCTCCCTTAGGCCCCCATCTCTCCCTCAGTAAAATCAGAATAATAATATTACAGTATTGACAATAATACCAATAATGCCAGCCCACACTAACACGAGGGGAGAAATGATGCATGTGCAAGCCTTTGTTAAACTGTCATTTAGCCACCTCCTGGTCCTTCACAGCCCCAAGCAGTAGTGAACACCTTCCCCAGTGTCTTTCAGCTTGAAATGACTTCTTTCAATTCTGGTATAAAAATGCCAGCTGTACTTCTAAGTCCAATTGAAAGCTGTTCCCTGTGTGAAACTGTCACTGATCCTTCAGACCTAATTTAAACTGACTTCAGAGCCCATGTTCTTGTTGCATTTATACCTTTGTTTTGAACACTTTCTTGCTTGCTGTGTTTTGCTACTTATGTCTATGACTATCTTCCCAAATGGATTACAACCTTGTTCAACATATGAATCATATTTTAATTGTCTCTGTATCTCCATCACCTAGGAGAATTCCAATTCATGGCTCATAGTCAGTGAATGTTCAAGAAATAAATGCATGACTATTAGAGCTTATACCCTTGTTGGGGGTCCTAGCTATAAGAATAAAATCACAAATAACAGAAGACAGTAGCTTATAAAAGCCAAATGAGTGCTTAACACACCATCTGTTACTCAGTAGGTGATTGATAACTTCTGCTAACCTGATTTTAGATCTTTTGAAACAGTTTCAATAATCTAGAAAAAACTAAGGCATTATTACTTCTTATAAATACACACACACACACACACACACACACAATACTGAAGAGAATGAAAACAAGTCACAAAATCAGAAAAATAAAATGTTTGCAAAACATGTTAAAGGACTGGTATCCAAGGAATTCTTAAAACTCAACAAGAACACAAACAAGCCAATTCAGAAATGTGCAAAAGACCTGAACAAACACCTCACCAAAGAATGCACACTGATGGTAAATACATACTATGAAAAGATGCCAACATCATATACAGAGCTACTTTGGAAGACAGCCTGGTAGTTTCTTGCAAAGCTAAGCATACTCTTACCGTAGGATCCAGCAATTACACTCCTTGGTATTTGCCTAAATAAGCTAAAAACTTATGTCCACACAAAAACCTGCACACATATGTTTTCAGGAGCTTTATTTATAATTGAAAAAAACCTGGAAACAACCAAATGGATAGGTGATGGATAGGTGATGGGAGGGACACAAGGTGATGGATAGGTGATGGATAAATAAACTTCAATAGGTGATGGATAAATAAACTGTGCTGCATCCAGACAATGGCTATTACTCAACACTAAAGATAAATGAGTTATCAAGCCATAAAAAGACATGGAGGAAATGTAAATGCATCTCACTAAATGAAAGAAGCCAGTCTGAGAAGGCTACACACTGTATGATTCCAACTCTATGACATTCTGGAAAAGGCAAACTATGGAGACAGGAAAAGGATCGATCAGTGGTTGTCAGGGTTGGGGGAAGGGAGGGATGAACAGGTGGAGCCCACAGGGTTCTAGGGCAGTGAGACTACTCTGCATGATACTTTAATGGTGGATACGGGTCTTCATACATTTGTCCAAACCCATGGAATGAACACCCAGAGTGACCCTAATGTAAACTATGGGCTTTAGACAATAATATTGTATCAGTGCTGGTTCATCACTTGTAACAAGATGCACACCAATGCAGGATGTTCAAATAAAGAAAACTTGTGGCACCTGAGTGGCACAGTCGGTTAAGCATCTTTTTATTCTGGCTCAGGTCATGATCTCACAGTTTGTAGAACTGAGCCCTGCGTTGGGCTCTGTGCTGAAAGAGTGGAGCCTGCTTGGGATTCTCTCTCCCTCTCTCTGTCCCTCCCCACCCTGTGTTGTGTGTGTGTGTGTGTGTGTGTGTGTGTGTGTGTGTGTGTGTCTGTCTCTCAAAATAAATCAATAAACAAACATGAAACAAAAATAAGAAGAAGTGGATGTTGGGGGGATAGGTAGAAACTGCACTTTCCGCTCAATCTTTCCATAAATCTAAAACTGCTCTTGAGAAGAGTCTATTAATTTTAAAAACCAGTGCCAGCTGTTCTTACTATCATTATTAATATTATTCAGGACGAACAGATGTTCTGAAGTAGGAGAAAATCCCTGATGAGCCAGCATGTGGACAGGGCTGGCAAGGTGAAAACCTAGACTCATCCCCATTTCAAAGTTCAGGAAAAGGTGGACAGAGGGTCACCTGCCCAAGGACCCAGTGGGATTCAAATTGATCTTGGCTTGACCTTCAAGTGCAAATTCACCCCCTGAGTGGGTAGCGGCCAAGAAGAGTGCTGTGTGACAACAGCCTCTGGGTTTGTGAATGAGTCTGCTGTGTGAGGAGATGGGGAAATGGTCATGAGCCCACGTTTACCATGTGGGAAGAACCACCCAAGCAGATGTGTGTGGCACTCGCCTTTTGTGGAGGAGGCAGTTCTGAGACATCGAATCATCCAAGATAGCAAAGCAGCCGCTATGTGAGGCCAACCTCTCCACAGAGACAGCTGAGCAAAAATCTGAAAGGTTCACGAGACCATTTTTAGGACACAGCTCAAATGTGAAATTCCAGCATGTTTCTCAATAAAGCTGGCACAACAATGGTCAGCTCTCACGTGAGCACGCGAGTCAATGCTGCCATCATGATTACGCTGGGATGAGTGGAAGGGGCCCAAGAGGGACAGTGTTTATCCAGAGCCTCAAGCCTGGAAAACAGAGGAGCCAAGGGCTGAACCTGGATCGAATCACTTTCTACTAAAAGTGTAATATCGCAATGACACTCACAACCCAGATCGTGAGTGGCTGTCACAGCAGAGGCCCTACCACCACCACCGCCACCACCGTCACCTGGCTCCCAAAAGCCATGGCAGCCACAGCACAGCCACATCCTAAGACCAGTTCTTACTGAGTGTGATGGCAGAGCTGTGCCCCCAGTTTATGTGCTGAAGCCCTAATCGCAGCCCCCTAGAATGGGACCTGACGTGGGAACAGGTCTTTGCAGATGTAACTGGTTAAGATGAGTGTCCATCCATTGACTTGTGTCTGCATAAAGTGAGGAGTGTGGAGGCAGTCACACAGGGAGCGCACGGGGTAAAGATGTAGGGATGATGCCCCCACACACCAAGGACACCAGCAAACCCTGGAAGCTGGGAGGGAGCTCGCTCCACCGACACCTTGATGGTGGCCTTTGAGCCTCCAATGTGTGTCGCTCAAGCCTGCTGTCTGTGGCGCTGTTATGGCCACCCCAGGAAGTTAGCACACCAAGGGGGAATGGCCTCTAATGGCAAGGAGGGGCTACCATTTATTTCCCCAAATCTACCAACTGCTCAGAAGGAGAAGGAGACAACAAAGCTTCCAAAACGCATCCCAAGTAAAAGCTGGAGGCTGGGGGAGGGGGGGCACACGCAATTCCGCACCGCTCACCGACAGGGAGGGCTTGTGGGCAGCCAGCTCTCTGCACAGGGGCCAGCAGGTGCGGGATGTTCAGTCCACCTGCAGGTTTTCAAGAGAGCACTTCTGTTAAACCCTCCTCCTACCTTTTGCTCTTTGTAGGGAACACGTCTCCTCTTCAAGAGGTGTACTTCAGATCAGTCCTCAAGCCACTCTCTGGAGGAGCCCCACAAGGCCGCAAATAAGGACTTGGCCCAGACCCTCCTCTTGGGTAGTTTATGAAGGTGTAAGTGCCAGACGCGGAGTGCTGGGGAGTCAGGGACCAGCCTCTGCCTCCAAAAAGCACTTACTTACAAAGTAAGACTGCAGGTCCCCAGAGCTCATTTACCTCTAACGCGCCCCTCTGACTCCACTGGTGTGCAGAGCTCCTGCTGTTTACACAAACTTCTGTCCCCTCCCCCACAGGAGACGAGATGGAACAGTAGGGGGACGGGCAAAGGACAACGTGTGGCTGGGTCACACGTGCCACAAAACCCACAGGAACATGTGCTCCGCCGGGCAAGAGGAGACCGCCTGGAAACTGCTCCCAGCCTCCAGAGCGTCAGGGGCAGGCCCCCCCAGGCCACCTGCAGCACCACACACGCCGGCCGGGGCAGTTCCCATGGAACATCCCACTTCAGTGCCCCTTCCCACGAACACTTCAGCAAGGTGACCCGACTGATAAACTAGGCCAGAAATTCCCCCAAAGTTTGCACAGCCCTCTCATCTGAAAAAGACTCCTCTCTTTGCCATGCCCACCAGGATGCATGGCCTTTTCTTGCTAAACCCTGGGTCTTTTCCTAAAGGGAGGATGTCTTTCGGGTCTGAGGGCATCAGTGGAGAGCAGCAGAGGAGCGACAGGTGTCCAATGACACAGCCACAAGGATATGCTTGGCCTCTGAGGCCCCCAGTCACCCAGCCACAGGGTAAGGGCTACGGAGGGTGGGGGGGGGGCACCCATGTGCTTCTCACATGCAATGGACCAGAGCGTGGCTTTGGCATTCTGAGTCCACACAGGATCCCAGTGACAACCCATTGGTCACTGGAGGCGGAGGTCCCTTTGCTAGAGAGAGTTGAACCTTCTCAGGTGGAAATGGACCAAGACAATTTAACCCCCAAGAATGAACCAGATGACATCTCAAAAATCACCCCACGCCTTACTCATCTGATTACCACAAGGACAAGCACCAGGAACCTCTCCTTCCTCTCCCAAAAGCCGCCTGCTGCCCATCCCCCGTGGAGTCAGCAGCAGATCCAACAGGACAGCTCTTTCCAGCAAAGGGGGTCCCGGGAGCCGACACTTGGCCTGGTTTCCTCGTGGTGAGGGCGTCAAGGCACAGGGACATGGGGCCAGGAGCCACGGGCTGGCCCTGAAGTGGAGGGGGGCTCTCACCCACCCCACTACCACGCCACATTTCTGACGTTCAGCAGGCAAACTGCGGGCAAATGGTGAACAATGCAGGCCAGAAAAATGCCCCCTTTCCTGCCTCCTGTGACAGCCAATCCCAACTATGGATCCGGGTGCATTCGTGTTCACCCTGAAGGGTGACTGTGTGGGTGGTAACTAGAGCTCGATGTGGCAGACGATGAAACCTTTCCGCATGCACAGAAGGTAACGGGTCTAGGTAAACCTGGTGCTCTCAGGATTAGTAACTACGTGTGTGGAGTCCACGTAGGCACAAGGCTTGTGGGAGCCGTCTGTCCGAGGAACAGTTCCAGCTACTCCACAAACTGGCCTGCAGGTACCACACACGGGCCCACGTCCCACCACCTCCTCCAAGGAAAGAAGACACTGCAGCTGTCTGCAGTGAGAGGACAACAAACAAAAGATGTTTAGGAAAGTGAGACGTAACACATGCACGGTCCCCAGTTCTGAGCTCAGGGGCCAATGTTCACCTGCTTCTGAGCCACTTACTCCCATCTATAGATTCTAGCACTGGTATAAAAATGTTTTTATTATAGAAATTTCTATAAACAAAGGTCTCATAATCTCCGTGGTCACTAGAAGGAAATACACTTTAAAGTGATGATTTCTTGATTGCATTAGCTACAAAACTGTACAATTCCACACAATTCAATAAAGCAGATGATGTGGCTATTTTTTTTAATATCCGTTATGGCTTTTAGAATTTTTGATATTCATGGTAACATTTAGAAGGGAATGTGAATTGACACAGCTCAAAGGCAGGAGAGAAAAGTGATCTGGGAGGTTTTTCTAGGGTTTCTACTCAAGAATTGTTTTGGAAGGCTGAAAACCCACCTTGAAAGTGGGTATTGCCTTAACTCGAAATAACGGCTTTGTTATTGGCCTCAACTGTGGACCTCTCCCTCCTTAGGTAACGTAAGCATCTTTCTGTGATGATCCTGATGATATGAGCTCAGAGGTTCAAGTGGAGAGTGATAATTAATGGAACAGGCTTAAAAGGCATAATGTGTCACACAGAAACTCCCTAATTGAATTAATACTGCAACAGCACATTCCCTGAGAAGTCACTGCCACTCAGCCAGCAGAGAACACCTTCCAGACAGCTTCCACGGCTGTTTTCCTTCATCTCCAGCACATGCCTAACACACGCCGTCGGTCACCTTACACGTGTGACATCAGAAGCCAAGATTCCCTGCACTGGCCGGAGCCTGCTAGTGCAGACCGTGTGTGTGTTCTGATGCACTGTTAGTGACAATCCCTCTTCTCCAAGATGGCACAAGGGCTAGGACGTTTGTTGGCTCTGATATGTTGCCCGAAGGAAGGCAAGGAGAAGTCACATCAGCGCACCTGCTCAGACACTGGGCGCCCAGCTGGTGGAGGCTGGGGCCTGCCCTGGAGCGATCCCTGGGGAAGCCTGAATATTAACGAGGACTCTGGAGTTCAGCTTTGAAAAACACTCCTACGTTTGAGGACACAAACATTGATTTCAGTACATCGGGTGGGCACTGGGCGAAAGCGTGTGGGACACCCACAGCAACGAAGGCTTAACAGTGACGTGGACGGAGACTATTACAGCAGGCTGTTTCCTCTCAAAACTGACACATACCACACAGGTCATACAGGAAATGGAGAGGAGGAGGGAGGAGAGAGCAAGAATAGGCACCTGGGACCGTCTCCTCTGGACATCGCTGTTCTCCAGTCCGAGCACCTGCGCCACCTGCCTGGGCCGCAGCAACGGCACGACCTGAACGGTAGCACGGCACCTCGAGGATCCCACCCCCGGCCCGTGTGGCTCCCAGCAGCCATTCCTGCCGTCAGCACCCATGCAAGTGCAGACGGACGGGTGTCCTGCAGCCCAGCAGGAATCAACACCTCCCTGCCGGGTCCACACCTAGCTCCCTGTGCCCACATGCATGCCACCTCATTTGGCTTCTGGAACAACATCAGAAGAGCACCCTGCTTTTTTGAAGAATCCCTTCCTTGGTTAAATACGTGGGTGATTCACTGAAGTCTGCATGTATATGAAAGATGAATAAGGAAAACATATCTAAAGTACACACACACGCACACACCTGGAGCCTGTATGCCACACACTGTCCTAGAAGGCTGGGAAATATTCAAAGTTATTTAAAGAGGGATGAATTTTAAAATTGGAATAGGTGCAAAAGGAGGTGGAATAAGAGGAACGGGAAAACGAGACGCAGTGAGGAGGGAACAGGACGCTTGTGGCTCTATTTGTGGAAAGCGCCTAACGGGGAAGAGAATCTGAGGGGCTCTTTCCTTGCGCACATCCAGGAGCAAATGTTCTGCTGAATCGGATACTGGACGACTCATGCTTGGCCCACGGCCTCCAGAAGCAGCCGCAGGTGGGTCAGAGAGGGCAGGGTGGAGCCTCCCACGCCCACCCACAGAGAAGGGGTGTCACTGGGAAAGTCAAGGAGAGTGGAGCTTGAGCAGAGCACTTATTTGTGTTAGATTTCTTCAGGCTTCAAGCAAAGGAGTGGATGCTTCTCTCCCCCACCAGGAGAAGGTGATGGGTGGGTTCAGTTAGCGCTGGGTTGCTCCAGAAGATGACAGCTGTATCATCACACAAAAGCTGAACTGGAGACCACTGCTCATCACCCCCTCCACCTCTGCTGTGCAACTGGGCCACGGGCAGTGGAAAATGGAGGCCATGCACGGCCAGCCCACGGTGCCCATGAGAAGGCACTGTGCCTCGCATGCAGACCCACCAGGATGCTCGTCGCGTGAATGACATCCTGACCTTGACTTCCCCTGCAACACACTGTCTGCTAGAGTGTCTGTGATGATTTTAGAGGCGTCCCTCTGAATATCAGCTGAATTGCAAAGGGGTGCCCATGGTCCTTGGTGCCGGGACAGCGCACTTCAACACTGAGTGGCGGGTCCTGGCTCCTGGGAGTGATGGCACATGGTTCCGCCCGGCCTGGCCTGTCGCGAGCTGCAGAACCATTCCCCTCGCAGGAAAGGTCAAAGCCATCCTTCCTGGGATCACGTCTGTTCATTCACCCTGACTTCAGCTGGGGGGAGCAGGGGGAAGACAGTTACAGGCTAACTTCCCCCAGCCCCCATTTCCTTTTCTGTGAATGAAGGGAAATTGAAACAAGAGAAGAGACTTGTGCCTTTTCCTCCAGACTTTTATTCAGAGTGTGAGGAACCAGAGCCAGAGTACAGAGCACAGCCTCAGCCTGCCCTCCGGCCATCTCCACGGCTCACCAGGGACACAAGCCTGAAGGCCACGTCTTCACCGCAGATTGGCAGGGTTCCTGCCAGCAGTGGGTGGTAGGGGAGGGATCGCCCCCCATGCTGGCGGAGAATCCACACGGCTTCGTCTACAGCAGAGCACGCTCTGCCCCATGGCTGGGCTCGTTTCCCCGTCGCTGGGACTTCTCAGCCCCATTTTTGCAGTGTTGTGTCTCCTCCCTGGAATCTACCACCAGTTAAGGAGGAAGGGGAGGCTCTCCCCAGGAGCCCTAAAACCACCTCCAGTAAGTCACCTCCTCCCCCAAAGCAAGGACACAATCCAGCAGGAAGGCCAAGGGAAGGACTGTGTGGTTTACCAATCTGTCTGGGTGCAGAGGCAAGACATGAACCAGCTCATGACATGAAGTGATTTCAGGAAGAAGCTTCTGGATTTGCAAAGAGTACCAGAACACGCACAGGGTCAGAAAGACACATTATCAAGTACAAGAAGAAAACATCTGCAAAACTAAATGTATGTTTATTGTACTTTGACTTGAAAACCCTTGCTTCCTTCCCACGGCTACAACTGTGTGTGTGTGCATATGAATATGTGTGTGTACATGTGAGGTATGCATGCATGTGTGTGTGGATATGAGGTGTGTGCATGTGCCTTGAGTGTGTGTGCATGTGTATGTGTGTGTGTACATGTGAGGTGTGTGTGTACGTGTGCATGTCAGATGTGTGCATGTTTGGGTACAGGTGAGGTGTGTGTGTGCATGTGAGGTGTGTGTGTGTGTGTGTGTGTGCATATGGATGTGAGGTATGTGTGTGTGCATTGAGTGTGTGTGTTTACATGTGGGCATGAGGTACGTGTACGTGTGTGTGCGTGCGTGTGTGTGTGTGTGTGTGTGTGTGTGCATATGAGGTGGGAGGTCAGTCTGGCAAAGAGGCCGCCCAGCCAAGGTCACGTCTTCCCTGAATGCTGGTGGGCTCCCACTCAATCCTACATAAATACCGAAAGCGCCACATCACACGCCATGCCCTCGGGCAGCACTTGGCACTAACCAAGTAGCAGTGAGTGGAGAGCTGGTCGTTCCCGTATTGATCATATTTACGGTACATAGTAGCCTATTAAATGTAAGGCTCAAAATATGACACATCGCTATGCACGAACAGTGGTGTTTTTAACAAAAGACAGGGCCATGGCGAAAAAACAGTAAACCTGCAGGGAGGAGAGAATGAGGCTCGGTGTCTCTCCAACACTTTGATCCCATCATTGTCTCTCTAATGAAACTCCAAGTCCAAAGTCACTTAGCCTCACCTTCCCCAGTCCCTCCAGCTCCAACAGGTTGGAGGACGGACCACGTTCTTCTCCGTCCTTTGTGGACCCTCGTCTGGACAGACAAGCCTGGGGGCTGGGAAGGGGGTGTGGACAGTGTCTAGGAGGCCGGTGCGTGCTGGGAGGGGGGCTTCCCGCCCTCCCGGCGGGGGCAGGGTCCCCATGCGCCCTGCTTTCTGTGTCTTCTGCTCACCTGTGTGTCCACACCAGCCTCCCCCCGTCCCCACGTCACCACCCTCCATCAGCAGGGACAAACCAGCACAGCTTCCGGAGACGGAACTACTGCTGCCCAGTGATAAAACATTAGGCCGATTGAAGGGGCCTCGGTTTTCTTGTCTGCAAAATGGGCATGGGCACAGGGGTGGGCAGGACTCATGGGTTAGCAGCTGGGTGACAGCGCAGCACGACTTTGCCATCTCGGGATGGTCCTCCCACAGCCACGCATGGCCCCACTGCCCTGTCCACGAGATGCAGTGCCCCCAAGGATGGACCCCACACACATCACCTCCCCTGATGAAGGCGCTAGCTGGCCTGTGACAACTGAGGAACCCTGATTCACCAGAAATCCCACACTGACGGGGCTGAGCTGGCTGCTGTGACCTGACTCTCAGTGGGCGTCCCGTCCTGAACCCTCACTTCTGCATCATGGAGAATACTGAGGGGAGCGTCTCGGCCATCTGGATTGACACCTCTGGCAGGACACGGAGACGGTGTGTGGTCCAGCACACCCAGAAGGTCAACAGAGAGAGGCCCCATCAGAGCCATCCACCCGCTGTGGACAGGACAGAACGGTAAGGGGCGAGACGTGATGAGCCCAACGTAACCGCCACACAAAGGCCGGCGTGGGGCGTGGGGCGTGGGGCGTGGGGCGTGATGCAGAAGCGACGGAACCACGGAGCTACTGCCGAGAGAGGCTGGTGCGGTCGAAGCAAAAGAAGTTTGCACGTTTCACGGGTTACAGACTGGATGGCGCGGGTGGGGGCAGAGCTCACCACGGCCCGATTGGGACCTGCCAGGGACAGTCCCCTCCCTCCCCTGCAGCCGCTGCAGACAGCAGCTACCCCAAACCAGCTGACCTGCAGCCTTCCCAGCGGCGGGGACACAGCACGCCACACGTGCGGCCTGAAGGCGAGGTGGGGTGTGTGTCCTTCCCCACTCCATCCTGACGGGGAGCCAATGCACAGAGCCGGGCCCCCGGGCAACCCCAACTGCAACCGCGGGGAACACCGCCTGCACACAACACCTATGGGAGCCTTTGAGGCGGATGCGACACCCCAGCCGAGCCCGCCCGCCTGCCCCTCTGGGTTCTCAGGAAGGAACCCCACAAGGTGCCACCCTTTACTCAGACCAGCAGGACGGCTGACAGTCTGCAAAAGCGCAGAACTCTGGGTTCCCTGGGGAACCCTGTAAAAGCACTTGGGGGCTCGGATAACAAAGACTCTGTAGGAACAATCAGGTCCTTAAGAGGAGAGCCAGGATGGAGACAGAGGGCGGTCTGTCTGAATCTGGAAAGTGTCTGTGAGTGTCTGTGGGGCAATCGGATAAAGACAAGGCAGACTCGAAATCCTTCCCATGATCCCCTGTGCACATCGTAATTAATGAGAGGAGCATTCTTAAGGCACGGGACTGCAACCCCCAGAAGCCCTCCTCCCCTGCCACCAGATTTAGAAGCAAAACGCTTCATGGAGTTCGATAAATGACAGAAACAGAAGATTCCTGCCAAAATACGTCGCTCTCCCTGAATGCAGTGCGTTTTTAACAAACCTATGTGGACAAGAAGGCCATTTCACAATTAGTTTTCTCTAAATAGAAATGTTGACTTTTTCCTGAGGCGAGTCAGATGAAGATTGCTAATTTTACTACCAGTGATTATCCCGAAATAATCACGAATAAGATAATGACCCCACGATCAAATTTCTGGCAACTGCTGTATCTTTGAAAATAACTTCCTGAGTCAGAGTTTCAGACACAAGCCTTGCTGAGCACTGGCTATGTGCACAGATGCCAGGAATGAGTAACTTTGCGTTTTAAATGCAGGGGGTGCAGAAAGGAAGCCCCGGGTAGCATGTGGACGTGTGTTTATTCAGAAATACCCTGTACGTGTTGTGCACGCTGTGTGGAGGTGTCTACTTTCAACTCAAGGTCCACACACACCACGAAGACGGTGAATCCATAGCACGCTTTAGAACTTCCTTCCGCACCTCCTGGGGCGCGTGCAGGGCTGTCCCGGGCGCTCACCCCCTACTGCCCCATAGCTGGGGTCTCTAAACGAGGTGCGTGGACGTGTGTGCAGGTGCGTGCGTGGTCATTTTATTCCCCCTAATAGACATTTGTGCCACTGCAGCATACGGAGGCTGAAAGGAGAGAGGAGATGTTCTCCAAGAACCGTCCATGCGGCTGGCGTCGCAGCAACCACATCCCAGCTGCACTGACACTGTATTTTCTGGAGAATGTCAGTCTAATCCACTAATGCAAAGACTCACTCACTTAAGAAAGCTACCAGATTAAACAGTATTGAAATACAAGTGACATTGCTTTGGAAAACAGAAAATGCTTTGAGGTTATTGATGCTGGTTTAATAAAATCAGAGTGGAGAACTAAAGCTTCTCTGCCAAAGCACACTACCCCCAAACGGCACTCAAGTTGGGGAAGATCTGATGCGGTCACCTTTAGGGAACTGGGCGTCCATCTCGCAGTGACGTGTTTCCAATCTGAACACCGCTACATCGCTTATTTTTAGGTTATTCGCTTTTGCTTTAGCCGTAAATAAATTGAAGCAAGTTGTTTAAAAATGCGGTATTCGATGCTTGCAAAAACTTACTGGATTAGTGCCAAGGATGGGCCAGGGTCAGGCTGGGCAATCTCCTCAGCCCCGGGCAGCCGTCTGCTCTCCCTGACTGAGACCTTCCCCCCGGTGCAGCCACTGCCAGTGAGAGCCCCGCTTCCTTGCTGTGTCCGGGGAAGCGTTCCACCCTGCGTGCGAAGCCCCCGTGCAGTGACGAGTGGTCCTGGGCAACTACCTGTTGCTAAGTACAGCGTAAGTCACAAAGCCAGGGAAGTCCCACTGACGGGTTCTCTTGTCTGAACAAATTAAAGGGCACGAAATCTTCCACATAACACGAAGTCTGAGCTTTGGGGGCAGAATTATGAATGAAGAAGTCAACATTCACCTACATGTGGGCAAACCAATAACATCTGAGTGGACATGCTCAGTTCTGTAGGGAGTATAACACCCACAGAGTAGGCGTCGTGGTCATTTATGAGAGGAACTTTCAAAACCAGCTACTGCCTAATGCCCGAGTTAATAACATACCCTTTATGGACGCTCTCTTTCACTAGGAAGGAGCCGGCCCCTACTATTTAGAGGTGTGCGCGTTTCCGCACAAGGTAAAGAAAGCACATAAAAAAATGCTAGCAAAGCAGGACAAGAAACAGAAGCAGCAGCAGCCCCCTCAGGGGACAGCTCGAGCCGCCCGCTCAACGCGCTCGAGGCACGTAGTCCCCTGGCTTCAAAGTTCCCTCTGGCGAAGCCTCCTCGGGGGTCAGGGCGGGAGGCCCAGGGGCCCACGGGGACCCCGGTCAGAGCGCGTGCCCGGGGGCCTCCTCGAAAACCTCAGCAATTCCCACCACGGTCCAACGCCGTCACCTCTGAGGGGACGCAGGACCGCTACCTGCTCGGCACTCAACGCCGGAGTCTCCTGCCTTTGAAGAGGTTTCGGTTTTCATGGCACGCAGGGCAGCTGCCTAGCACCTCCCGGAAAGCTCTCTCCTGCAGCTGGTAAGCGGCACAGACCCTCGCTGCGCTAGGCATCACAAAGGAAGCTGTCTTCACAGGCTTCCTTCTCCCCCTCGCTTGCACACGAACGCACGGGTGTTAACAACCACAGGTCCCTGGATTCGCTCATTCCCAAAGGGGCGCTGAACCAGCGGCGAGACTGATGCGTCCTTGCTGTCATAAACGGGGGCGACCAGAGTAGTTCCTGCATTACAAAGTGCTCTGGGGCTCGGCCACGACGGGAATAATGGGTAACTGGAGACTGAACTCGCGCTCTAGGATTACAGCGGTGTAGTTGTGGACTGCTGGGCGAGACCTCTCCCCCACACCCTCCGTGCCAATTAAGACGCTCCCGGGATGGCAGCGACTGTGTCCCCAGCTGCTGCCGGCACGGCAGCCGAGAGACAGGAGCATTTTACTTATAAAGGCAGGTGCAGCCCGGGGCCCGGAGGGAGGGCAGTGAAAAGCCGTGGTGCAAAGTACGGAGAGGCGAGCCGCTCCCGGAGGTGAGCCACCACATCCGTGCAAGCACACAGCCAGGCAGGAAAAGTAAGAAATGAGTCATCCTGGACTTACCGAGGCAGGGTTCCCGCTGCTCTGCTGGCCGCATCCAAATGCAAACAGCAGGCGGCTTCTCAGAAAACGGGGAGACGTGCGCTCGGAGAAAAGGTCCGAAATCACCGCCACGGGAGAAGGCCAGAGGCGACGGAGTGTGTGTCCGGGGACCTGGCCAGTCACAGCCGGGGCTGGCCGGCCACAGGGCTCTGCCAGACAAGTGCACTGCAGCACGGTGGCCTAGGGTTGCAATGCATGTCCCATATATTCAGGCATAACAGAAAACACGGATCTGGAGTGCTCTGCATGTGGATGTGGGGGCCGCCTGGCACACAGCAGCAGAGGGAGGCTCTCTGCTCCTAACGGAATTAGCCACGGAGACGGACGCCTTAATTCCATGCAGTGCTATCCCCCAGGATATCAATTACAGAAAGCAGGTGCCTCTATCTCCTGTTTTTTCAGATAAATGTCTATAATCTCATTTCACAAATGATCCCTATTTAGACAGGAGCCACCTATTGTGATGATATCATTTGCTCTAGTAGCCATAAATGGACAACTTCCTAGGGAGCGTCACTGCTCTGGCGACACGGGTCTTTATAAACATGAGCGTGCGTGGCGTTCGGAGGCCCGTCCGCCAGGCAGCTTCTACTCCTGACGCGGAATGCTCCCCATCTCCAAAGTTACAGCAGGAGAGGAGAGCCTCCCCTCAAATGGCTTGTGCGCCTCTGGACACCTCCTCCCGGGGGACAGTGCCAGTTCTGCCAGGGAGGGGAGGGGCGGGCGTGGGAGGGGGCATACAGGCACCTGTCTGTCACACGACCCCTCCACCCACCTCCACGACAGCCCCCGAAAGAGAGGAATGGGCCACTTTCCGCTGCAGCAAAGGTCTGGGCCCCGTGGCCGGTGCCCTTTAAGGCACCGGGACCGTGTCCTGCTTGGACACACCTCACCCTCCGAAACTCCAGTCAGAGGTGGGATCAAAACCCGGAGAGGTAGTGTCCAGGGAGGCTGAGATCCCTCCAGGATCCATGCATGGAGACTATGTCACTAAAGCCGGGTTCCCACCCCGCCAAGCGGCTGTCGGGGAGCGTGTGGAATCGCCCCTGAGAGACTATTTATAAAAACCTTCGGCTTCGTCATCACGTGTGCCCACAAAGAGAGGATGGCAAGAATCCAGTGCAAAGGAAGATGCCCGAAGCTGAGTGGCCACGTGGAGATAGTAAGGGAGGCATTCAGGCAGATTTCATAATACAATCTCCCGAGATTTCCCCTGCTCTACTCTGGAGACAGGGACAGGGCAGCGGGAGAAGACAGGGTTTGCACCACACTGTTCACCGTTAATAAGACTGATTAGCGAATGAAGACCTCAGGTTTACTAAATTACACCAGCATATCACTGCGAAACGTCCCACGGGCCAGCGTGGATGCTCTGGGGTGCCAGGGGTTTCTGTCAGCATGAGTCCTGACCAACTCCCAACCCAAGTCTCCAGGGATGGAGACAGAGTGAGCCTGTGGTGGGCCTGCCTGTGCCCCCGGGAGACAGCGCTGAGGGTCCCACAACACAGGGGTGTCCATGACGCCGAGTAGGATTACAGGATTACCCAAGTGGATCGGGACTCTGAGCCTCCTTCCCAAACGAGTGAACTCCCAGTAAGCAAACCCCACCAGAGTCTGCTCCAGCAACGTGCCGGGATGCCTCAAGGAGCAGCAGCATGGGGCCTGACCTCGGCGCGTTTCTGGAGCCTGCATCCAGAGCCGGGAGAGCCCTGCAGACAGAGGGCGGCCTCCACGGCTTACTGACGTGTCGAGTGAATCACCCTGCGGGGACATCACCTGTACCACTGGGAGGGGTGGACAGCGTCCCCCAAATCTACATCCACATGGCCCTCAGAATGTGGCCTTATCTGGAAGTAGGGTCTCTACAAATGTAATTAAGGATCTTGAGATCCAGTCACTGTGTATTAAAATCCACTGTGCACTATATGCCATGGCAAGCAGGTGGGCATCCTTCCTAGGGAAGAGAGGACACAGAGAGGAAGGGACAAGCCAGGGGAAGGGAGAGCCTGGTCCTCCCCCGGGGCCTCAGCAGGAAGCAGAGCCACCCACACCGTGACCCCTGCCTTCAAATGCACCCATAGGAAACATCTGTGGTTCTCAGCCCCAAGTCCCAGCCTTGTTAGGGCAGCCCCAGGAAATGAAGGCAGCCGCGTATGTCCCGAAAACACTCCAGTGTTTACCCTGCAGCCGGTTCCTGACCCAGAGCCTTGATCGCTGATGTCCTGAGGGGACTCTGCAAGCCCAGGCCCAGGACCCCACAATGGAAGCTGCCCCCTGGATCACCAGAAGTCCCAGCAGCTCTGCCGGCCGTCCAGCCGTCTTTCCTGCCATCTTGCTGGCCCCCCAAAGCCTGTAAGCACCTTTGAAAACTCCCACTTTGCATACAAGCGATTTATGCTGCTAATGCCAACAGAATCATCGTGACCCGTGGTCCCTGTACCTGTGTCCGCCAAGCCCCTATGTCCCCACCGGTTACAGAGGCGAGTCCACAGCTCCTGCACCAGCACAGGGAAGCACGTGGCACTCAGGTGAGGGTCTGCAGCCCACTCCCGATGACACACACAGAGGGCACATCACATGCTGGGACAGTGGTGCAGATGAGGAAGCAGACAAATGCTGTGGCTCTGAGGACATCACGGCCTGAGCTGCGCAGCCACTCACCCGCAAAGTTTCTACTCTGTGAATGTGTCTTCTCTTCCATGTGATTTTCTTAATCACATTTCCTTTTCTCTAGCTCACTTTATCGTAAGTAAACAGAGCATATGATATATACAGCACACAAAATATGTGTTCATCGGCTGTTATCATCAAGGCTTCTGGTCAATAGTGAAATGTTAGTAGTTACATTTTGGAGGAGTCAAAGCTGTATGTGGGTTTTCGAATGCACAGGGGCTGGTACCCCAGCCTGCGCACTGATTAAGGGTCAGCAGACGTCTGCCCACAGGCTGAAGTGGGAGGGCCAGGGCAGCTGGCAGGGCAGCCTTTGGGGCCAACGCTGGGACCACAGGAGATGGGGTGGAGGGAACATCACAGGGTGACAGGTCGCCCCCAGAAGCAGATGGAGATGGGGTCGAGGATGGAGGGGAGTGTCCCAGGAAACTTGGGGCTGGTCAGGGCCCAGCCTGGGGCATAGGGAGCCCTGTGGCAGTCCCTCCACAGGACAGGAGCTCTGTGTGTGTCCTCAGAAGGAGAGGCTGTCTTGAGTGAGACCGTCGACTGCCAAACGAAGGCTCGCCGCAATGGATTTATAGTTTCCGACTTTATTAGCGCTTTTGGGGTAGACACAGGTGGGATCATTACCACGGGACACGGGCGTCCAGCTGTGTTAGGTCACCTGCATGCGGCACAGCCAAGTCTGAGGAGGGGTCCTTAACTGCCACGTCTAAGGCCGTACGATCTTACATATTGTCCGAACACCGAGCTTTGTCACAAGGGACTAAGGCACTGTCATTAAGACCCAAGTCAAGGACAGGTCGAACCCCCGCACATGAGGACTAGGAAAGTCCATGTTACCATGCCCTCTCCATCAGCGTGGACTCACCTTGATGGAGCACACATGGCCACCAGGTTGTGCCAATGCCACCCGAGACGTGAGAACAGCCGTCCAGACGGACGTGCGGAGAATGGTGCCCACGGACCCAACTGGATTTCATAACCTAATGTGGGCCACACTGCCAGCCTGTGGCGTGTGGCTAGGCTGGGGCCTGTGTTGGCCAGCACTCTCCAGAGACACAGAGCTGGCAGAGAGAGACAGAGATGTGGGGATAAGAAGAACAGATTTGTTACAGGAAGGGCTCACATGGTTATGGACCCCGGAAGTCCCACTGACCACATCTGCAGACGGAGAAGTCAGCCCGAGTCTGACGGCCTGGGAGCCATGGGGGGCGGGGGGGGGGGGCAGGACAAGGTGAATGCTGCCCCTTCCTCTGTGTTTCAGTCCTATACAGGCCCCCAGCAGGTGGGAGGCCAGGGAGGCTTCCTCCGCACAGACCACCGATTCCAGCACTGGTTTCTCACAGACACTGCACAGCAGGCCCAGAAACACGGTCTCACCAGCAAGCCCGGTCCCAGGCAAGGTGACCCATGAATCGAGCTTCACGGGTCCATTCGGGAAGTCAGGCCTATTCCCTAGCTAGGAGGAAACAGCAACAACCTTGGACAGCACCAGCTACATTCCAAAAGGAGGGATTTAACAAAACACCAGAATGACACCCATAGCCAGTCAGTTAAGCCAATGCCCCAGGACAACTCGGGCCAGAGTCACTCCCTGGCCCCACGGGACCCTGACTGTGGACACAGAGAAGCTATGTGTGCAGCTCTGTCCTCTCAAAACTGCCACGATTACCCAGAGCACGCCCTCCCTGGACTTCCCTCCACAACCACACACTCTGGGGCTTTACGCCCGAGTCCTCACGAGGCGCCAAGGACCCAGAACTGGGAGAGCAGCGAGACTGGCTGCCTGTACCTCTTCTGCTACTCCAGCCTCCAGCAGCAAAGCGTCACAAGTACTGCGTTTCACCCCATTAAATGAGAGGTTATCTCTCCTTCTGTTTCCTGTGTAGTGCATGTTAACCCCTGGTGTTAGTATCAACCGCATGGTCACAATTCTCGAAGATGAAAGGACACCAGCCGTCTGCAAACCAATCTCACTCAGAGCCGATCAGACCCAGAGGCTGTGCTGTGTGTGGCCCCAGCCACCACCCCCAGGGCTCTGCAGGTATTCAGAACAGAGATGCCTCATCTTCTTTCAGAGAGAGACACAGGCCGGCTAGCAAGTTATGGAGACAACAGAGACACTGTGGAGTTTTGAGGCACGTCACTTATGTCCACAGAAGGGAAGACTGGGCCATCAATGATTACACTCTTGTCTACACAACGGTCATGACGGACGACAGTTCAGCCAAACTGAAAACAAAGGCAGAGCCGGGACCTCTGGGTTAACGCGAACCTCCATCCAGATCACCCCGTGAGGGTTCGAACCGTAACTCATTCCTGTTGTCCAGTTAGCTCTGCCAGTGCAAACCGCTGACTTCGATCTGTCTTCCCACACGTACACCCACGGGGGACTCTGCAGCTCCCGGGTGAAGACCTGCACAGGCCCGAAGGCGAAAGTCTGCAGTGATAATGTCACAACTCCAAGGCACTGTCCCGGTGCAGACGCGGCTCCGGCAGCCACTTATCACACGGGATCTGGACGATGCTCCCAGGCTCACGAGTTCTCAGCTTCAACAATCACATCATTCGCTTCTTCAAGGGGATTTGTCCTCATGACATTTTACCTCCATGCTCTGGTCGTCTTCAGTAGAAAACGGAGGCACAAAGGATTAGTCAGGGATTATAGTTCACCTCCTAGGTACCGTCGGGCGTCACGGCACAGCCAACATCGGCACAGGGATTTCTGAGCTACGGGGGCTGGGCCCCGTCAGAGCTCAGTACTTCTGGAGGGCCTGTCCGCCACGCTCCGATGGACTCCAAATTCAGTGTTAACTCCAGCACAACGCTCGCAAGACTCCCACCGTCAAAGCCAGGGTGGCGGCGGGGGGGGGGGGGGGCGGGGGGAGCGGCAAGCGACCTGGAGGCCGCTGCATCATGCACGTGGGGGTCCTGCTCACTGGGAGAAACGCAATTCTTTTCCCCAGCTTGGAAACAAGATCTATTTGGAAATGGTAACATAAGTAGGAAGTGATCATCTTAATGGCATCTATAAAACACGTTTTCTTTATCTGGGGGAAAAAAAACAATAGCCTTCACAACACAGTTATTTCTCGGGTGTTAAATCGCCAGCACCAATTTAACTCTGCTAGCACTATAGCAAATGGAGAACAAAGAATAACTCCTTGAAGTACATATCAAGACACAAGAAGATCCTAAAATTAAAACAAGAAAAATAAATACACACACACACACACAAAACAGGATGGGGCCTCTGGGTGGCTCAGTCGGTGAAGCGTCCAACTTCAGCTGAGGTCATGATCTCACAGTCCGTGAGTTTGAGCCCCGCGTCGGGCTCTGTGCTGACAGCTTGGAGCCTGAAGCCTGCTTCAGATTCTGTCTCCCTCTCTCTCTGCCCCTCCCCTACTTGCACTCTCTCTCTCTCTCAAAAATAAATAAACATTAAAAAAAAATTTTTTTTAAGCAAGAGGAAAGGATAATGAGAGACAGCTGTAGTGGGCAGAAGAAGGAAGGACAGACGGAGGCCCCAGAGCCCCGTCCCCTCCTTAGGTACGGGGGTAGTTGAGTTAAATAAAATTCAAATGTACAGACTCACAGGAGTGACCCATAGGGCCTCTTGTAAAATGATTCCACATAACGCATTTGATTGAAGCCACTTAATCAAAAAATTGTAACGCAAAACAGTACAGGCAGATTTTCTTAAAACATGAATTCGAGTTTTTTTAAAACCTCTAATGTTCTAACAAGCTGCCTGAGGAAGCGACTGCATTGTGATGAACACTCCCTCCTGGCCGGAGCAGAGCCCATGTGCCCCCAGGGCCCCGATGCCAGCTATCGGCTCACCAGGATCGCCCCAACCGGCACCCTTGCCCCTGACCTTGAAATATGAAGGAGCTTAGGTCCACGGAGAGTAAGTATTTCACCTCAACCCAGGATGTGAGAATCCGGGCTCAAACCTGATTGTGTGAGACTCTGGTGCCATCCCCCCCGGGACCCCCTCAGTGGAGCCACACTGGGGTTGGTTCGTGGAGCACTGGGACGGTGGCCAGCCAAAGGTGAGAACCAAAAAGGGGGTTTCTAAGGGTTGTAGGAGAATATTTGGCGTAGGGAAGAGTTTTGACAGGAATGTCTGCCAACAGGACTATTAAATAATGCATTACGGAATCTTAGCAGTGAGTACAAAGTGGAAAAGTATATTATGTGACTCGAAAACTAAACCAGATAAAGCCCTAACATATCATGGGTGCAAGAGCTGGGCCGTGTCACATTCTACGTGGGGAAGAGGAGACTCTGAGAGAACGGACGACTCTAAATCACCACGCTTACGGCTGAAAACGAAAGAGAGACACTGGTTTGCCAAGGCAGCAAGCTGAAGTCCTCGACAGCTCACCATCCTCTGCCTGCCCTGAAACCCTCATCAGTCCCTGACGCCAGGAGAGTCGCCCTGTGCTCACAGACTGCCAGAGCCCCATCAGGTGGCGGGCCTGGTCCGCGAGCCCCTCAGCGAGCCCCATCAGTGACCCTTTACATGTTCCGCAGACCGGATTCTTGGTAAAACGTTTTGGGAAGTGAATCCTTACAAACGGCTCAAGCGCACGTGCGTCTTGTACACGTGTAACTGTGTCTCCCAGCGCGTGATGCCTGGGCGCCTGGCTGTGGGAGCTCACCACTCAGGTCCATGCGTGCACTTAACGCTTAGTGAAGGAAAGCCGGGGTGTCATGGGCTAAGGATACTGGTATGATTTTGTGACACAAAACACATTACTCAAAATATCTAATAATGAAAAATCTTTCTAGGTCAGATGGGTTTTCCTCACCATTTGATTACTTGGGAGGAGTTTACTCTCTGTTCCCAAAAGAGTTTTAAAATCTTGACCCTAAATATAATAATACAAAACAGAGCGCAAAACCATAAACCCAAATGTTCTACATAGTTTTAGTGTCTGAGGAGAAAATATTTGAATTAATAAATTAAATAAAATTTAAATTTTATTTAAATTAAGCAGTCATCATGATCTGATCATTCCTAGGCAGGCAGACCAAGAGGGGAAGGCCAAATTACTGTGTGTGTTTTATTATTCGTTCAGGAACTCCTTGGAAAAATACAACCATGTGCAGAAACACATCTTCTAACACGGTGACTTAGACTACCAGAGTGATAGCACTGATACGAAACTCTATGCTTCTGAGACGGTAAAACAAGGCCCAAAGGCCTTACCATGCAGCCAGCCACATGCCTCACACTCTTGTTAAGAACGGAAGCCGGTCATTTAACACAGACAGGAAAACAGCAACACGGTCTGTCAGCCCTGCGCGGGAACGTGCTCCCAGGTGTGGGGGGGTCTACGCTCTGGTTTTTCTGTGTCTCTCTGGGTGCTTGTGTAGGTGTTCAAACCGGGAAAAGAGAAAAACTAATCAATACAGAAACCTTCCAAGAAACAACTTTGCGGCAAACCATCAGCTCCCGATGTTGGCACTTTTGATGATGAACAGGTCCCAAGAGTCAAATGTTAAACCTGAAACCAGGAAAACATGGAAGTCTAACACCAAATTTGTTGTAGCACCAACCACAGACTTCTTTACTCACGAAATCCCAAATAAAAGTTAAATCCCTCAAAAGGACTCTTTTCATCTTTTGGAAAATACAACCCCAACAGCACTCGGCTCTGAAAGCCTCGCAGAACAAGTTTCTACAAATAGAACAAGAGCCTATTCTGTCAAGAAGGGGAAACTACAGCAACAATAACGAAAATAAATCATTAAAATTTTGTTTCTTAAACAGTTTCTTAAATATCGTAATGATTTTTTTTGCTGCTTGCCAGCCTGCTATGGTTATTCCTTGGTTGCTATGGCGACATCCCGCTAGCTCCCAATATGTTCGCAGGAAGGCTCTGTGCCCTTTACAATTCCACCCAGGGGCTGCCCTGTGTCCCGGTGCATGTGCATTAGCCAGCCTGCCCTCGGTCAGCGG
Organism: Acinonyx jubatus; assembly: GCF_027475565.1. Taxonomy (NCBI): domain Eukaryota; kingdom Metazoa; phylum Chordata; class Mammalia; order Carnivora; family Felidae; genus Acinonyx; species Acinonyx jubatus. The sequence goes on along the minus strand of NC_069382.1, from coordinate 644,801 downwards.
GGCCTCGCGTACTGCTCCTCTGAGACAGCGTGCATCCGCGATGGGCCTTCGGGACAGAGTTTAACGTTTGCGCTCACCCTCCAGACTCCCTCTGGGCAGGTCAGACTTGCACAGCTGCTGATGATCACGCTTGTTTGGAGGATGTAGGAACCGTTTATGTCACCTTGACCCTCACCAGAGTTGCAGGATGAAGGCATTTTGTAGATGAGGAACCTGAGGTCTCAAAATACTAAGTAATTTGCCCAAAGGGACTGGGTGGTCAACAGGAGAGAGAAGATCCCACGTCAGATGTGATGTGGTTCCATATCGTCCATGTTTCTGTTCTTAGTTTTCTGAATAACCCAAACTCACAAAACAAAACATAAAGCATCACTTTGCTGTTGCAAAGATGCAAACAGCAACATACGTTATGTATGTTCCCTCGTGTCTGCAAACATACACACGTAGAAAGCTGAGGCTTGATCAAATAACAAGTCTACAATGAAAAGAAACACAAGCAAATTTATTGATTATGTCAATTTACATTTCTCTTAATAGGTTCACATATTTGCTTAACCCAGGCACTCCTTGCTTTGCTGCACAGACAGGCATGTGGGGAAAGGCACAGTTTGAATACAGAAATTGGATGAATTACAGCATTTCCAGTTTCCTGCTGGACTGTCATCACTCAGGGTTTCACAGGACGCCTCCCAGAAATGCTAACAGCCTTTTGGAACTGGCGTTGCACATTTCCAAGTCCATTACATGTCCCTGAGGCCACCAGGGCGCCCCTCCCTGTAAGTAACCAGGAGAAGGGCCCATGTTGCCCGTCAGTCAGAAAAGGCAAACCTCCCAAACAAGCCAATTAAACACCCAAGTGGTGGTTCCCAGGCGAGCACCTAGTCCCCTCTGCCACCCTTCAGGCTCTTCCCTATGACCTCCGACCCTACTTCCGGGGTAAATCTCCTCCAGGAGGTGCCCCCGCCCGAGTTAGTCCTTCCGCACAACACCTGGGCTGGGGTCACCACCAGTGCCGTCCTCTCTTCCTCTCTGTTCCCTCCTCGAGACCCTCCTGCAAACTTTCCATAACGGTACACCCTCCACTGCTGGGCATCCTGGTCACCTGAAAAGTGATTTCCCTCTCCTGTTTTCTTTGAGGTCAGGGGACTTCCCCCAGCATTGGGCATGCCCCTCATGCAACCTAAGTCCTTGGGTGTGTGGAAAGGAGATGGAGGAGAGGCAGAAGAGAAGGGAACAAAAGCAAAGGACAGAATTCCTCGGCAGTCAGGGGGGCCTGTCAGACACCCTGGACAAACTCTCTCCTATAGACTCATGGGGGTAGGGGTGGAGAGCCAGACACACAGGTGCAATGGGTTGAGGGGACCAGCGCTCCCTCTGCCCTCACTAGGATGTCCCGGGAGCTCCGTGCCCCACGCAAGTACTCCAAGCTGAGTCACCAGGCTCCAGGGACTGGGGCCCGGCCATTATTTGCAGGATGTATGTGTTGGGGGTGGGGGGTGGGCTGGTTTCTCCCTTTGCCTCCTCGGGGGGTGGGGAGGGGACCTACCTTGGGTAGGAGGTGAACAGTGAGCATCCCACGTGCACAAATAACGTAACAAATGTATTTGTGAACCACTTGCTTAAGCTCACTTGCTTTCATGAAAACAAAGCTTGTCAGAATTAAAACACAAAAAACCCGGGGCTCCTGGGTGGCTCAGTTGGTTAAGCGTCCAACTTCAGCTCAGGTCATGATCTCACAGTCTGTGAGTTTGAGCCCCGCATCGGGCTCTGTGCTGATAGCTCAGAGCCTGGAGCTTGTTTCGGATTCTGTGTCTCCCTCCCTCTCTCTGCCCCTCCCCAGCTTGCACTCTGTCTCTCTGTCTCTGTCTCTGTCTCTCTCTCTCTCAAAAAAATAAACATTAAAAAAAATTTTTTTTAAAAGAAGCAAGCATCACCTGGGGCACCGGGCGGGTGGGGGTGGGGGGCTCAGTAGGTTACGCGTTCAACTTCACAAAACTCGGGTCATGATCTCACAATTCGTGGGTTCGAGCCCCACGTCGGGCTCTGTGCTGACAGCTGGGAGCCTGGAGCCTGCTTCCGATTCTGTGTCTCCCTCTCTCTCTGCCCCTCCCCGGCTCGTGTTTTCTCTCTCTCAATCTCTCTCTGTCTCTCAAAAATAAATGAACACTAAAAAAAATTAAAAATAAAAACAAAAGAAACTTTAACAGCCTTCAGGCTGAGTCTTCCCTGTTCAGAAGTAAGTCAAGGCCCAGCGAGCTGCAGGCTTGCTCAGAGGTCCTGCTAGTGCCTGAGCAGAGGTGGCCCCAAAACCCCTTCTGTGTGTGTGTGACAACAGCCTAAAATTCTCTGTTGTCCTCTTAAACATTCTTATTACGCCATCTTAGACTGAACCGTATTAAAATAAAACCTGCACCTACGCTTTGAAAACCACACGGATTCCTCTGCATGTGCCTGTGGTACGTGCCCACCTTATCCCCAAGTATAAAAAATCTCGTATCAAGAGGGGAGGAGGCCGCATCCAAAACTACACAGGCAAGTGCTTCTTTCGGCTGAGTGCCACTTGAAAGTGCTGTCTCTACATTCCCAGAGCAGCCGGACTCTCTGGGAGGAAGAGAGTTGTAAGAACAGCAGGTGCCCTGTGTGTGGCAGTGCGCAGCCCTGACATCCTCCGGGGGCCGCGGCTGCCATGCTGCCCACGCCCGCCCTGGGACACCTCTTCCTCTGAAGCAGGGGTGTCACTGTCACCTCTCAGGCTGCAGCACAGTGTGTCAGAAGCACATAAAAATGGAAGCCTCTTTCCATCCCCTCCGCGGACCTGCTGAGAAGTCCCCAGGAACCTGCACTTTAAAGGAATTTCTGAGAAAGGAGTGAGGCATTTCAACACAAGTATGTTCTTAGATGTTGTTACTCTGAACAGCGAAAAACCGAAAGCAATTTAAATATCAAGAACAGGGACTGGGGTGAAAAAAATACTACCTGTACATGAAATACAAAGTAGCTACTAAGAACACATAAAATATTTGCAGGTATACACTTACATGATTCAGTGTAAAAGTTGGTTAATATGACATGCATTCCAGAAACTCAAGCTTGCTTTCTGAAAGCGTCAGAAACGCCCGTTCATGTCCCTGTGTCCACGCACATCTGTGTCTGTGGCTGTGTGCGCAGCGGGAACGAACGCAGCAAAGTATCGGCAGTGCTGTGTTTCAGAGAGGTCGGAGAGGGAAGGCCAGATTCATTGCTTTTTCTAAATATCCCGTATCTCCCAAAGGAAACACTATTTACATAACCTGAGAGACAAACACAGTTAATTTAATTTGAACAAATAAAAGAAAAAAGTTAAGTTCCACCCTCTTGTGGCATTGGGTGAGGTGATGAGAGAGAGATGGGCGAACGTCTTTGCTGATGGCGTCCTGACCGGGGACGCTGCGGAGAAGCTGTGGCAAAGAACGTCCAACTGGGAAGACACGAAATTACAGAGGAGAACATGCCTTCACATTCAACATTTACCTTTGTTTAATGTTAGTTTGTTTGTTTTGCAGGGGGTGAAGGGGGGAGAAGGGCAGAGAGAGAGAGAGAGAGAGAGAGAGAGAATCAATCCCAAGCAGGCTCTGTGCTGCCAGCACACAGCCCAATGTGGGGCTCAAACCCACAAACCGTGAGATCACGACCTGAGACGAAGTCAGACGCTTAACTGACTGAGCCACCCAGGCGCCCCTCAACATGTAAATTTTTAACATTACTCACAATGTCACTACAAATTTTTCCCAGTAATTTAAGAGACAATGAATATAAAATCCTTACAATATAAAAATTCAGAGACACTTGATAGTCTTTGAACGAATCATTGATGATATCCTGCTCAAAATCGTCCCCCGAGGATACATTTGTGAGAATTTACCCTGAAACAGGAGGGACTTCATGATGACAGACACAGAACTATGTCAATCTCTTATCAATCTCATTCAGAATATTCTACGGTTTAATGTACTTCCTGAAAAACTGAGTTCCAATTGTGACTCAGGCAGTAACACCGTTGCTATTTTTCTAACTTTCAGTCTGTTCGTGTCATTTCAATACAGTCGTGAAAATCACTTACTCGTATTTACGGGCACATTGAATTTTAAAGTCAGAGAGAACCTAGGGGAATACGTAACCCAAGCTTCTCATCTTATAGAGCAAAAGGGAAGGCAGGCAGGACCAAGCACCGAGGCAGGGCCCCTGCTGCTGTGACAGCGTCTCAGAGTGCTCCCCCCATGGACGTGGCCCAGCACGTCCATCACTGTCCTCCGCTGGCTAAAGTCATGTCCAGCAAAGACGGTGGGACACCGCCCTGCCTCAGAGGGAGAATCATGGCTTTCCCTTCTTCCTTCACGCTCAGGGGGTAACTAAGCAGACAAGGCTCACGAGCGTGAGGTCTCAAAGTCAGCGGTCACTGTAACAAGAGGCCCAGGGCAAAACAGAGGGAATAGTGTGGAAGTAGACTCAGATTCTGCCTGCTTGGCTTCCCGCGTGATCCAGGACAATGATTTAATTTCTGTGAGCTTTGTGTCCTGCTTTATAAGGCAGAGATGATGACCTCACGTGAAGAATCAAGTAACACGCAGTAGGCACATTCTTAGCAATTTGCACACATGACATACAACTCCTCACTTAACATCATGCCTACTCTTTTAAGTGCATTTTACTTCGTAGATGAAGAACTTGACCCTTAGGGAGCAGGACAACCAGACCTACAGTTTCTAGTGGAAACATCACCCAGGCAGGTGGGCCCCTGACCCTGAACTGCACACAGTAGAGCCCACCCCACATGACTAAAGGGTCTGTGATGTTCAAGCACAAAGGTGAGGTTTCATCTCCTTACACAGGATGGATGTGTAGATCAATGGAATAAAACTAAGCCTGAAAATAAACCCCTATAAGTGGTTTTTAACCAGGATGCCAAGACAGTTTTCAGGGGAAAGACGAGTCTTTTCAACAAATGGTGCTCCGACAACTAGAAATGCATGTGCAGAAAAATGAAGCTAGATCCCTACCTCACACCACATGTAAAATTAATTCAAGGTGGATCGCAGGCCTAGCATAAACTCTCAGAATACAGTGTGGGAGCGGTCTTCATGACCATGGAGTCGGCAAGGTTTTCTTAGGTATGAAACAAAAAGCACAACTTATAAAAGAGAGAAATAGGTCAGCTGGGCTTTGTCAAAATTCACAAGTCCTGTGCTGCAAACATACCACCAAGAACGTGAAAGTCAATCCACAAAATGGGAGCAAATATTCACCAATAACAAACCGGCAAGAAACGTATCCAGACTATATCGTTCTTACAACCCAATAACAAAAAGACAAATCACCCAGCATGTTAAATGGGCAAAGAATCCGCATAGACAGATCTGAATGAACACGACATTCAAATGTCCAGTAGGCATGTGAAAAGATGCTCAACGTGAGAGAAATGCAAATCCAAGCCACAAAAAGACAGCTGTTTGTAGCCATCGGATAAAAGGACACAGATGATAGAAGCGTTGGCAAAGATGTGGAGAAATCAGAACACGGTCACGTTGCTGGCAGAACGGAGAATGATAGTACTCTGGGGATTCCACAACACAAGAGGGATTCTATGACACAGCCATCACACCCCCGCTCACACCCAACAGAACGGAAATCGTATGTGCACATACATGCTGTCCAGAGTAGTGTTACTAAAAACACAACGTCCATCAGTTGATAAATGGATAAATAAAGCATGGTATAGCTATACAATGGAATTTTATTTGGCAAGAAAGAAGTACTCACGTATCCTAAAACACACATGGGCTTCGAAGCCTTACAAAGTGAAAGAAGCCAGACCCAAGACCACGTATTGCACGATTCCTTTTGTACCAAATGCCCGAAACAGGATACGTTGTGGAGACAGTATGCGGGTTGGCGGTTGCTGGGGGCTGGGGAGGGGATAGCGGGCACCGGCTACTACTGGCCCCCAGACTTGTTCTGCAGGTGACGAAAATGTTCTGGAATTAGACACTGGTGATGGTTGCCAAGTCTGTGGATACGCCAAAATCCAGTGAACTGTGGATCAGAAATGAGTGAATTTTACAGCATGTGAATTATGCCTTAGTACAGCTGTTGTCAGAAAATTATATATGGCTTTAATAAAGCAGACAAGCAGATGCAGAACAGGTCTTTCCAATCTCGCGCACAGCACTGCACGCTTGCTCTGGACGAGGCGCTGACACCGATGCTCGGGCGGGCCCCGGTGGGGGCTTCAGGTGGGTTCCACACCCGGCACGTCCCAAGTTCCACAAGCCTCTCTGTTCGTCGGGAGCCGCGGGGAGGTGACGCCGCTTTCACATCCGCAAACTGGCTTCAGGCAAGGTACTAATGTGAGGTGGAGAGGTGGTGGCTCGCACGCCTGTCGGCTCACCCGACACGCACTGACACGCTGGTTACTGTGGTGGAGAGAGAGTGTGCACGGCAGGCACCAAAGCGTCGGAAGCCTGCGCTCAAGCGTGGCATGACTTGGGACCTCTGCAACGTTTGTTACTTTCTTTAGCGTTTTAGCAGAGGGCGTTTCAGTGGGCCGGCGCTGTTCCACAAAGCACCGCGGAATCACACCTGCACAGCAGCTGGGGGACTGGGCGGGGCGTTGGGGTCACAAACCCAAACCAAAAAAAGAAACTACTTCCCGCCTCGCCACGAAACAGAGTGTGCACCATGGTCAGACACAAAGGTTGACATTTTTATGGAAAACAGCAAAGCAAATGTTTTTATAATGCACAGATTCCGTTCCGCAGAATTAGAGATTGCATTAAAGGCACAGCAGAAATGAAAGCGGTAAGGAAATAAAGGTAATTAAACTCACATTATGCTTCAAAAATAATGTTTCTGTTAATAAATGCCTGGTTTTATTCTATTTGCTACTAATTTACTAGTAACTGGACAGCTTTTATACTGCTGGGTTGCTTTTCATTATTTTTAATAGAAAAACCTTCAATAAAATCGAATAGCCTATTATTGCATACTCTCGTCTACTTCCTCCTTACCAGTTAAAACCAACGAGGGTTTACCTCTCGCACCCCTCCACCCTGACATGTCCGGAACCCAGCACCATGAAGCCTGGGTCACACACTCGGTCGGGCCTGATGGCGACTCTCTGCAGGATCCTGGGCCGGTGAGCTCTCCCCGAGGGCCCCAGGGTGCCTCGCATGCCTTCTTCCAACAAGTATGTGTTGGGCATTTATCATGCACCTCTCTGCTGGGTGCTGCACGGAGAAGGGGGCCAAACAGAAAAGGCCTGTCTGGTGGAGCGGACATCCATTTGAAGGAGCGACGAACAAAACCAATCCGCTCACTTCCTCATGGGCAAGAGAGAAGATACTGACACCCGCTAGGATGAGTCAAACAGCGATAACAGCATCGGAAAGGAAAAGTGATTGGCATGCAGACCGGGGCTGCACGTGGTGTAGACGAGAACACCTGTGGGACCGGGCCAGGCGTGCACACAGGAACACCAGGGCCAGGGACCAGCCAAGCACACCAGGCTGGAGAAACACTATGGAAGCCGGGTGCCTGGAGCCCAGTGAGAAGGGAGGGGGCACCCAGGTGAGGGTGCGAGCTGGGTGCGACCGTATCAGCCTGGAGGACACTGGCCGCTAGTTTCTCCAGGCTTCTTCACGGGAAGCCGCTTGGGTTTTATTCAGAGGAGTGTTAACCCATCACACTGTTGAAGGATCCCAGGGCTGAGAAGCCAGGGCATCAAGGATCTGGACCGTGGGAGGAGCCAAGTGGCACGTGGACAGCTCGAAACGAGGTCAGATGGGATTTCCTGATGGGCGGGGTGGAAGGCATCAGACTCCCAGGCTGTCCTTGTGTAGTTAACCCTGGTTAGTTAACCTGGGTCAACCTTAGTCAACCTTAGTTAACCTTAAACTTGGTTAGTTAACCTGGGTTAACCTTAGCGAGTCAATCTTATTTAACCTTGGTTAGTTAACCTCAGTTAACCATTTAGCCTTGCTTACTTAATCATAGTTAACTTTATTTAGCCATGGCTAGTTAGCCATAGTTGGCTAACTTTGGTTAGCCATGATTTGCTAACATTAGTTAACCACAGTTAGGTGGTCAAGTCAGAGACATGCCGTTTTGGGGAGCCCCAAGCCAGTCTCCGCCTGGGGCGTCTGCATCGTGCTGAGAGAAGTGTGTTGAGGAGAGTCCGAAGAGTCAACTCTGACTAGAGTTAATGCCACACGGCCGGGCCCATGTCAACGGGGGAGAGCAAGCGGGAGCGGGTAGGAAGGGGCGAGGGGAGGGCCAAGCGCTGAGGCCGCGGCAGAGCCCAGAGAGAAGGGAGCGACAGGGGCGAGGGGCAGCAGGACCCCACACGGTGTCAGACGGGAGCCAGTGGGGATCACATAGGATTTAACAAGAGGGAGACCTCGGTGACCCTCAGGGCAGGTGGTGCAGGACTGGAGGGACAGCAGCCCAAGAAGCAGAGAGGAGGCAGCAGGAATGAGGGCCGGCTGGTCCAGAGAGGTCCTTCCAGACTGACCACACATCGGCGGGGTGGTACAGTACAGAAGGCAGACCTGAAGCTTCACAAGTGGGGGCTTGGACGTCTGGGAATCTGCGGTGGGGGGCGTGCAAGCCAATGTTCCAGAGAAGCACGGGAGCCGGTCAGCTGCTGTGAGGCTGCATTTAAGGCTGGAGGCCACATGCACAGATCTGGGCCCGTCCCAGCCTCAGGCAGCTGTGTGGAGGCAGGGGCCGAAGAGGGGCTCGGCTCACAGGACTGGGTTTTGCCACACGAATATGACAAATCCAGAGGTGGGGAGCCTTGCCAGAAGGGTGTGCAATCTTGGACACCCCTGAGCTTTCACAGTCGTAGGGACTCCGTTCTCTTGGGATCACACCAAGCTACATAATTTAAGGGCTTTCTGCATGTCAGGTTCTAGGACCAGCACTCTGCCCGACAAACTTACGTTGAGCCTCTACTCTGGGCGGAGTGCTGGTGGGAAAGGGACACGTGATGAGGCAGAGTCTGACCCTCCTGAACTAGAACAACACGGACAGAGGCCCCCGAGGTATACAACGTGACTGCGTAATGCAACGGCCACTGCCCACAGGACATCCACAGCCAGCTCTGTCCTCGTGGCTTCAAGGAGAAGGGGAACAAACAGCCCGGCAAAGCCACGGTGGTGAGTGGTGGAGCCTCTCCCCTGACATTCTCTCAGCCCCGCTACAGACACGTGCCTTCCGTGCATGGGCTTGTTCTCGGGCAACTGCACCGGCCCGTCATGTTGTAGGGGCAGGAGCATCACGGGCACAGAAGACGCCCGGTGCCACTGCGCACCCGAAACACGGGCATGGGCACATCTCATGCCTGCTCCCGTGACAGGCTTCTGCTCTGGCCACGCACACCTGCACCCGCTAAGTCCTCCCTGCAAAGGAACCCGCGTCTGCCCCCTCACGTCCCTGCCCCCCGAGCAGCACCACTGGCCACCACCCGCTGGGGCTCTGCTGGCCCGAGACACTTTCCCCTGGGACCCCGGCAGCCGCGGGGGCCCTCTCCCACCTCCGACACGGGGCTCCCGTCATCCGTCTGTCCGCTCCACCTCCTCTCCCGTCAGTCGGGAAGCGCTCACGCGTCTTTCAAGATCCTGGGACAATGTCCCGTCTGTGGTCTCCTCGGACTGCACTGGCAGCACCCTGGTCTCTTCCCCGCATCGAGCAACGTGCTCTAACACCCCGTCCACTGGCGTGAGAAGGGACCGCGGTCGCCACTTGCGTGTCCACCCCGTCCACACCTCCTGGGGCTCACTGAGAAGCACTCCCTCGTGCCGGCTGGGCCTCACCCGACGGCACCCCAGGATTTTCCCCTCGGCCATCCTCCACACGCACCGCACGCAGAATACCCCTTGGAGGGCTCGCTTTTACCAGAGAAGAGGTGACCTGACAGGGATTCAAGGTCGGAAGTGAAGCCCTGCGCAGGCCATGAGCCAGGAACCCGGGATCCAGCACAGACCTGGCTCTCGCAGGAATCACACTGCTGGTCTGCTACCACACGGATCACGACCTCGGGGACGTGGTGCTGTGCACGGTGGGCACTGCATTCCCCACCGGCCCTGACGTCCGGAGCCCCTGCCAGGTGGGCTGTCGGTCCCAGGTGGCGCATAGGGACAGACTTCGCCCACGTGGGGAGGTCCACACCTGGGAGGCACCGGATTCCCCACAGCAAGTGAGTGCAGACCCCCGCCGGTCAGTGTCCGCCCAGAGTCTGCAGTGTGCGGGCACCCAGGCCACTGAGACCCTGCGTGACATATCTGGGTCCCCACACTTCACAAGGCAGGGGGACGGCTCCATCTAGGGGACACGTAGACACTTTAGCAGCTAACTCTCAGAGGATCAGCTTTCCATCCCTGAACTCCCACAGACGGTGCTCACTCTGGGGCCGGGCGCTGACATCATGGAGATTCTCCCTTACTTGCGAGGGCCCAGCTGCACCTACAGCAAGCTCCCCTGGGGAGCAACCAAGGGGCAGCAGAAGACGCGCTCACCCTCCAGCAAGGGAGGAAGCGCGTCCCCCCACAAGGCCCCACCTGCCAGCCAGCACTTCCCAGCTCTGCCCACTGGCTGCTTCAGGGAACCTCAGATGGGCACCTGCCACCGAGGCCTCCGCTCCCAGCTCAAAGGCCAGGGCTGTGGGGGAGGCACATCTCTGCTCAGCCACGGTCGTAATGGGTGTCACTGGGGTGTCACGCTCAGCATCACTGTCTGCTTGTGTCACCCACGGCCAACGTGGCAGGTGGAATCTCTCAGCATAACAATGGCAACAAGAAAGGATGTCGAGTGTGAGCGGGAAGCCGGACACAATGGACACACAAGGTCCCCAAGTGTGGCGATCGGACAGGGTGGCCAAGCCCCCGACACCTTCATGGCCACGCTGTCTAACCCTTCCAGACTCCGTGTGCTTACGAGACGAGGGGACGAGAAGGGCTTCACAGATCTAAGGGAGGCAGTGTCTGTGCATCAGGATGGGGGTCAGTCCTGAGCTGGCCAGCCTGGGGGGCGTGTGGGGACAGCTCCACCTGGCCTCCCCCACAAGCGGGCACAGAGGGCCTGACCCCACCCACCCCCGAGCACACACTGCGGGTCCAGAGATCAGCAATGAGACAGGCCTTGCCAGGAGGAGCTGGACCGGGTCACAGAAGCAGCATTTTCTTCCTCAATAAATCAAGTAAATGAGATGCAAATGCTATCCTGTTACCGTCCCAAAACTGACGTGATCCCACGGTTGCATTTAAATTTTATTTTAAATGAACCGTAATCAAGGGTCAAGGATAGATTTCTCCCTAAAGAAGACAGATTAGTTCTGCTCCATTCCCAAATACAGGGAAAATTCTGCTCTCTCAGTGTGTCCCGAGTGCAAAGTAACTCAAGTAGAGGCTCCCGTGTCCTGACCGTTTACTGTTGGAGGTGTCACACCCCTTCGCACATGAGAACACACACGAGTCACGAGCAGGCAGTTGGCAGAAGGCAATTCAGCCGGGACAGAAAAGGCTGGTCCTGGAGTCAGAAGGAAGGGCGGGAAGCGGGGCTCCTCGCGGGGCTCACGTCCTTCCTGTCCGAGGGTGACCCCCCGGCACACAGCACCTCCAAGCCCTGCCGGTCGCCGATTCCACGCGTGTTAGTCACACGGGTTTCAATCCAAGGCAAGCGCTGTTGAGTGCGCTACACAGGCGTGATTATTTCTCTTCATGGATGAGGAAACCGACTGAAGCACATTTCTGGAAGACCCCAAGTGCTGTACCCTAAGACCCCTGCCAGCCTAGGTCCTCAGGGGCACAGAGCTGGACGCAGCCCACACAGATGTGCACGTCCCGTGCAAACGCGGTGGTGTGCCGAGACCCTGCCTTCACGGCAGCCGCAGGACACAGCAGCTTGCCACGTTCACATGCAACAGCATGATTTCCTGGCCGAGAAGCTGCTGGTGGGTGAACAAACACGTCTGGGGTCGTGTCCACACACACAGTCCTTCCACCTGCATGGACGCCGGCCCTCACCTGCTTCCGGCCTTTGTTGGAATCGCAGGATTCCTTCCACGCACTCCTCAGAACAAAAACCAGAGGGACGGCAGCAGTGAGGTTAAACCACTAACCGCCTCGGGGCGCCTGGGTGGTGCAGTCGGTTGAGCGTCCGACTTCAGCCAGGTCACGATCTCGCGGTCCGTGGGTTGGAGCCCCGCGTCGGGCTCTGGGCTGATGGCTCGGAGCCTGGAGCCTGTTTCCGATTCTGTGTCTCCCTCTCTCTCTCTGCCCCTCCCCTGTTCATGCTCTGTCTCTCTCTGTCCCAAAAATAAATAAACGTTGAAAAAAAAAATTTAAAAAAAAAACCCACTAACTGCCTCATCCCAATTAGCACACTCAGAATAGGGTTACTTTTTGGAATCATAGCCAACTTAGTATTTATGGCCCATAAAATGCTGTTTAAGAATTCTCTCGCTCTCCTGCTTCAGATTTTGTGTCTCCCTCTCTCTCTGCCACCGCCCGCCCCACTCGCACATTCTAAGACGAATATTTAAAAAAATTTTTTTAATAATTATCTCACTCTGCCTCTTGATTTCTGATTTGGTGTCTAACAGAGGCCCCAGGGGAGGCGAAAATCATAATGCCGCTGGAGCCTATGGCATTTTTCTGGTTTCTTTTCCTCAAGTCCAGGGAGCGGTCACAGTGGCATTGCTTCCCATCACGGCAAATCCCACCCAGCTATCCAAGGTCACGCTTGAACAGAACACCCCAGAATTGAGCCCAACAGCGTGGAGAGGAGACACCGTCCGGCACAATCATCTACACAGTGACCCGCCCACAACAAGACAAGAGCCTCAAGCGTCTGATGAAGTGACCTTGGACACATGCCGGGGGCCAGCCCTGCACTCGAAGAAGCAGAGCACCCCCTGCATGTACATGAACTCACTCACCACACTGGACACAACACGCGCACAGCTCATGATGATAATAGAGTCAAGCTGCCTATTCAAGCCCACACTGGGCTTCCCTCGCCTCTGAGTCAACTCGCCTGATTACTACGTACACTGGAAACAGGCCACCATGCTGTCTGCAAAGCCTGGGCTCACACCCATGGCTGTCAGTCGTGGCCACTGGCAACATCAGTGTCACCTGGGGACTCCTTGGAAATACAATCAATCACCTCCCCGCCAAGGCCCCCACCCCACACCTGGTGAATCAGAAACCCGGGCAGAGGCGGTGATCCGACTTATGAGAACATCTCCCAGTGTTCGTCACGGGAGCAGAAAGCCTTCAGCTTGATTATTTTAATGGCCTGAAGTGGCTACAAAGGGGCCACGTCTGCACATTCCCCTCTGGTCAAACTCAGGGATAACACGTCTTCGAGGGAAGAGATACTCCCCACTGCTTACTGTGCGCAGCTTCCAGAATTGCGGGCCTTGAAAACACCGTATTTTGCGGGGTGCAAAAGTGCACCAAATAACGGACGCTTGGAGAACAGGGCTCCCCCGACCCCCAGGCCCGGGTGCGGACCCTGACGTCACTGGCACCCCTTCACCCACCAGCAACACAAGGACGTGGACGCTGACTGCCCGTGACACCTGCATAAGGTGAGCACACATTCTGATGTCCAACAAATGGAAACTGTTTTTCCACAGACAATTAAGAATACGTGATCTACTATTTTGAGGGCACTAAAACTTTACACAAATTACTGCATTACCCTGTTCACACCTTCCTTAGCGACCTGGCTACCATCCCGGCTCCCACCACATGCCCCTCCAACCCGCTGTCTCCTCTCGGCCAGGTTGGTCGTTCTGCAACACAAGCCCACTGCCCCCTCCCCTGTAAACTGAGCATTCGATGGCTCCGTGAGCACCAAGTACAGTGGCCGCTATGAGCGTGCCAGGCCCAGGCCCACAGCCCTCCTCAGGTGCCCCGGGAACAGCCGTTCCAGACACACCTGCCAGTCCCCAGGCGGAAAACCCTCACGCTCATTCACATGCCTTAGAATATCCTCCGCCATCACCCCAACTCCACATTTAAGGGGGAGCCTGTCCTCCCTGGGGGCCTCAGCAGGTGCAGGGTCCTGGGCACTGGGCACACTGTGGCGCTCTGTTGGTCCACCCGGGGTGGGAGGGTGGCATTTTCACTTCCCCAGCTTCCGTCGTGGTGTTCGTTAACCCCCATAACTGATGCGTGAATGTGTGGGTTTGTGCCAGGAGAGCAGAGTCTGAGTGACGGGCTCTGTCTGGCCCCAACTTCAGAGCTTCGTAGTCGTGTGGCCTTGGCCAGGCCTTCCTCCTCCCCTGCTGACCCGAGTTTGCTGTGGAAGCAGGTTGACATGAGACCTTCTAAGCCACAGGAATGCACACTCGCCATCCCTATAACCGGCTGCTCCTCACACCTGGGGCTCACCAACACCATCCACCGCCGTGTGTGTGTGGGACGCACCCCTCAAACGCACCCAACGGACACAAGAGCACCTGCCACAGCTGTCGGAACACAACACACGGCAGCAGATGGAGGCATGACCGCGTTTTAATTGCCTTAAACATCACCAGCTTCAAGCACAGCCCTGTGAACAATGCCTCTCTACTGTCTGACGCCTGTGTGGTGACTCGGTGTGACGGTGGGGACTGTGGCGCTTTGGGGACAACGGGGTGCTTCCCAGAGAGGTGCCCTCCACTAAGGCACTGTCCACGTTCAGTGGCGATTCAAGAGCACAACCAAAGCCAGAGGGGTTCACGGTGGAGAGCGAGCGGCTCAGGCACACGTGGGCTGTCCACTCCAACACCTCACCTCTTGGGCACGGTGACATCTTTCAGCACAGGCCTAAAAGAAATAGACCAGGAAGCATTTACATCCACAGAATAAAATTGTGCGGTGAGTCTGCGTGCCGTCAGCCCTCTGGTGTGAGCTGAACGGGTGAGGACGTGAGGGTCACTGTTACCTCGTCTGGCTCAGAATGACTCAGAGGTGCCCAGATGCTGGTCTGGGCCTTTGTTCAACAAGGAGGGAGTCTACCTTCCAGGAAAACTGGCCCGTGTGAGTCCTAGGATTTGCTGTTGGGCACACGGGCTGCGTCCTGCATGCAGGTGCCTGCTGTCCCTGCACAGCCATCAGGGATGTCCCCACACCACAGGCACGCCCTTCACCGTTTCAGTAAATGAGCTAAACCTGACGCCTGGTCTGTGCTGAGTCAGGGGGCATCCCCCCTGCAGCTGGCCAAGCCCCCAGGACATGACATGACCACCGTCAGCACAGACCTCCGGCGATGGCTCACAGACTCAAAGCTGACAGCAAACTTGCTTCCTTGGAGTTAAAGACTTGGATTTGGGAAACAGCCACACAGTCTAACAAACTTTGGCGATTAGGAAACTCGTTTCTAATCATGATGGACTGTTTTAGGAGGGCTGGTTTCAAATGTAGTGGAGAAGTCTATGAGCCGTGACGTTTTTTGTTTTGGTAAAATTACTCTTAATAATAACATCTTCGCTGAAATAATTCCAATCTAATCGCACCACCTTGTACAGTACGGGATGTCAGCATGCCCGACTCCAGGGTTCTCAGCCGGCTGCTGGGACGGGTCCGACAGGAGGCCCGGCCACCACCAGCTGGCACCCTTAGGAAGAGATGCCACGGCAGCCTCTGCTCAGAAAACAACACCGGCTTCTCCACCAGTGTCAGGAGGGCCCTGAAAAATCAGGAGGCTGAGGACTGTGGCCACGAGGGAGAACCACCTTTTGTAAATACTACTGTTTTTTCAAACAACAAAACAACTTACACACAGTGGGATGCCATGGGGTCCGACAGCAGACATGCTGGGACCACCGGCCCTTTCTTGGACTTGTCTTCAGGGCCTCTAGCGCCCGAGGCCTGAACTTTGTTCTGTTTTGACTGTTTTCCTCCAGGAGAGACTGAAGATGCCTCATGTGGCCGAACTGCCGCCGTGAGCAACTTTAGTGGACATTAGGTGAACAAACAAAACCTTAACAACGTAACCTCTCTAGATGCCGCCTTGCTTTCCGCCACGTGGATGGTGCCACGGCAGCTGCTTTCACACATTAAAACAGCAAAGAAACCAAAACAAAATATAGAATAAGTGTCCTGAGCTAGTCTAGGGACACTCTCAACAGCACGTAAATTAAGTCACTGGAAGCACACAGTACTGCAGATTAAAAATTAAGAAGTGTTTTTGAAAGAACATTTGAGGGTAGAAGTTATAAAAATAGCACGAGTCCACATTCTACAGACTGAAAGAATACATAGTATGGCGTAGCCAAGACTAAGAAAGCCTGTGAATCCAGCGAGGGGACATCTATTTCAGCTGCCCACATGTTACAATCTCATTTCCTGCAGCCAGCACCAAATTTTAAAAGTGTCGGTATATTTTGATCAATGTATTTACTCCTCAATGGCATCCCGTGTGAATATGTCTATATAAACACTTTCATAACACGTCAGGAAGAAATACAAGAGAACTACAGAGTTTGGGGACTGAAGTGTGGAACACACAACTGTTCCGTTACTTCTGGAAGGGGCCACCAGGAGCGGGGACCCGCATGTCAATAGGCCATAAAGGGGGGGCACAGGCGGGAAAGCAGGTGCAGGGCCTGAGAGGCTGGGGTGCGTATAACAGACTGTATGGAGAAGGAACATGAGCCATGAAGACGATTATTCCACGTGGTCAAAGTATCTCTTTCAGGAAAAAGAAATGACTGGGTGGATTTTTTAGATTTCTGAAGTTGAAGAAAAATGACGGGCTAGCCCCCCACATCACGACGACGGCCCGCCTCAGCCTTCCCACGGCATCGTATCAGAGCATCTGCCAGCCTCCGCTCTGGCACTCCATCATGGTCTTCACGCTGGATTCCACCGGAACTCAAACAAGCTCCCACTCGTCCAATTCGGAAACACACCCCTCCTCCCCAGCCCCCCACCCCCACCCCTGCCCCGAGAGCCCCCCGCACCTTCGAAGACAGTGCAGTTTGTGCAGAGTGGGCACAAAGGCGACCCTCGTGTGCCAGCCCTCCCTGCCCTTGAGTCGACTCTCAGTGGCGTCAGTGAAACTGCTGTCACCAGGGTCTCCTGCCACCTCACCTGGTCCTGCAACATCATCCAGCCACAAAGGAGGAAGGGACCCCCCGGCAGTGGGACGAGATAGCCACAGCATCCCTCCAGCAGCTTCCCTGACACCCCACTCCCCTCTCACACCGATTCCTTCCCAGCATCCCTCCCTCCACGTCTCCCTGCCTTCAACGATGGTCTCCATGGAGTTTGGTTCTGGGCCTCCCCTTTTCTCACCAGAGGACTTTCCCAGAAAATCCCAGCCCCCCTCCCACCCAAATTAACATCCAGATGTGAATCTGGACTCACCAGGATGCACCTTCCCAAAGCAGCCCCAGCCCAGACCCTGTCCATGCCCCACGGCCCCACCTGAGTCCTGGACGCAGATGACCCATAAGCACCACATTGGCACCAGAACCAAGAGGTCATACGTGCACCTGCCCCCGGGCTCGCGGCTTGTGTCCTGCTAGCACAACCCTCCCAATGGCTCAAGCAGGACCCAGCAGCCAGCCTGGGTCCCTCCCTCTCCCGACCCATGCCTGCTTGGCCGTGAGGCACCACTGACTGTTCCCCGCTGGACCCACCTTCCCAGGACTCTCTGTCTCTGCTCCTCTCCATGCCAGCCACCACCCGGGTCACAGGGGTCTCACAAGCCTCCCCTCCCTTGCCCTCTACTCACACCTATCGCACACCCCCTGCAGAAGCAGCCCTAGGGAGCTGCCACAGTGCAGGTCTCTGCAGAGGACTCCCAGCTAATGCCCTGCCACCAGGGCCTTCTTGCGGCCTTCCACTGCCCGAACCCTCCTTGTGCCCCGGCGCACCCCAGGTGTGGGGGCACATTGTGCTGTCCCATGCCACGTCCACTGCCTAAAACCACTGCACCAAGCACCGTGCCTGGACCCTAATGGGTGGGCCCTCCACCAGTCTTGGAGTTAATGCGTATTCACAACCTGCTGGTTCGTGGTCATCCTCTTGTATGAGTCACGTAATGGTGACATGGGCAAAGTCTCCGTGTCCTCCTGCCTTACTACCCTTGCCCAGAAGTAGCTCACGCTGAACAACTGTAACTGAATTCTGCAGCTAAAGAGGAGGCCTGTCCACCACAGACACACACATCACCTGCCACAAAACACTGTGGGTAATAATCACCTCCAGCTTCTCAAAATAGGATCCTTACTGGGTAATGTTAAAGCCCAAAACATGGATGATTCTTAATAATTTATACAGAGAGCATACATAAAAGACAGACGATATTCCCAACGTTCAGTGATAATCTTTGAATTTCAAAAATAAAGAGAAATGAGAATGTATTTGTTATGGGAGGACTGGTTACAACATACTTTAAAACCTGTCAATAATCTTGTGGGCATGTTCATAAATAGATAAAATACCTAAAAATAAATACACATGACTAGATACACACTGTATGCTAATTTATATGTAAACATAAAGATTTATAGGTAAATGTGATGCTTTGCTTGGACAAGAAATCTGAGCCATTATGAAACCAGTGTAAGTGCCCATCAGTAGATGAATAAAGAAGAGATAGTGGATGTGTAAATACATATTTACACACACACACTCACACACACCCCAGCATGTTGTCACTCAACCCCAAGAAAGAAGGAAATCCCGCCATTTGCAGCCCCCTGGATGGACCTTTGGGGGCCTTACGCTAAGTGAGGTGACAAGAGAAAGACAAATCCCTCAGTATCACGTGTATGCGGAATCTAAGAATCTACGACAGAGCGGCACAGGTCAGCGTCCCAGACACAGAGCCCTGGGGCGGGAAGAGGGCACAGGTCGGTAGAAAGCCGCAAACCTTCAGCAGTAAGGTGAACGACGCCGCACATCTAATGTCAACACGGTGGTCACATCAGTGACACGAGTGTGTGATGGAATCTGCTACGGGAACAGACCTTAACCGCCCTCACCGCAGCGGTAACCGACCAGATGGTGGGGACCCTTTCACGACACATGTGCACATTGTGCCACCGCGATACGCACTCAAATATCTGACAACTTTACGTCAATTATCCCTTAATAAAGCTAACGTTAAAAACAAATCCCAGTGGCACCAAATGTTTCATATATGTTTAATTTCAGTTTTAACATTTTGATACAAAATGACAGAATAACTAAACAGCGACAGAATTTCCTGAGTCCTTCTGCCATTGTTGTGAACTGTTTTCAGTTTGCAGATACAGAGCTGCGTGTGGTGACAAACCGTCTTCTGTAAGCGACCTGTGAAGAAAGGGAGATTGTTAGGAAAGTCTGTGCAACAGCAGAGGTTTAGGACATGGGCAGGGTGGCCAAGAGCGCACTCACCGCCAGGGCCCAGGGCGACCACACCACGTGCGTCGGGAAACAGCACCGCCATCCACGCACCCAGGGAGACATCAGCCTGTCCCACCGCCGGGGCCCAGGGTGACCGCCCTGCGTGTGTCACGGGGGACGGCACCGCCATCCACACACCCAGGGAGACATCAGCCAGGCATGGCTCCGGTGGGGGCGGGGGGGAATGCTCCATCCTCGCTGGTGCAAGTGCCCATGGTGGAGGACTCCACGGATGCGCGTGCCAGTCACTTAAACCAGAGACTCCCTCCCAAAACCATCCTGACAGCTGTCTCCATCCTGGACCCATTCCTGTCACATGAACGTTATTGTCTAGATAGCCCTCTTCCAAGTAGAAAATGAGCTCCTTTGGAAAGGACCGTATGCTATGAATCTCTGCCATCCCAGTGCCTGGCACACGGCGGGTTTAGAGTGAAGATTTGCTAAACAGACAGGAATCCAAGAGAAAAGCATCAAAAAACAGCCTGTAGACGCGGGTCTGTCTGCCGCCATAACTGCGCAAGAAAACACAGAGATGGGGCCAGGGAATGGAGGTGAGGACAGGAGCAGGAGGATTGCTGGTTAGAAAGCGGCATGGGCCATGCCTGGAGAATGTTCTAGAAGAACCCAACAAGGGCAGACATTCTGATGAAAATGGGTTCTCCCAGGGACACAGAGCCCACAAAATCAGGATGCCACCTGGGGCCCTTTCCAGTGTCTGGGGATGGTAATTATGGCTGCACGTACGCACACAGACGTGGGACTACATGCACACATACGTGCATAAATGCACACACACGTACAGTAACTGCATCTCTGTCCACACGTGTATGCACGCGCGTGTGTGTGTATGCGTCCACAGAGAAGGAACCGCTGTACATCTGGAAAGAAGCAGGACCTGATAAAATGCGGCCACCTACATCAGCTGCGTTCTGAATCCCACTGATCTGCCCAGGCATCCAAGCACATTCCGGAACTCTGCTCTGGCTTCTCCCTAACTTCAGGGAGCCACGCCCCAGGTCGGGAAGCAGGGTCAGTCTTTCACCTCGACCATGGGGGCTTTGGGGATCATCTGGCCTAATCCCCCCGGACACAGGATACTTGCAAGGCTCATCTTCTTGCACAGGCAAGCTGGGCTTCTGAAACACTGCATGCCCCCCCCCCCCACCCCTTCAGCGTGAAGCATCTGTGGTCTCATGAGCACAGAGAACACACCCACACCGCTGCCCCCCTCCCATCAAGGGGCAAGAGCATGGGTCACCCCTTTTCACTTCGGCTCTGCCCCAGCAGGAGAAAGGGATTCTGGTCAAGGCAACCGGGACTGCTGAGGTGCCCACGTCACGGCCGCGTAAAGGGAGAAGCCCCTGGTCCAGAGCTGGGTCGCCAAGGGGAGACCTGGTGATGTGGGGAGGAGCTCAAGCATCTCCCACGGGCGCTCCTTGTCAACCGGAGCCCCAGCCACGAGGACTTCGTCCCATCCAGGTGGGACGTACACTGTCCCTGCCACGTCATGTGGCACCTGGGTGGAGGCAAATCAGACTGACAGCCGCAGACACAGACGCAGGAGGTGGAGGTGAGGCGAATCGGAACAGAAAGCGGGCAGCCAGGGTCGCAGAGCTTTTGGGCAGCAAACTCTTTATCCAAGCTGTGAGGTTGAGCACTCGTGGGTGGAAGGAGGGAGCACCAGCTGGAATCAGGAATGCGGACACGGCTGCCACGGGAAGTGGCATCTCGCTGCAGTCACGAGAAAGTGGAGAACAGGCCCCGAACGGAAGAGACGGGGCAGGCGCGGGATCTGGCTACAACAGAACCAACAGGCCCCCGAGCAGAAGGACTGGAACCCGCCACACGCACACGTGCAGTCACACACGCACATGCAGTTACACACAGACCTGCCACACACACACACACACACACACACACGTACTCCAAAGCCTGGGCCTTATTTCCAATGGGTCACTCTGTCGAGTATGGACCAGCCTCAGGTCCATTACTGCAGACAGGAAAGTGTGTCCCACGGGATGTGCCCGGCCAGCTACAACCACAGAGCCCGAGCAGCTGGGAAGGAACACCTTCTACCAAACATAACCAACAGGACCCTGCTTTCTATCTTAAAACACGCCGACCTTTCTGGAGGTGAATCAGGACAACCTTTTGGAAAGAATCATCCAGAACTTCAAAGAACTCTTTATCTGTAAAAGCTGAAGCTGCACCTTGGAAACGTCCCATCTCTGGCGCTCTGCTAACAACCTCATCGGCGGTCCCTTCGTCCCCGGGCATCTACACAGATGGTACCACTGTTAGCGGGGCTGTGTCCTTGCAGAACCCGACACCTGAGAAGGAACTGCTGGTGCCCTGGTCACAGTGACGGTGTGGACACCGCATGGGTTCCTGGGACTTCACCGGGTGTGAGGTTCCTGCTCTAAACCTAAGCACATCCAGCACAGACCAGAAGGTCACTACAAGCCTGCCACGGTGACAGCCTCTGATCCCCTCCACAGTGGGACGGGCACACTTCTGGTCGACCTTTCCTGCCTGTAGGGAAGGGGCGTCTATTTCCTCATCTGATTCTCTGCCCTGGAGGGTGAGGGGGACGGGTGGGGGACAGCACTCAGCACCTCGTGCATTGTTCTGGATTTGCCCCCGCACATCTCGCTCAGGTTGACTCCCTGGGATCTGGACGGCTCCCTCCTACACCCGCAACCTGGCCACACCAGCTGGGACGTGAGGAAGGAGGTGTGCCCAGAGGCTGCCTGGAGGGAGTGCTGACCTGGCAGCAAGTCGGAGAGTGACAGGTCCACACCACCCGTCACAAACAGAGGACACCCCATGATGCCCGGGCATGTGACAGATAGATGGTCAGGAGACACAGCAGGAGAGGACCCTGGATCCCCGGCCTCTCCCTGGGAAATAAACTCTGGGTAAAATCATTTGAATTTAAGTCTTGTGTAGTCTGCAGCTGAGTTCTCACCAATTTAGGGAATTACTTTGTCTCCTTCACTCTTCTTATCATATGAATAGACAGTCTGTCCAGGCCTCTGACTGCCTGAGATCAGGACGGCCAAGACAGGTTTCTGCCTGCCCGCAATTTGTGGTTCTATAATCAGGGGGAAATCAGTCTGGTAACTGGCCCAGAGATGTTAGCCACACTCAGCACAGCTAATCCACCCCTACAAGCAACAACGTCTTTGCTGGAATCCAGACAAGAGGACGCCACAGGCTCCCCAGCCCCATCCTGTATCTCACAGACCACCTCCATCACCAGGACATGAGATGGGTTCAGTGTTCTTCTCTGAGCAAATACGAGATACAAAATATATGGCATTTTATGCCTGGTTGCTTAATGATGCCTCTCATGCCTGAGAAAAATCAGCAATTCCACACGTCTGGATCTCCTTACGAAGCTTCTGGTGGGAAGGGCACGCTCATCTTCTCAGGACCTAAGGTGCTTCACCTCGGCTGGTACTGTCTGTCCCCAGGAACACAGTGAAGGTGACACGGATTACTCTAAACACATGTGGCCATCACAGCGGCACACGGATTTCCACCCTCAACCTGACACTTGCTGATCAGCTGACTTTTGGTAAATCATTTCCACCTGCCTTTCAGGGTCTCCATCTATGATCTGTGGACAAGAACCGAGCCCTCCTGCAGCGGGATATTGGATACCATTCCTCCTGCTCCCAAGGACCGTGACCAGCAAGCACGTGGATGAGGAGTGAGGAGGGTGGACGCTGGTCTCCACTGAGCCGGACAGACTCGCTCTGCCAGGAATCCCGAGTCTGCAGACTGACCACGTTCAGCCTCTCAAGTACGGATCCTCAGTGAGGCAAACCCAGAGCCGGATGATAGTGCCGTCCGCCATGCTCTGGGTTCGGGAAGGTCTCTCCCAACGGCTGGAGAACCAACCTCATTTTGGCCTGGGACACTCTGATTGGGTTTCGGCTCCTTTGAAACCCAAGGGGTCCTAAGCTCAGGGGGTCACACGTCCCGTATCATCCGTACAATCCCAGTTGGTGTCCACCGTCCTGGTAACTCTGGTTAACACGTTGCTCTCACTCTCAAACACACGCTGACTCAGCTAACAAATCATGTGGTCACAACTCCAAAGACCTCGACCTGTTCCGAGTATAAAACGAGGTGAGGTGGTTGGTACATGTGCAGACCTCGGAACGCCGTAGCACTGTTGCGTGCAAACCCTCGCTCCTCAGAGAAGGTTCTGGAGCACTACACTCAGAGAAAGAAACTGGCAAACACTTGTTGACTGAGAGAAGCCAGTGTTCCTGCCGGCCAGGGCCTGACGGTTGGAAAACACACGTTCTTTCGGGCCTCTAACCTGCCTCCTCGGTTCACGTCAAAACTAGAGCTCAGCATTTTTTTAGGAACAGGATGGCCCCCTTGTACTTTGAAAGCAAATAAATAAACAGGTCGCCTAATTGCAAGACCATTGACCAAGCCTGCTCTATGACACAAATACGCGAACAACTGTATAATTTATCCGTCCCTGGGAAATGATGCATCGACTTTACAGAGACAGGCTTACAGCCATCACGCCTTAATATCCACGTCTGCTTCCTCACGTGTGTCTTACTTGCTGGCGACTGCAATACTGAACCAAAGCTCACAGAATAACTTTACGGCGCTCCCAGAGAAGCAGCTCCCATGCCTCACTCCCTCCCCCATTCCTGCACACAGGCTGTGCTGGAAGGGGCCCAGCAGTCCATGCTGTCCCTGTAAGGCATCCCTGCTCACACCCCAAGGCCGGGCATCACTCAATTTACCCTATCCTGGGCCAAAGGCTGGATCACCGACCCCACATGCATCCCTGACAGATGCCAGCAGCTAAGAGAATATGGCCAAAACAGATCCCACCCATAATCACAACAAAGCAAATTCTAGAATAGTCCGAATCGGAAGCAAAAGAAGCCACATTCCCTGCAAACATAGGATTACTAAATACTGTGGGAACAACTCACCTTCAAACCCAGACACGGCCTCCACCACCAGAGGACGCTCATCTTGAACCCTGTCCGCAGAGGGCAGATGTTACACTCAGAACACAGAGAGAATTCTCTCCTATAGGAGATTCTGGGTGAAAATCTTACTTTGTGGAGTTGTCCTGGGTGGTGACTCTGCAGCGGAGGCCCGCTGGTCCGGGTACTGGCACTTGGTACAAGCATCTCGGTACAGGAGGGGGACGGGTTCCTGAGCTCCAGCAGCGAGCGGCGAGCTGTGCACGAGCCACCTGTCGTCCGCGGTGTGTTTCTCGGGTGTGAAGAGTGCTTCGTGCTCACTAGGAGAGAACAGCGCGTGCGTGAAAACAGCTCTAACTCGGATGGTGGCACATCGCACACAACAAAGGACTCCTCCAAACAGGACAGGCCAAGAGCACTTTGACAGCACTGACCTTCTCAGCTGCTTCCTCCCGTGCCTCGAGGGTATCAGACTGTGGACGGTGGCCGTCACCCGCAGAGACGCATCTGTCTCTGCTCCGGGAGCGCAGGACTGCCTTCCGACCGTCCTTCCCAACAGCCGCGTCAGCTTGTCATTGTTATTGGATTTCAGGGTTTGGAAAGGAAATCACATGCAACGCGGCACCAAATGTTCTTTAACGGACAAGAAGATGAAATCTCAAACAGTGATGTTTTAGTTGAAGTGACAGTTGAAATGTGTCTCCTTGGAATTAACAAAATACTTCCAAGAATAGGGTCTACAACTAATGTAAAAATTACGAACTTTGGTTAAATATCACGAGTTAGGAGTCTTCAACACGATCGTGAGGGTGAACGGATTTTAATTTCTGCCAAGGGGAACATGTGCGGGGCAGGGCAGGGCGAGAACCAGGGTCCGCAGGCGCTAGGGCTGCTGGGGCTGCTGATCAACCTTGGCACGAGCACATATACCTGCAGGGCAGCCGAGAGCCGCTAACTAGCAAGACAGTAAAGGTGATGTCTTCACAGAGAACGTCCTGACTTCATGCAAAGCAGAGTCACAGGAAGATGCCCTGTGGTCACATTAACTACTCCTGCTTCTTCAAGCCCAGTTTATTTATGCTACCCACCACCCTAAATCAGTGACAAAGCCCTGACCCTGTGTCTGGACCACGCCTCCGCCCGCCCACAGCAAAGCACGGTAAGGGTACAGGGACAGTGAGGGAGGGACCATTCTCCACAAAGGCAAGATAGAAAATACAGTAGCATTTGAGGAGGACACGTTCTCTGCCACGATTATCACCGCAGCAGGACAGCAGCCCGGGGAGGACGGAGCAACGCGGGGCGGGGAGGGAGCTGTGTGCTGATAAAACTTTATTTATAACAACACGTAGTGGCACACGGACTGTGGTTCACTGGCCTGAACTGGAGCCATGCAGAGTCAGGACGGGATGAATGTGCGGGACGTCCCCTGCACGCCAGAGACCCCGTGGAGACTCAGGAGGTCATGACCCCAGGGCTCCAGGGTCATGCCGGAGACCCCTTTGAGACCCAGGTCCAGCGCCAGCCCCAGGGCACACATGGTGAGTTCTCCATCCCGAAGTCTGCAAGATCGCAGCCAGCACACAAGCCTCTACTCTCTTCCCCTGTTCTTTCATCTGCATTTACGCTTCTTCCTCATCAGTTTACCAGAGGCTAAAAGGCCCTACTCTATCCTGCATGCGGGACGGTACACAGCAGGCACTTAACAAACACTTGTTAACTTTTTCACACCAATGATTTAGTTCAACAGTTCAAAATGTATACAAAGAGCTCCTGACTCCTCACAAACAGGAAGAGAATTAGTAGCAGGGGTCTGTCAACAACCTGGGATGAACCCTGGCGTTGCAGAGACAACACGAGAGTGCGGGGGGCCAGCAGGACCCAGGAGCATTGCGACTCGGCATTTATTACCCCCACGAAGATGGAAAGTGTCTTCCCAGCCCAGGCTTCTTCCTGTGTAAAGCTGGAACGACACTGGCAGGGGCCCCCCATGGGGCCTGGGGGTTGAACAAGACACACGTTTAAAGCATCAGGCATCTGGGGCGTCTGGGGGGCTCAGTTGGTTAAGTGTCCGGCTTCGGGTCAGGTTATGAACTTGCACAGAGCCACGTCGGGCTCTGTGCTGACAGCTCGGAGCCTGGATCCTGCTTCAGATTCTGTGTCTCCCTCTCTCTGCTCGCCCCTCCCCAGCTCACGCGCTGTCTCTCTCTCTCTCAAAAATAAATAAAGATTAAAATAAATAAATCAGTCGTCAGGCATTTAACAAGCACTTGGGTGTTAGCCTGAACTGCACCGTGAGGACGTGGCGGAGAGAAGCTGTGGTCAGAGGAAGCTGGGGGACACACAGCGCCCACCCAGCCCGGACACAGCTTCCCAAGAACACAGACACAGAGCTCCCGGGAGAACCAGCCTCGGGAGCCAGGATGCATGTGTTTTTATCCCAAAGATAGTATCAGTTTTGAGAAAAGGCTTCATTCCATCAGCGTTTTCTTTAATTCCAGGAACAGAGACAACTATGTGGAGAATACAGGCAGGCGTTCAGGCTCGTCAGGGACCAAAGGTAAATGATGTCAGAGGAGCAGGTCACAGGATGGCAGCCGAAGATCCACGTTCAGGACACCACAGAGCTCAGCTCGGAGGTGGATCTGAGGGGTCTGGCAGAGGGTGCGAGGTAGACAGGCTTGCAGGGGCTTGCCAAGCCCCTGGCCCTCGTTTGCAGAGCCTATGAAAAGGTCTCCAGGCCACTTCTTCTATCAGAGTCATGCTTCCTGGTCTGAGCCACCCCAGGAACCAGTATGGAGCTTAGAACGTGTTTCTGTGTCCACCTACACATGACCAGCAAAGGACAGAACAAGAGAATTCCCGTGACAAAATACACAAACCCCTAAGCAAAACCGTCTGTCCCCGGCTCCTGATTCCTTGGTCAGTGAGGGACCCAACCCTGAGGATCACTTGTCCAGGCTCATTCTTTTGGGTCCTGCCTGTACATACACCTTCAGGGAAATCACAGCAAAACAATGAACAGTGTAGATTCCTAAGATGCGATCCAAGTGTAACTGCAGGGGGTTAAAACAGAGTCTCCCATAACCTCAGGAATTCATCTTCAAAGGAAAAAACCCAGTAAGTATGGCAGGAAATTGGGAAGATAATTTTCTCAGGTCCCTCAAATCACACCCCTGAGGTGGCCACCTACTAGCTAAGCTGCTCCCAGTGGCTCAGATTTTTTTTTTAAAGCTCATTACGCTCCACTGAACGTCTTTAACAGAACAGGAGTTGCAGACTGCCTGTAAGTCAGGGGCACCACTGACTTTTCAGACAGCATGTACACATGTGTCTGTGTTTGAATCTGCACATGTGTGTGCGTGTGTGTGCGTACATTGTGTGACATGTGTTTTCATGTATGTTTGTGTGCCGTGTGTTTGCGTGTGTGTGTGTGCGTGCATGTGTGTGCACGGGCATATGCATGTGTGCGTGTGTGTGCGTATATTATGTGCCGTGTGTTTGCATGTTTGTGTGCATGTGTGTGCATACGTTGTGTGCCGTGTGTTTGCATGTGTATGCATGCATGTGTGTATGTGTTTTGGGTGTGTGCATGTATGTGCATGTGTGTGTGTGCACGTCTGTGCACGCTTGTGGGTGCACACATGTGTGTGTTTATACCTAAACAGCTGGTGACCAACCAATTAAAACATATTCTTAAAACAACAGTCTGTTGATTCTAAATAATTCATTCGGTCTCTGAGAGTAACCACAAGAACTGCAATGAAGCCCTAACGCTCATTTTTACTTTATTAAAGCAGTACCCAGAAACCTGTTTTGAAAGACAAATTACACTAGTGTTCTTCAGTTGCATGAGCTCCAGTGTGCAAAAACGCAAGCACCCCAGAGGCTTGTTAGTGGCAAGCCAGGTCTGGTACAGTGTCTCACAGTGCTGCTATTGACAAGACGGATGGGCCTTTGCTACTGATTATTCTCTAGTTTAGATAATAATCTCTCAAGTCAGTCCCACCTGGCTTTGCAAAGCGCCAGGGTTACGTAAGCAAGGACTACACGCCTCAAGACAAAGGAGACGTGGCCCATTTTGCACACAGGGCGGGTTGACATGATCAGGGGCATCTCTGGTCCTTGACAATGCAAATTCGTAGCAGAATAAAACACCCGGGCTCTGTCAGGGTCACGGACTCCACTTCCTGCTGACACAGGGCGTGAATACCCTACTCCACCCCCTCCCCAGGCTGGGCACTCAACCTGGGAAAAAGCCCACCAGGGAAAGCTCACAGCCCCACTCACATTTAGACATCCCACCTCATCCTCCACACTTACGAAGAAACACATCAGCACATCCGTGAAGGTCTGTTCCAGGTATTAACTCTGGATGACAGCCAATTCTCAACAGTTAGATCCTCCTTCAAAAACTCGGTGTGCTCCTTGGGTGAAATAAGCCATTATAAAGACAGCCAGTCCTGCTCGTTACACAGTGAGCTCACACAAGGTCCATGAAATTTCTAATAAAATGGAAACTGGGTATCTTCCTGCTATGCGTGTGGACTGGGCCTTAATGAACAGAAGTTGAATCTACTTCATGAAGGCCAGGAGGGTGAGCATTAGGGAAAACAGGGCTGTGCGGGCAGTGAAGTCAAGTCGGCACCCGAGGGCTCTTGAAGAGGCGGCACGTTTTATAATGAGGACGGCCGTCTGACCAAAGTGAAGAACAGGATCCTGGATGTGGGCCATTCAAGACCAAGCCTGCAGCAGGGCCCCAGCGTCCAGAGGACACGTACCCCCTAAGGCCTCAGGTAAACAAGGCATGACATCACAGGGTGTCTGGGAGGTTTGGCGGCAGAAGCCACAAGGACGGTCTGGGGACAGAATGCAGTGGGGGACTCTGCACCCTGCCCTCCCCTGCTCCTCGCCGGGGCTCCGGCCAGGGGTGGACTGGAGGTTGTGTGGCTAGTGGTGTCACCCACCTGGTCACCAGCATCCCTGCACGGACGGATGGGAGGGACAGGGCTCCCCCAGAAGCAGGCAGGGAGCAGACCCACTATGCCGACATGTCACAGGTGGTCGGGCGCCCAGCAAGCTGATGGTCAGGAGCACGCGGTCTGTCACTAAGAGTAGCTAGTGGCTCCCTCACTCAAGATGCAGGACGCACAACCAAGGGGACAGCAGAGCTGCTCCAGTAACCACGGCCACATTAAGCATCTGGTAGGATTTCAAGTCATGTTTCTATGCGTTAAACTTTACCTCATGTGGGAACAGTCACCCATCTAAGTTACTGTGAATCAGTAAGAAAGTATGATTTTATGTACAAATATTCACTGTTCCCTTTTCAAGAACATAATTCCTTTTAAAAATTGTTACAAATTAGAATATGATCACAATCATGTTAAAATCACACAATATGATTAGTATCACTTCTCGCTATGTCATGGCCTTGTATATACTATTTGAAGTATAAATTTCCAAGCGACCTTTTCAAATTTTTGCAATACTTCTAAGTGGCAACTGACATTTACTTCCTGATCAAAATCTTGACCCAGAATTTAAAATTTTTCCATTTAATGTTTATTCATTTCTGAGACAGAGAGAGACAGAGCATGAGTGGGGGAGGGGCAGAGAGAGAGGGAGACACAGAATCCGAAGCAGGCTCCAGGCTCCGAGCTGTCAGCACAGAGCCCCACACGGGGCTGGAAGTCACAAACCGTGAGATCATGACCTGAGCCGAAGCCGGACGCTTAACCGACTGAGCCACCCAGGTGCCCCTTGACCCGGAATTTTAAAAATACTTTCTAATTTCAGAATAAATATGTCTGATGGTGAAATAGATCAGGATCTGGCTTTTCTAATCAATTTTGGTGAAAAATAGGAAATACTTAAAAACTTATTCTAGCCTGGAGAATATATGTCATTTTCGACTACATGAAAGCATATATCCGCAGCTTCCGTAACCCGTCAGATTAGAGAGGACACATCTGCTCCCATGCACAGGGCATTTTATTGCCAGGGACACAATGCTTCTTCAGAAACCGAGCACCAGAGAATGGGTATAAGCCTCTCCCCCATTATAGCACATTTTCTCTTTTAAAATACGTTTGCTATAAATCTGAGAAACACAAATTCTCCTATTTCTGAGCTCAAAATAAGCCAAAAACCCTGTTCCTAAAATCACAACTTCAGTTAAGACACAAAACAGATTTTACCAAATGAAAGCCATAACCAAATCATCTGCCTGCCTATTTGGGGCTCCTATGACACTGCCAGGCACTGCTCCCGCTTACGCCCAAACAGACGGCGTTGGAGCCGGCCAGTCCGTTAAGTATATTTTGCCCCAAAATACCGCTAGCATCCCAGAACACCACTAGCATCTTTACAGGAAACACCCTAGACATAAGGCAGCCACACTGACCGCACGGATTCAAGGCAGATCAGGGGGCTCTGTGTCCTTAGGCACAGCATCTGCCTAGCGGGACGTTTTCCCTTCTGACATGTAAACTAGTCACCTGACTCTGTCCACGACTAAGATGTCTAGTGAAATCGATCCTGAGCTATACCAACATTACAAAACAGCATAGTATCAACTTGTCGAATCCCTACGTTTACACCTGAAACAACCGTAACATTGTGTATCAACTGTACTAAAATTTAAAAAGCTAAAAAAACAATTGCCCATAAAAAATAGAGAAATAAAATGCAGCATGAAAATGCCAGTTCTGTCCCTTCACCCCTCCTCGGTAAGCTTGCAGCCAAAGGCATGCGAGCAGGACAGGGTCCTCAGGACAGCCACCGATCGCATCCCCCCGTAGTGCACCTCCAGAAATCACACAGCACTGGAGACAATGAAGTGAGAGCCGAGCATGCCCCCCACCCCTGGCCCCGGGACGGGCTGACCCAGGGCCTCACACATTCCGACACACAGCTCGCCAACATTACCCTGCTGCCTGTGATCTCCACGAAACCCGGGTTCTCACTGTGCTGGCCAGAGACGTCTGGAGCACACTCCCAGAAAACACCATCTGGGACCACAGTCCCAGAGAGGAGCTGGGTAAGTATGTGACGAGAGAAATCTTCGAAGCTGTAGGGAAGGAAATTCCTGCCACACGGGCACCGTTTCAACATCAGGATGTGTAGCCAGCATGGTACAGGCATCAAATATTTGAAGGGCTGCCTTACAAAGGAGGAGGCTGACTTTTCCATGGCATCCTTTGAAAATAGAACTTTCTGGGCGGGAGTCACAGGACGACAGCTTCACTCCAAGAAAATCAAGGTCAGCAACTGTCCCCTCAAGACCTCGAGCAAACACCCTGTGAGGGAGTCGGCAGAAAGGATTCCTACCTGCGTGTGACGTCAGCGATTTTCAACCATGTGCTATGAACTCCTCACAGAGCTGCCAATAAGACTGTTCTTATTTTTAAATAACTACAGACGCACTTGAAGATACGGGAGAAGTACAGAATGGCCTTGCGTACGCCTCCCCCAGTGTGGACACCTTATTCAGCTGTAGGACAACACCACACAACACGTGCAGGAGATTGGTGTGGGCACACTGTATGGACAGTTCTACCACCATATTTTCAGGCACACACACATTTTTGTAACCATCACTACAGTCAAAACACAGGATCACTCCCCAGGGCGGTGAATTTTGTGCACTATGTGATATTTATGTTCTCACGCAGTTGGAGGATATAAAACACGACAGCATGACGATTCATGCACGATATCATGTCAAGTGGATCTTACAAAGTAGGGGACAGAACAACGTGGAAAAGGGTTCAATTTGCTGGTATACCGTCTAACTGGCACCAAACAAAACTTCTGCATTTACTGGAACATGGTCATAAACCCATCTGATAGTGAAATTAGGTTGATAATTAGTTCTCGCCATAACTGGCCCACAGGGTCAGCGGGATGACTGTGGACAGACTCTGACTCCTTCAGGCGTGCTGCCCTCTCCAACACACACATGTCACGGGGCTAGAAGGGTGAAAGCATGCATCCGGATTCCAGAATAGTGCTTACAATACATGCCCTCCAGTTCTGTATGAGCTAGCCCTAAACCGCAGGTGCAATCCAAGTCAACACCAAAACTGCACGCATGTTCGGTCAGCCAGAGCCCCCCTACTTATGTCACAAGTAACCATAATCTCAAAATGCGACTCACAGGAATAGTGACCTGCTTCTTTAGCTTAGCCAGTTTATTTAGACAGGAGACAAAACGAAAACGAGCCAATGCTGGGGAAGCTGCTACAAAGGGCTTGCTGGGGCTCGCCCGTGGAGACATAAATCTGTGCCGCCGCGAGGGGAAGCAGTGAGACGCACATCAAGAGTCACAAACACGCGATACCTGCAGCCAGCGCCTCCATTTCCAGGGATGGTCCTAGGGAGATTTTCGCTAGCACAGGTCAATTAGAAATGACGGTTTTAATATTCTAGAAGCCAAAAAATTAAAAACAACTTATATGTCAGTTCTGTTCTCACAGGCGCTGGGTGCTTGCTTTGTGTCAAGCATCTCCACGGGAATAAAACCCGGGGATAAAAGATTTAAAATATGTTCCTGGTACTTGACAAACTTATAACGGCGGGGATGGGCACCAAACAAAAAGATAGTTTCAATACAACATGACGGTAAAAACACACCTGAGAAAATCTTGAGTGGTCTGGGCATCGCCCCTGATGGCTGTGCAGTCCAGTCCCACGCGGAGCCCGGCTACACCAGATGGCGCTCCCTGGAGGAGCCAAGGGGTCAGGGCAACAGCCCTAAGAGGGGGGGAGCTGCCAGCCCCGTGAGCAAGCACCTGAGCCATCCCAGCCTCCACAGAGTCCGGCGACCACAGGCCCGTCACACGGCAGGGCCAGGCACCAGCCCACGGAGCCCAGCTCTCCCTCAGCCTCTGGAAACGATAAATGTTGGCTGTGGTTTCAAGGCACTAAGCTGTGAAGCGGTTTGCTACACAGCCATCCGTCAGCACCAGAGATGACTCCATTAGAAAGTGATGTGGCCAGAGAAATGCTCCATCCACCCGCAGACACGTCAGAGGGGTCATGCTAGCAGCCGCCGACTGTGACATCTGTAACGGGATTCACGGGCCCCGGGCTCATCAACAATGTAACCTGTGAAGTGTTTGCACGGTCTTTTTCCAGGCTCCCATCAAAACTAGCATCCAGGAATGCCAGCCAAAGGGGAGGCTGCGGTGAGGCCTAAGTATGAGGAGAAGGTAACGAGGGCAGTGGGATCTTGGGCGCACGGCTCCCTCGTGTGCACCTGCTGCCTGCTCCCATAGCCGTGGCCACACAGAGCAGCTGCTGGGAGACAGAGCCCGCCCTCCAGGGAGTCTTTGGAGGCCACGTGGGCTGAAGCAGGGGTGGATGCGCTGGCTCAGGACCGGGTCTGCCTACCCACATGGCCAAGTCCCTCCAGCACGTCCCTTGGGAGCACACAAGAAGGCTGATGTCAAACTGGGATTCCCGGTCACGATAAAAGCCCGTGTGCCATAGTGGGAGCACAGAACATACCTTACTGAACAGCGAATTAGCTCCATTTACCAGTTGTGGCTGTGTAGATGGGTGGGGGAGGGGGAGTGGCACTCACAGGAGCCACAGCAAACACACCCTCCCCTGTCACCTGCTGGGTGCTTCTCAAGGCCATGCCTCCCTCTCAGCCACTGGGCACTTCCCTGTGTCATTTAGGACCCATCTTGTTTTTCTTTGTCCCTTTTAAAAGTGGTGATGGGGGGTGCCTGGGTGGCTCAGTGGGTTGAGCGTCCGACTTCGGGTCAGGTCATGATATCACGGTTCATGAGTTCAAGCCTCGCATCAGGCTCTGTGCTGACAGCTCAGAGCCTGGAGCCTGCTTCCGATTCTGTGTCTCCCTTTCTCTCTGCCCCTCCCCTGCTCATGCTCTGTCTCTCTCTGTCTCTCAAAAAAAAATAAATGTTAAAAAATTTTTTTAAAAATGGTGATGGACTCAGGAATCAGGGGACACTGCTGGGAACAAGTGCACTCAGGCTCTAAGCCCCACATCACAGCCCCCCACAGGGCACCCAAACCCCATGGGATACAGAGCCCCCCTCACAGGGCACCCAACCCCCATGGGACATAGAGCCCCCCCTCACAGGGCACCCAACCCCCATGGGACATATAGCCCCCCCACAGGGCACCCAACCCCCATGGGACACACAGCCCCCCCACAGGGCACTCAACACCCATGGGACACACAGCCCCCCCCACAGGGTACCCAACCCCCATGGGACACACAGCCCCCCCCACAGGGTACCCAGGCCCCCCCACAGGGGCACACAGCCCCCCCACAGGACACCAGCCCCCCACAGGAACACACAGGGACCCCACAAGGCACCCAGGCACCCCTCAGGGCACCAAGGCCCCCCCAGGACACCAGGCCTCCCAGGACACCAGGCCCCCAACACAGGGCACCAGGCCCCTCCACAGGGGCACACAGTCCCCCCCCCCCCACAGGACACCAGGCCCCCCACAAGGCACCCAGGCACCCCACAGGGCACCAAGGCCCCCCCAGGACACCAGGCCCTCCAGGACACCAGGTCCCCAACACAGGGCACCAGGCCCCTCCACAGGAACACACAGGGACCCCACAAGGCACCCAGGCACCCCACAGGGCACCAAGGCCCCCCCAGGACACCAGTCCCCCCAGAACACCAGGCCTCCAACACAGGGCACTCAGGACCCCCCCCCCCAGGACACCAGGCCCCCCCACAGGGCACCCAGGACCTCCCCAGGACACCAGCACCCCCCCAAAGTGTATGTATGCCCCCTCCCCTGCAGGCACCTGACCCATCCCCCACCTCGAGGGGCCTGGCCAGGGACACTGCTGACCACACCCCTCCCACGCTCAGAAAGGGAAAGCAGATAGGCTCCCCTGTTACCTTCCTGACCTTCCTGATGCCGCCCCTCAATGCCAAGGACTGTTCCTAAGTGCCGCTAAATACGTGTCCTACTAAACTCTGGCCTTTCAAAGCTTGGCTCTTTTTAGTGCAAACCACTCATTTCTTGTCGACAATTTCCTCAGCATGGGTTTAGTTAAACACATTCACTGTGACCATCTCACTAAGACCTCTTTCCCCTTAATTACAACAGGTCACAGGACCGTAAGGAAAGGTGGAAAAGGTTTGAAAACCAGCTAGAAACACTGTGTTTGTGTAGTAGTGCCTTTTTTTTTTTTTTAATGTGGTGACAAAGAGCCCTGGGGTCTGACGGCCAAGGTACAGAGCCTGTCATCACGCCTCGTTAGCTGTGCAGCCTCCGCAGGGACCGTGCTCAGCACCTCAAACTCTCCATCTGTAAAACGGGGTGATGACAGCAGCTGAGGCAGGTGCACAGAAGTGCTTAGCAAGGTCCCCAGGATGAAGGGGAAGGGGAAGGGCCATTACGGTTTACCACACAGGGAAATGAGCACCTGCCACCATGGAGTCAACTCACTGGGCTCTTAGGGCCGTGTTTTAAGCTCAAACAAGTTCTTACACGGATCACCTTCCCAGCCAAGCCTATTGTCAAGCCCAAGAGCATCAGCCGATTGTCCAGCCTTCAAATCTGCTTCGGTGAAGTTCCGAATCAGAGACTTTTTCTCGCTTCTTGGTGTTGAAAGAGCCCCAGAAATTTGGAGGGAGATTACCACTTGCATATACTCTAGAGGAATCGGGAAAAGATGGCTTGCTTCCCGCCATGCTCATGAACCCAGGTAATGCTCAGAGCTTCAGCATTATTTTGAAAGCTAAAACCAAACAGTGATGCTTAAATCAATTCTAAAACATTACTTGTGTTTTACCCTTAAGAAAAGCTCAGCTTTCCCCCCCTTTGTCTCTAGAACTTACTTTAGAAATTTCAACAAACTTAATATTTTTTAACACAGTACCTTCTAAACATAAGCACTTTCATAAGTAATTGTGTGTCATAAAAGCAGTTTTATACAAAGGAAATATCTGAAAAACTATAATTATTATTTAAATATTTTGTGGCCAAAGATTGGGCTTAAAATAATAAACATTAAAAACAAACCCATGGAAATAACATGAAATTATGTTTTTGTCCAAAAGTCACTCAGCAAGCTTCTGGCTGGACCACCATCAAGTGATGTGGCCTCTGGACCCGGACAGAGGAGAGGCGCTTTCTGGCACCGTCCCCTCTGGATCTTAATGACGTGAGAAGAGACGAGACGGAGGCAATCGTTCCCTTGTAAAAAAGTCAGGGGAGGGAATTAAACCAGCATCACGGAGCCAAGAAGTCAGTCAGGACGAGCAAGTATGCAGAGATACAGGCAGAAACCCCGTTCCTGCCATGGAAGAGTCAAGGTGAACACAGAGAAATCAGAGAGGAAATGAGATCAGACGACCATACACAGGCCAATGCGGGTAAGCGGCTCGGCTGGAGAGGAAGCACCACACACCCTCACGGGAAAGCAGAAACACGCGGGGCCGAAATAACCCCCAAGACCGTCGGAGGAGGGGCCTCTGCCGTGAAGGAATCACTGCAAACTCCAACAGAAAAGGACTGACGACACTCGACGCCATCCGTACACAGTACAAGAAATGCATAGGTAAGATTTAAGTCTAAAATTTTAAAAAAACATCAGCCGTGCAGATGTGATACGACACTAGACTCTGGCAGTTCTGTGGGAAACTGCGGCCCGAGGACGCTGCAGGCAGAAAGGCTGTCGTCGGCCCTCTCCACCGCCAACAACTCAGGGAACACGGCCTTGTGCACCTTGGTGGCAAGCACGTCAGCCTCGTCACAAAATCTGGCCATGGAAAGGAAAGGGGAAAGGGCCAGGTGGAGGAGAACGGAATGTCCAGGGCAAGACGACGAGGGAATAGTGTCTGGTGAGCTCCCAGAAGTCGTACAACCCAGGAAGGTGAGATGAGCCAAGTGTTCCCTGGAGAACGAGAGCAGGAGACAGACGTTCTCATCCAGGAGGAAAAAGCCGCAACCCCCACAGCCGGTGCTAAGAAGAACCCCTTCAGCCAACCAGGAATCAGAACAGATCTGGCCAGAGAGAAAGGCCACGGTGAAAGGGGTGGTGGGGAGCACCGAGCCCGTGCAGAATGGAGAGGAAGTCTCCGCGGGGCTGGTTCCATGGCACAGACACGTGCGTGTGCACAGGTGCACGTTCCAGGTCTTGGGACAAAGGAGAGACTATAAAAATACTACTCATTCTCTCAAAGCTTCCCAATATTGTTCAATTTTTTTTTCTTTTATTTTTTATTCTTAGAAGGCCTTTTAAGGGATTAAATCTGGGGCACCTGGGTGGCGCAGTTGGTTAAGCGTCCGACTTCAGCCAGGTCACGATCTCGCGGTCCGTGCGTTCGAGCCCCGCGTCAGGCTCTGGGCTGATGGCTCAGAGCCTGGAGCCTGTTTCCGATTCTGTGTCTCCCTCTCTCTCTGCCCTTCCCCCGTTCATGCTCTGTCTCTCTCTGTCCCAAAAATAAATAAACGTTGAAAAAAAAATTCTTTAAGGGATTAAATCTGTTGGGACGAAGAGATATTTGTGTCAAGAATGGCAACAACTTCAGCATCACATCAACTTACTGCTTCTGTTAAGACTGAATAGTTACATTTCATATTTTTGTAAAATGGACCAAACAGAATACAATCTCATTTGCTCAAAGTATTCCTAGAGTTTGCACTATTTGGACTTGGTGTTTAATGGTGGTTATTCCCCAGAGGCAGGAGTTCTCACGAACACCTTCTAGTTTCCTGTAGTGGTTCAATGCCTTAGAGCATATATATATATGTACATATATATATATATATATGTACATATATATATATTACTTTGCTTTTTAGTAAGATAAACTGAAAAGGAAAACCATCAAGTAAAAATATCCAGATTTTCCAGATATTTAAACAGTCTTTTGAGATTTGTAAGATTTGCTTTGTAATTTTCATGAACTAATTTCTGTATTTGAGTTCATCTTCCACGTGAACTGATGGGGACCAATCCCTCAATCTGAAAAACCAAGTCGTACAGCATGACGCCTTGAAGTACACGTTCCTCAGAAACAGCTGAAACAGTAGCCAAAGTCACGAGACAGTTTCACAAAATGAGGATCATACGATCCGGACTCTTGATTTTGCTGGGGTGACCTGCACACAGTGAACAGAACAGTCCATCGCAAGGGTTCTGCAGGCCACCTAACCACTTACTTCTGCTGAAGAACGCGGCAATCAATACCTCCGAACGTAAACTCCACCCAGGTCAAATGATACTCCCTCTGGATAGATTCCAGGCCCACGAAGGGTCCCAGAGAGAAATTCTGGAAAGGGTATAAAACAGTGCGATTCCCAGGGAGGCGACCCCTTTTTATGTCGAAGTTCCAGG